>NC_133859.1:25714019-26020951 GCF_047830755.1 Zonotrichia albicollis
ATGTTCACACATAGAGCATATCAGCGCAGATCTGATTATGATTAAAAGATAGAAAGACATGGCTGAAGAGAAGGAAAATATAAGTTTAAAATATTGAATATTTAGATGATTTTAGGCGTTAAAAGTATTGCAAAAAAGACGAGAGAGAGGATCTATTTCATCGATATCCATCACGTCAACCTGAAGCCCTCTCTTATCTGTAATAATTGTGATAAATGAATCAACCGAATTTAAGAATTGTACAATAATCTTTATTATTATGCAAGCAAGAATAAGCAAGATTCAGCGCTGGGCGGCCAGGAGACTTGCTCTCTTAGGCGCGCACCTCCCCTCTTTCAAGTTCGCTTTTTATATTGTCCTTTTTTTCCGAATTCTTGGGTGACGTGATCTGTTTTCTGCGGGTGCTCCTCCTGTTGCTAGGGGTCTTTTTTCTGCCTTCTGGTGGTCGTGGGATGAAGGCCCCAAGTCTTCCTCTTTGGCTGCTTTCCTTATAAGGCATACCTATAAGTCTAATCTTTTAAGCTCAACATTCTTGCAAGGTTAATAATTGTTACCATATGTGTTTAAGAAAGTCTCCTATATCTATAGGGTAGAATTTTTGCAGAGCAAGCAATTCCACAAGGTTAGTAATTATTACCAGATGTGACTGAATCTGGTTACCAAGGGGGGGTTTGTAGACTAAGCACTACTTAAACGTTTCCCATACAGCCCTATAGATATTCTACAAAATCTATTTAGCTATTGTTTTAATTTAAATCATCATCTAGCTATTAATGAACAAATATATTGTTACTTATTACAATCCCCCATTTCTCTTTTTACCAATTTTGTTCATTAAACCTTTTTAGCTCCTTCCTAGCAAGTGCTAACTGATCTATTTCATCAGTTAAGCTCTGTGCATTAATTATACCTGCTAATTTCTTTAGTCTTTTCATCATATTCCAATTCACAACAAATTGAACTGCTGACAAAATAAATCCTAGTACAATCAGAATTAAAAGAACGACAATGGGATGGCACATACTGTTTAAGACACCTGTGGCAGTAGGTGGCCATCCGAACAGCGTATCCCACCACCTATAATTGCTGTCTTGCTTCACTCTTTCTACTACCTGGTGTATTTTCTCTACATCATGTTGAACAGTTACTAGGGTCTTCTGTCTGCTTTTCCTGATTTTCTCAAGAATTTTTATCAGATCCTGGTGAAACAATAGTTGTCTCACTAGGGTGATGTCCATCCCAATCGGGGTGGGCATTAGCTTGTGAATCAGCATGTAGTTGGATTGTAATAGGTGGTGAGAGGTAACTGTAGCTTCATAAGTGGTGTCACACCCTGTAATCTTGGTGAAGTTACAAGCACAGAAGTTTGAGTGATTCTTTGTATCCACCATAACATTATCTACTAGCACAAAATCACAGAGAGTTCTAAAACATGTGCACCCATTGCCTATGTATATAAGAACTGTTTTAGAAATCTCGTTAGGGCGAATCTCAAAATGGCAAATGTTTTGCTCTGTGCCCAAACAGATATCTTGAGCTATAATTACATCGCCCTCGCAAATGAATCCCAACTGTTCACGTACAATACAAGATTCCAAGTCAGCAGTTTGCCATTTGTCATCAAACTGACGGGCCCATCCTCTATGTTTTGTAGGATAGAGGACAGCTCCGTCATGGTTTATTCCTAATGCAATGACAGGAAAAACTAGATGTACAGAGGCATTTTTTATGGTCAAGACAAAGGCAGTGACTGTATTAGAAATAGGGTTATAGGTAAAATTCACCAGTTTCCACCAGGATTGGAATTCCCTTTCAAACTCAGTGGCATTGTCCCAGATTATTTTCTGAATTTCTGTGGGGAAAGTGCCTTCCTCGCCCTCTCTTATAATTGCAGCAGAGACTGACTGCATCCATAACTGTGCCTGGATACAGCTGTGGGCTAAGGAGACATTATTTTGTGTGGCACCAAGTGCATCAATCACCAATTTGTGATGGTTCACATTTACTCTTTCCCAATTTGGTAAAATGTTTGACAACGTCCACTGGTGTCTCCCCAAGGCCAGTAGAGATGACCTCAGTGGGTGCTGTAATTTGGACAGATCTCTGGCTGTAGCAGCCAGTTTGTTCATTAGTACCTCCGAATCGATGCTTTTCAGAATTCCCAGTCCTGTGCCTAGAACACCAGTCACATCTCTAAGTTTCCTTGTTTTAAAAGAGCTGCGTTTCCTGAGGCAAGTAGTCCAGCCTTCAAAGGATGTTTGCAAAAACGGAGAACAAGCTGGCTGGATTTCTGAAACATTGGTCTGCATCAGCAGTTCGACCTGTTAGAGAGACCATGCTGGATTGAATAATATTTGTTGTTGACCAGTTTTTCTGATTATATAAGGTCCTATTTTGAAAATTTTTGGTGTGAGTGTGACCGGTGGTGTAGGTGAAACGGTGATAATGTGAGGTTTAGTAGTGGTAGATTGTGTTTTAATATTTATTGTGAATTTAAAGGAAAGGCCCTGTGTATCTTTTGTCCAGAGACAGACTACCTCTGCCGTGTGAGTTAATGTGAAGTTTTGCCAGCAGTCTCGTGCTGGGTATTCACAACTTATTTGTTTATCCTCCTGACCCATGGAAACACTGATTGAGATTGTGTTAGTATAGTCTGATCCACTAACCACTCGACATTCAATATTAATTTGTTCTCCCACTACTCCTTGAAGCTCCCAAGTTTTCTGCCTCTTCCATTCGTGTTTAGCATATGGCAGACCGTCATGCAGAACTAAAGTTTGTAAACTCAAACCTGTGGTATTTCCCATAGATCCGGTAAATTGCAAAAGGGCCTGAGACCAGTCAGTGATCAGGGTCCGTTTGACTGGGATCTTGTTCCCTTTGTAAGGCTGATGGGGGTTTCCCCAGGCAGTCGGGAAGCTCAGGATTATAATGATAAAAATTGCTCGCCAAGCAGGGCAGGGTCCTAGCAACAAATTTTGTTCACCTCTTATAACCATATCTCTTTTACCTGGAGCATTCCTGTGCTCCATTCCTGTTCCTGTGGCCCGTTGCTCTCCCCCACTCCTCCTTACCTCTCTGCCTCGCCTGCCAGCCCGGGTGCATCGGTCTGCAGGGATCATTATCTTCTCGGCAGCAGGGGTAATCTTCAGGGGGTGCATTATTTGGGCTATTTCTTTCATTCCTGCCCCCACTCCTAAGGGCAGGCTTCCAGGCCTCCAGGCAAAGGATCTCTCTTATTTTATGGCAGACTCTCTGCCGTTCCTAGCGAGCTTTACAGGGTCTGAGTCCCACTGTCTGGGTTTTTCCTCCGAGCCTTACGGGCCCGTTTCTTATATATTCGGAAGTAGCGGCATACGGTACTATCCCAATTTCGGGGCTCAACTTGCCACTCTATGGGGACATGAATCATTTTCCCTACACACACCTGGTCTAATATCACACTCTGATTTTGGCAGATGATCCTATATGATTGGTGATGTATTGCCCAGGCCAGGGCCCAATGTCTCCTCTGCTCTATATTTTCAATTAATGTTATTGCCTCCCTATAAGGGATTTCTCTTTGTCCTGGGGCTGTTGCAAATTTGCTTAGAGCCGTGTAGGGGTTTTCCCCCCTCCAACCCCAATCAGAAGTATGACACCAGATACCCCCACCTAATTGTGATTGGAAAACCCACCATTTGAGCCTACATCCCCCACAAAATATTTTTATCCATGCCCTACAGATGGGATCACCACATTTAATGCACCCAGGTCTGTTAGACAGTGGCCACCTTATCTCAGCGAGGACCTCAGCCACTGATATCAGATCATCCCATGTGTGCCAAATAAGAGGACACTTCAGTTCCTTTCCCACCCTTTGAATATTGTCTCTGACCAGTAGCTGCAGTCGGTGTTTCACCCTCTCAGTCATTCATATTACCAGTCGCTATGCATTCTTATGTTTTCTGAAGAGTCAATCGTAGATCTCCAGGGCGACTGGTCACCTCCCAAGGGGTGTCTGCAGCGATGGGTCCTTTCACTCGACTGGCATGTGTCCAGCCTTTTCCAGCAGTTCGGACGGCTGTCTCTGTGGTAAACAAAACAACATAGGGACCTTCCCATTGGGGTGTTAGGGAGGTCTCTTTCCAAGTTTTAATTAGGACCCTATCTCCAGGTTTAAGCTTATGCATTGCTATATCCAAAGGGGGTCTTTGTACGAATAGCCCTTTTCGTTTTAATTCCTCCCTTCGTTTCATTAGCTGTTGTATGTAACTCTGAATTTGACTATCTTGGATACAGGGATGGTTTCCTGGTAGCTCCAAGTCGTAAGGCATTCCATAGAGCATTTCAAAGGGAGAGATTCCCACATCCGTCCTAGGTTGGGTTCTAATGTTTAGCAGTGCCAGGGGTAAACATCTGACCCACGACATTTTAGTTTCCACCATAAGTTTAGTGAGTGTCTTCTTGATTTCTCCATTTGCCCATTCTACCCTTCCTGAGCTTTGAGGGTGCCAAGGGGTGTGATATTTCCATTTAGTACTGTCCTGGTTGAGGACAAATTAGGGGGAAATCTCCAAAAGGGAGCCCCCCAAAACAAAACAAACCTCCAACCACCCCTCCCCCAACACCAGGTTCGGGAAGGAATTCCTCGGAGGAGCAAAGTGGAAAACAAAACCTATTTATTTACAAGTAACAAAAAGAACACTCCCCAACACAAGAAAAGAAAAGGGACCAGACTGTGTTGTGAGGGCGCCGAGCTTCTGTCGCAGGTTTAGGGTGTCCTGGAGCTCTCAGGTCAGGTCCGGAGCCGGTCCAGTATCTTCGGGGGAGGGGGGTAAGAAAGAGAGAACAAAAGAAAAGGAAAAAAAAAAACAGCGCAAAAAAAGCAGAAAGCAAGCAAGCAAGCAAGCAAGCGGCTAGCCAAGCCAAGCAGCAAAAGCCAAAAGCAAAAGTGCCTGGGCACACCCCCCCCCTCCTCTCTTCCCCATCCCGCCACAGCAAGACGGCCGGGTGGGGGGGGGGGGAAGGCACAGCTGCCAGACAAAACACACGATATTGGGATAAAGGCTGAAGGCTGTCACCCCACGACACTCCACCCCTTATCCCATATCGTGAACATACAATAAAAAACTTTCATTTCACTTACTCACACCTTTGACACTTACGCATTCCTCTCATCTTACTTGCTCAGACCTTTGACACTTACAGTTTCCTTCTGTCTCACATTCAACAAACAATGACATTCATATATGAGTCTCATCCCACAATCAGGTCTCCCTGAGGTACACACCGTGTTGTTCCATCTTTCTGCATTATCCACCATGTATAACCTGGTCCTTGAGCAAAGACAATCCCACGGATGGGTTTGTCTGTACTCGAGGCAGGGTTGATCCATACTGTCTTTCCCAACAAACCTCTGACATGGGCCACTGGGGCTTTATCCCCATCTACTATATTAAGGAGCTCAGACTGAGCAGGACCCGCTCGGTTGGTGGAACCTCGAGTGTTAACTAACCAGGTAGCCTTTGCCAAATGCTGCTCCCAGTTTTTTAAAGACCCCCCACCCAATGCTTTTAAGGTGGTTTTTAACAATCCATTGTACCTTTCCACCTTCCCTGCAGCTGGTGCATGATAGGGGATATGGTATACCCACTCGATGCCATGTTCCCTAGCCCAAGTATTAATAAGATTGTTTTTAAAATGAGTTCCATTATCCGACTCAATTCTCTTGGGAGTACCGTGCCTCCAAAGGACCTGCTTTTCAAGGCCCAAGATAGTGTTACGGGCTGTAGCATGGGATACAGGGTAGGTTTCCAACCATCCTGTGGTGGCTTCTACCATGGTTAGTACATAGCGCTTGCCCTGGCGGGTTTGAGGCAGTGTGATGTAATCAATCTGCCAGGCCTCCCCGTATTTGTACTTAGACCACCGCCCCCCATACCAGAGGGGCTTCACCCGCTTGGCCTGCTTAATGGCAGCGCACGTCTCACAGTCACGAATAACCTGAGAGATACTGTCCATGGTTAGATCCACCCCTCGGTCTCGTGCCCACTTATAGGTGGCATCTCTACCCTGGTGGCCTGAGGCATCATGGGCCCATCGTGCTAAGAATAACTCTCCCTTATGCTCCCAGTCGAGATCTATCTTCAACTCCCCTATCTTTGCAGCCTGATGTACTTGCTGGTTGTTTTGCTGCTCTTCATTAGCTCTACTTCTGGGGACATGGGCATCTACATGGCGAACCTTCACAGGTAACTTCTCTAACCGAGTAGCGATATCCTTCCACTCTTCCGCAGCCCAAATTGGTTTTCCTCTGCGCTGCCAGTTGGCCTCTTTCCATCTCTTCAGCCATCCCCATAGAGCGTTGGCTGCCATCCAAGAATCGGTATACAAATAGAGCCTTGGCCACTTCTCTCTCTCTGCAATACCTAGGGCCAGTTGAATAGCTTTGATTTCAGCAAATTGACTGGATTCACCCTCTCCTTCAGTAGCCTCTGCAACCCGTCAAGTGGGACTCCATACAGCTGCTTTCCACCTCCGTTTCATCCCTATGACACTACAAGAACCATCAGTGAATAGGGCGTAACGTGTTTCTTCTACTGGCAACTGATTGTATGGCGGAGCTTCCTCAACCCGGGTCACTGGCTCTTGCTCCTCATCTGCGACACTAAAGCTTTCACCTTCGGGCCAATTTGTAATTATTTCTAGAATCCCAGGGCGATTTAACTTCCCAATTTGAGTGCGCTGCGTAATGAGGGCAATCCACTTACTCCAAGTAGCACTGGTGGCATGGTGGGTAGAGGGAACCTTTCCTCTGAACATCCATCCCAGCACTGGTAGTCGGGGTGCCAGAAGGAGTTGTGCCTCTGTACCAATCACCTCCGAAGCGGCTTGGACTCCTTCATAGGCGGCCAAGATTTCCTTTTCTGTTGGAGTATAGTTATCTTCAGACCCCCTGTAGCTCCGACTCCAAAATCCCAATGGTCGGCCTCGGGTCTCGCCAGGTAGCTTTTGCCAAAGGCTCCAGGACAGACCATGGCTCCCGGCTGCAGAGTAGAGCACGTTCTTCACATCTGGTCCCGTCCTGACTGGACCAAGGGCTACAGCATGAGCGATCTCCTGCTTGATCTGGACGAAAGCTTGCTGCTGCTCAGGGCCCCAATGGAAGTCGTTCTTCTTGCGGGTAACCAGATAAAGAGGTCTCACAATCTGACTATACTCAGGGATGTGCATCCTCCAGAAACCTATAGCACCTAAGAAAGCTTGTGTTTCCTTCTTATCAGTTGGTGGGGACATAGCAGTGATTTTGTTAATAACATCCGCAGGAATCTGACGCCGTCCATCCTGCCACTTCTCCCCCAAGAACTGAATTTCTCGGGCAGGTCCCTTGACTTTGCTCTTCTTAATGGCAAATCCGGTGTCCAGGAGAATATGAATTATCTTCTCTCCTTTCTCGAACACTTCTATTGCCGTGTTCCCCCAAACAATGATATCATCAATATATTGTAAATGTTCTGGAGCCTCACCCTCTTCTAGTGCAGCCTGGATCAGTCCATGACAGATGGTAGGACTGTGCTTCCACCCCTGGGGCAGTCGGTTCCAGGTATACTGCACTCCCCTCCATGTAAAAGCAAACTGAGGCCTGCATTCAGCTGCCAGAGGGATGGAGAAAAACGCGTTAGCTATATCAATGGTCGCGTACCACTTTGCTGCCTTGGACTCCAGCTCGTACTGCAGTTCCAGTATGTCCGGTACAGCCGCACTCAGTGGTGGACTCACTTCATTCAAGGCACGATAGTCTACAGTCAATCTCCATTCTCTGTCAGATTTTCGCACGGGCCAGATAGGGCTGTTAAAGGGTGAGTGGGTTTTACTGACCACCTCTTGGCTCTCCAGCTCTTGAATCATCTTGTGGATGGGGATCACGGCATCTCGATTCGTCCGGTACTGCCTGCGGTGCACTGTTGAGGTGGCAATTGGCACTCGCTGCTCCTCCACCTTCAAGAGTCCTACTGCAGATGGGTTCTCTGATAGTCCAGACAAGGTATTCAATTGTTTAATACCCTCTATCTCCACTGCAGCTATTCCAAAAGCCCACCTGAATCCCTTAGGATCTTTGTAATAGCCATTCCGGAGGAAGTCTATGCCCAAAATACACGGAGCCTCTGGACCAGTCACAATCGGATGTTCCTGCCACTCCTTCCCAGTCAAGCTCACCTCAGCTTCCAACAAAGTCAACTGTTGTGATCCCCCCGTCACTCCAGCAATGGAAACAGGTTCTGTCCCCACGTGTTCCGATGGCATTAAGGTACATTGTGATCCAGTGTCAACCAATGCTTCATAGTCTTGTGGCTCTGATGTGCCAGGCCATCTGATCCACACCTTCCAAAAAACCCGGTTCTCCCGTGCCTCTTCCTGGCTGGAGGCAGGGCCCCTCTAAGCCAGATTGTCCTTCTTTCCTTGGGCATATGCCTTAGAAGTTCCTTCAAGGGGATCGGACATGTCATCGTCATACTTAACATCTTGGCTACGAGCGACCGGAGCTGCTATCTTTTTGGTTATACTTTCTCTTTTCTTCAAATCACGCACCTGTTGTGCCAAAGCAGCGGTGGGTTTTCCATCCCATCTCCTCATGTCTTCTCCAGACTCACGCAGGAAAATCCATAACTCAGCCCGTGGGATGTACCTTCTCTCCCCATCAAAGGAGCGCCGGCGTTGGACACCAGGGCTTCTAATTTGTACGGCTGAGATTTGAATAAGGTCCTCCTTAATCTCTTCCCGGAGTTTCTTATGATTCTCCTCTATTTTGTCTTCTAGTTTTTGCAGTCGGGTTTCCACTGCTGCAATTCTGGCATGAGTTGGGCCGTGCACAGCATCTGCGTAGGCTCGAAGCCTCTTTGCCATATCGAGCACAGTCTCATATGTATCATCTCGCTTCATTATTGCTAGGGCAGAAGCGTATTCAGGTGGCCCAAGTCGCACAAGTTTCCTCCAAAATACAGGAGTGCATGGTACCAGGTCCAGATTCCTAGTTGTTGTGTCATCTGAGAAAATGAGCTCTGCCACCGCCATCTCTCTCAGGCGTTGGATCCCCTGTTCTATGGTCTTCCACCGTGTCTGCTGCATATAGAGATCATCCGTACACAAGTATCGTTCTGCTACGCTTCTTAGGACCCGTTCCCAGAGGCTGTGAGGGTTAGCCCCCCTCATCACACCTTGATTGATGGCAGGATCATGTGACAGGGATCCCAAATGCCTCGCTTCAGTACCATCCAAAATTGTAACCTCCCCTGCAGCATCCCAAAGGCGGACTAACCAACTAATTATAGATTCGTCAGGTTGTCGGCTGTAATCCTTTCTTAGGCCTCTGAGGTCCTTCAGAGAAAAGGAGTCAATATTGGCTCCAGATTCTGTGCCCCTTGATGTGGCCTCTGATTTTGGTGAGGGTCCTTCTCCTGCATCATCGTCATCATC
Organism: Zonotrichia albicollis; assembly: GCF_047830755.1. Lineage (NCBI taxonomy): Eukaryota > Metazoa > Chordata > Aves > Passeriformes > Passerellidae > Zonotrichia > Zonotrichia albicollis. The sequence continues at coordinate 25,723,476 of NC_133859.1, forward strand.
CTCCACCTTCCGATCGGTCTTGCCTTTACACTTTCCACCTCTTGTATTAGCTGCAACAGCCATGGTTTGGGGCCTATTGTCTGATTCAGCTACTAGCCTGGAGCCTGGGATGTTAGCTGCAGCCTGGGTCACTGGGATAGTAACTAACTTATCTCCCTGTTCCCTTTCTGCTATCTGCTGCTCCACAGTATCTAGCAGAGTACGGTAAACAAACGCCAAGGCCCAGCTCACTGCAGTAATCCTTTCTTCCTTAGTATTACCATGGCACTTCTCCCTCAAATACTTTGCCACCTCGACTGGATTCTGAATTTGATCAGATGGAAAGTCCCAGTCCATAGGATCAGAAAATTCCTTTAAAGTCTGGCCCATATCCTCCCATTTCCCACTCCAGTCAAGATTTTTCCTGCTTTGTTTTACTCCTGAATCAGGAGTCTCTCTAACCCCTCTAGAAATCTCAGCTTTCATTTTATATACACTCCAGACAGTATAGAAAAGGCTTAATAAATTAAATGCCAGAAAGATGGTTTCTTTCAAACTCAGGGGAAATTCAGTATTTTCTAATAGAGATGTCAACAATTTGTAGGAGAAGAAGGAAGACAAAGGCTGAAAAGCCCCTTCCCCCTCTTCTCCCCAAACAAACTGAGTACACAGCCATGACAACAATCCATACATTCCTGAAATAAAGTCCAGCATTGTTATCCGACACATCATCACACATAAGGCCAGCACAATGATTATTCTGGTTAGTGCCCCCCGCTTACAAAAGCTACTTATTAGGGACAACATCAGAGCTATTTTTGGGTAAGGAAATAACCCTAGGGACAACAAAGGTATTAAAACTTCAAAAGCCCCCAGGGACCAGAAAAACCGGCAAGCTTCCACTCGAAATGACATTATGAATCACCAATATGCCCACAAAACAACCAAAACCAAAATATTATTGTTATAGGTTCTTTTCCACTGTTTTTGGCCTCCGAATTTCCCGGCCAACGCACCAAAAAGTATACTGTCCTGGTTGAGGACAAATTAGGGGGAAATCTCCAAAAGGGAGCCCCCCAAAACAAAACAAACCTCCAACCACCCCTCCCCCAACACCGGGTTCGGGAAGGAATTCCTCGGAGGAGCAAAGTGGAAAACAAAACCTATTTATTTACAAGTAACAAAAAGAACACTCCCCAACACAAGAAAAGAAAAGGGACCAGACTGTGTTGTGAGGGCGCCGAGCTTCTGTCGCAGGCTTCGGGTGTCCTGGAGCTCTCAGGTCAGGTCCGGAGCCGGTCCAGTATCTTCGGGGGAGGGGGGTAAGAAAGAGAGAACAAAAGAAAAGGAAAAAAAAAACAATGCAAAAAAAGCAGAAAGCAAGCAAGCAAGCAAGCGGCTAGCCAAGCCAAGCAGCAAAAGCCAAAAGCAAAAGTGCCTGGGCACACCACCCCCCCCCCCCCTCTCTTCCCCATCCCGCCACAGCAAGACGGCCGGGGGGGGGGGGAGAAGGCACAGCTGCCAGACAAAACACACGATATTGGGATAAAGGCTGAAGGCTGTCACCCCACGACAAGTACCTAAGGCCATGGTTACCTCTTTCAGTACTTTATTTGCGAAATGGGGGCCTCTATCAGAGTCTAATATTTCTACTGATCCATACCTAGGGATTATTTCTTCCAGCAAGGTTTTAATCACCACGTTTGCAGTAGCCCGTGATGTAGGATATGCTTCTACGTAGTGGGTTAGATGATCTACCAGTACCAATAAGTACTTGTACCTCCCTACTTTCGGTAGCTCGGTGAAATCTACTTGTACATGTGAAAAAGGTCGGGGTGCTAATTCCCTTCCTCCTGGAATCCTTTCTCGAGCTTGATGCCTATTAACCCTCTGGCATGTTACACATCCCCTAACTACTTGTTTTGCTATATCATAAATTCCTATACACATATACTTAATAGTAAACTGATCTACTAAGGCTTGGGTTCCCCAATGAGTCTTTTCATGTAACTGCTGCACTATCCTCTGAGCTACAGATTTTGGCAGCACTTCCCTATCGTCTGGTAATTTTTGAATACCCTCATTCTCTGTTATTCCCATTCTGTCTAATTTTTCCTTTTCCTGGGCTGTGAAGCTCAGGACGCAAACTCTTTCACCATCTCGCATTCTCTTTATTCTCTGCTCTTGGAATTTTCTGAGGGCAGCTTTCTTTGCTTCTCTGTCTGCTATATTGTTTCCTCTGATCAGATGGGAGGGACCCTTTTGATGTCCTTTAACATGTACTATTGCTATTCTCTTTGGGCCTCTTAACGCTTGTAATACCTGAGTGATTAGTTCCCGATGTATTAATTCTTTTCCTTGGGAATTTATTAACCCTCTTTCTTCCCAAATTTTTCCAAAAGTATGTATCACTCCAAAGGCATACTTTGAATCCGTATAGATGGTCCCAACCTTAGCTTCCAAGAATTTCAGAGCCCGCAATACCGCATAAAGCTCACAGGCCTGGGCTGACCAACTAGGACTCTGAGGGCCGGATTCTATTATTTCTAAATTTTCACCTCCCACAATGGCATATCCCGAGATTCGCTTTCCCTCAACAACCCTAGAGGAACCATCCACAAATAACTTTTCTCCCTCTTCCAGTTCTTCCTCTTCGAGATCCGGTCTAATTTTTGTTTGTTTCTCTATGCTATGTAAGCAATCATGAGTTAAATTCTCCTGTGGATCCCCAAACAGGAATTCAGCAGGGTTTTGCAGAGAGGTGGTTTCAAGTATCAACCGAGGGGATGACAGTGAAATGCCCTCGTATTTCAAAAGTCTGGAGTCTGTTATCCATTTTTCTGCCTTTTGTTGCAATACTGCCTGTATATTATGGGGAGTAAAAACTTTCAGTTCTCCTCCATAGGTAATTTTGAGAGCTTCCTCCACTAAAAGGGCTGTGGCTACTATAATCTGCAAGCATGTTGGCCACCCCCTACTTACTGGATCCAGTAATTTTGAAATGTATGCCACTGGTTTTCGACTGCTGGCCCAGTCCTGAGCCAGTACCACAAATACTACTCCTGCCTCAGTATTAACAAACAAATAAAAAGGTCTCCTAACATCGGAGAGGCTTAGCACTGGGGCATTAGTCAATTCCTCTTTTAGTTGTTCTAATGATTCATCATCCTTTTCAGTCCATTTAATCAAACCTTCAGTAGTTAGTTTTTCATACAAGAATTTTACCTTGCCACTAAAGTTTTCAATCCATTGTCTGCAGTATCCTACGAGACCCAATAGCTGTCTAATTTGTCTCTTATTCCTTGGGGGGGGAAGGGAGAGGATTCCCTTAACCCTCTCTGGATCTAGTGTTTTAGTTCCTTTACTGAGTCGGTGTCCCAGGTACTTCACTTCTTCTTCTACGAATTGCAATTTATTTTTGGACACCTTCAGCCCCTGAATGCTCAAAAAGTTTAAAAGCTTAATGCTTTCTCCCCTAACTGATTCCTCACTCTTTCCAGCTATTAATAGATCATCTACATATTGAACAAGGGTTATTCCCGGGTTTGAGGCATAGGTTTTCATTATCTGTTCTAATGCATGCCTAAATAAATTCGGGGACTCAGTATATCCCTGTGGGAGCACGGTCCACCTTAGTTGTTGCTTTCGGTGGGTATTGGGATCTTCCCATTGAAATGCAAAATAGTCCCTACATTCTTCCTTCAAGGGGCATGCCCAAAAGGCGTCTTTTAAATCTATAACACGATACCATTGGTCATCAGGTTTCAATTGACTGAGCAATGTATGGGGATTAGCTACTACAGTGAACCGGGCAATAGTTCTCTTATTTATTTCCCTTAAATCATGTATTAGTTGGTATTTTCCATCTGGTTTTTTTACAGGTAAGATGGGGGTGTTGAAGGGAGACATACAAGGTTCCAAGAGCCCTTGTTGTATTAACCATTCTATTTCTGGTTTTAGTCCCCTTCGCCCATCGTCTGACATGGGATATTGTTTTATCCTCACTGGAATTTCCGGGTTTTGGATAATAACTGTGAAAGGCTCTATATTCAGTCTCCCTGCTGTGTCAGGGGTATACCAAACGTCCAGGTTTATCTTCTCCTTGTCAGTGGCCCGTAGGGGGCACAGTCGGACTTTCAACTGTTCTTCTTCAATATTTATATTTATTCTTTATTCCACCATTAAATCCCTACCTAATAAATTGTAATCGGCTTCAGGAACTAGTAGCAGGGATCCTATCCCTATTTTTTTCTCTGATTCTATTAAGACATCTTTAATTACAGGAACCTTGAAGGGTTCCCCTTTTGCCCCAATAACCTGTACTGTTGAAGGCAAAATCTTACATCCCGGGGGCAAAGACTGTACTGTTGATCTCTCGGCCCCCGTATCTACAAGGAAGGTTATGGGGGTTTTCTGGGGACCCACTTTAAGTTTTACCAAGGGCTCTGATGACATTTGAGTCCCCAATAAATAGAGCCCTTGACCCCCCTAATCCTCTTTAAACATTTTCTCATCCCTAAGCCTCTTTCGACATTCCCTCTTCATGTGTCCTTTCCCACCACAGTAGTAGCACACCGTTCCTTCTCTCCCCCCCGGTGCGGTCCCTCCTAAATCCCGGGAACCCCTCCTCATGTCATTTCTTTCCTGTGGCGGAGGGTTGTTTCGCTGCCCTTCCCTTACTTCTACTACCATCATCCGAACTTGCCTTTTATGTGCTTCTTCCTCCCGTCTAACATATACTTTCTGAGCCTCCCTAAACAATTCATCAAGTCCTCTGTCCTGCCAATCCTCTAACTTTTCTAATTTCTTTCGAACATCTTCCCACGATTTAGCTACAAACTGTGTTTTCAGGAGTGCTTGCCCCATAGGTGTCTCTGGATCCACCCCTGAGTTTAACTGAAAACTCTTCCTTAATCTTTCTAACCATTCAGTGGGGGTCTCATCCTTTCCTTGGCACTCTCTGAATGCCTTGCTTATATTTTGTCCCCGGGGCACAGCCTCTCGTATGCCCTGGATTATAATAGTTCTTAAGTCCTGCATATGACCACGATGGTTGGGGTCCTGATTATTCAAATTGGGATTTTGCAAGGGGCATTTGACATCAGCCGCAGGACCTTGAACATGCTGGGCGTCCCAAATTCTCATTCCTGCCCTTCTAATCATCCCCCTCTCCTCTGTTGTAAATAGTATGCCTAGAATGGACTGTATCTCTACCCAAGTATATATATTTGGTCCCAGGAACTGATCCACCCTTTCTGCTACTCCTATAGGGTCTTCTAATAATTTTCCCATCTCTTTCTTAAACTCACGGACATCTCCTGAGTTTAAGGGGACAGTGACAAACCCCATCCCAGCCTGAGGTCCTCCTAATGCTATTTCCCTAAGAGGGAACCACACACTGTTCTCTCCTTCCTCAATTACTGTTTTCATTTGGCTCCAAGTATGTCTCCTGTAATCCGAGGAGTCTGTAACCTGCTGTTTGTCAGGGGCTGATGCCGGAGGAATGTTTGGAAGGGATACAGGGGGGGCTGGGGCTGGTGGTGGTACATATGGGGGAGGATAAATAGAAATCTCTTCCTCCACTCGGGACTTTTTCTTTCTATCTTCCTCCCCTTGGCTTCCCTTAATGGGGAGCAATCTAGTTATTTGCTCATTACTTCCTACCAACCACAATTTAGCATGAGCACTCTCCTCCGGGTTTTCTGGCTCTTTGGAATTCACATAGATATTCAAGGCTTGGCAGACCCAGTCCTCAGAGGATCCGAAAATGGGCCAGTATGTATTTCCTGAATCCAGTTTCTTACCCCCCCATACTACCATGCAATAATTTATCATTTTTGCTATATCCTTCCGTTTTCTGGAGGGAAAATCATCCCAATACTTAATCATTAATCCTAACGGACTATCCTTAGGTATTGGGGGTAACCAGGGGCCCTTCCCCATGGGGTCAGAAGGCTTGCTTTCCTTCTGCCCCATCTTCCAAGGCACCTCCACGCACACACACACACACACACCCCTCAGTCGTGGCTCGCTCCCTCGTGGGTTACGAGAACCGCACTACTGGAGAGTCCCTCTTGCTTCGTCCGCAGTTGGACGTCTCATTCACTGTGCCCTGGGATTCCAACCCCAACCGAGCGTTTCACCCGTATACTCACGCGTCCTGCGTCTTCACTCGGATCTTCGTGCACAAAGTTTACAGGGTTACCGGTGTTTCCTTGCTTATTCTCGAATTTAGGTTCGTCGGTCCAGAGAGGGGGGTCGTTTGAGAAGATCAGGGCCACCAAAGGGGTGGCGGTGCCCCCCCCGAATTCTCAAACCAACCCTGTCTCAGGATCCGAGTCACAGCACCAAATTGTGATAAACGAATCAACCGAATTTAAGAATTGTACAATTATCTTTATTATTATGCAAGCAAGAATAAGCAAGATTCAGCGCTGGGCGGCCAGGAGACTTGCTCTCTTAGGCGCGCACCTCCCCTCTTTCAAGTTCGCTTTTTATATTGTCCTTTTTCTCCGAATTCCTGGGTGACGTGGTCTGTTTTCTGCGCGTGCTCCTCCTGTTGCTAGGGGTCTTTTTTCTGCCTTCTGGTGGTCGTGGGATGAAGGCCCCAAATCTTCCTCTTTGGCCGCTTTCCTTATAAGGCATTCCTTTAAGTCTTTTTTCAAAGCTCAGCATTCTTGCAAGGTTAATAATTGTTACCATATGTGTTTCAGAAAGTCTCCTATATCTATAGGGTAGAATTTTTGCAGAGCAAGCAATTCCACAAGGTTAGTAATTATTACCAGATGTGACTGAATCTGGTTACCAAGGGGGGGTTTGTAGACTAAGCACTACTTAAACGTTTCCCATACAGCCCTATAGATATTCTACAAAATCCATTTAGCTATTGTTTTAATTTAAATCATCATCTAGCTATTAATGAACAAATATATTGTTACTTATTACAATGATCGTCTGTGACCATTACCTGAAATTTCAATATTATTAATGCTGCCTTTTTTTTCTTTTTGAAATCCATTAAATCGTCACTTCGGTGGCATTTTGAAATAATATGTGAGTTTTGTGCACCTTTATTTTTAGCTTTAAAAGAGTAAGTATCAGGTAACAAGTTAGGGGAGTATTTATTGTTCATATTCTACCCGTGAAATTAGTGCTAAAGTGGCAAGTGACTGAGGCAAGACAACTGTCCCCACTATGCTTGTGGCACATGCGGGAGCGAGGGAGGAGCGGACGGGCTGAAGTAAAGGCCCGCGCAGAGCCTTGTCATTGTAGAAAGAAGCCGGTGCTGCTGCCGACTGCGGGGCATATTCCGATGTCGCTCACAGCCACTGTGATTCGCGGGGACCCAGCCTCCGTATGGTAATGGAGGGGGGGGCACGTGTGTGGCTGTAGCGACGAGAGGAGAAACGAAGGGGAGCTGGAGGGGAGGGGGCTCAGGCACTGCTCCTGAGGCAGTCCAACTGGAGCAGAGCACTGGTATCGGCGCCTTACGTCCCGTCCCGCCGGCTGCGGTGCCGTCAGGGGCAACGGCTGTGCGCAGAGAGGCGGCAGCAGGGGTAAGCAGCAGCAGCACCGGGAGTGACGGGGCGTGGCGTTACTGCCCTGCGCCACCGAGGCAGCTGGGAGGCAGGGAGATGGCCAGGGCCACGTTTCCACGGAGACAGTCGCACCACCTCACATTTGTGCCGTGGGCAGAGGGGATGTAACATACTAATATACCCCGGCTCACCAAAACCTATACATACTCCCCTCTCTTCCTGTGTGCTGTCTGCTACCTGTGCACACAACCGAACTTGGGCTAGGCATTCACTTCTGTGGATCTGCCTGCATGTTACTACAAATTTAAAGGGGAACATGATTTATGTGAGCGAATTAAAAGCAGTGAAAATCATAAATTTCGCAGAGTCCCCAACATCATTTGTAAATGAGCACTTCTAGATTCATGTGTTGCCCTACCGTTATTAATAGAAATGTGCAAAAAAAAGTACCTATTTATATAAATTATTACTCTATATGGTAAGGTAAGAACTAATATAATGGATTATGGTATTTGTTTTTGTGATTTTTTTTTAATGTTCTATGGGTAGGCATCTGACCACTTTTTCTTGGGTGACATATGAGCACTAGTGTAGGTCTTGTGCAACTGGAGCTAGAGTTAGTGCTGGAAATACCATAAGAAATCCAAAGAAAGTATACATGTTGTGAAATAGGTACTGAGCAATACAAATTGAGTATGACATTCTGATCTTTATATTTGCAAAAAAATGTATTCATGGCAGTCTTGAAGGGGAGGTAATTTTCAACTTATACATTTATGCAGGTAAGTAATCCATTGTGTTAGTAATAATCTATGCATGCACTTAGATTTATTTTTTTTAAGAAAAAATGTGTATATGTTTGGGCATTGTTCTTATGGAAAATCTAACCCGTTTAAAATATGATATGTCTGGAATTTAAAAATAGAGTAATCTTCTGGTTTTAATCATGTTTAAGCTACTCTCTTTTTTAAAATAAGATTTTCCCCCTAAAGGTAAATAGAAATGAGCCAATATTGCTTTTAAATGTAATTCAAGACCTGTAGATTTTCAGATAAAGATATTGTGATGATAACAGCAATATTTGAAAATAAACTTTAAAAATGCATTTTCAGTAAAGACTTAGGTAGCTCCATTAAAACTACCTATGTTAACATGAATTGTACTACATTTAATAAAGTAAGCAGTTAAGACAGAACGTACAAAATGTCTTCCTTAGAAAAAGCACTCCATACCTGAGTCTATACATTTTAAGATAATATTCTGAAATAAAACATTCCTGAAATCCAGAGATATATTGGTATGTTTACAGGTTGCAATTCTGCCATGAAATATTGTAAATAATTTGAATCTGTTTCCATTACATGCATTATCTATATTGCCTCATACTTTGAAACAGTAATTTTTTCCTAATATGAAGTTAATTAGGTGGTCAAATTTCCAGGTTCAACCTATTTGTATTATTGTTGAACATGGCAATGATATGTGTCTCTCCTTTTAAGATCCGATAAGCATGTTGAGGACCTTTATTTGCTTTATTAGTTTTGTGCATATTTTTTGTAACCTTATACAAACAGAAGTGGGGAGGAAACTATATATAAAGGCACATACACATCAGAGTCATGCCAAAAGGGTAAGGGGAGGGGAGAAAAGAGGGGACAAAAAAGGAAGGAAAGATCAGAGAAAAAGCGATAACTTTTAACTTTTGATTAATTAAAAAATGCAAATATAACTATACATATGCATCATTGCAAATAATACACAGTGGAACCAACAGGATGAGGAGGAGGAGAGGGGAGGGGAATGGTGTAGAATGGCGGAGAATGGTGCTGAGGTGAAGACCTGATTATGCATGGGGAACCGTCTGGAGCAGCTTGCTCTGAGACGGGCTCTTTTCCCTGCTGGCTCACCTCCATTCCCAGCCGGTGCACCCCAGGCTTCTGTGCCTGATATTTGTTACTTCAGGGTTTTTATTATTGTTGTTGTTAATGATGTTTGGTGGAGGGGAGGACAGGAGAACAGATTGTTTGTTTCATTAATTGTGATCTTCATTAATAGGGATGATCGCTCCAGGAATCTTCAGTCTCCTCTCCAAGCAGTAGTATTTGTATATTTATTTAATGAATGCAAATGTAGCCAGACATACAGTAAACTTCAAGCTGACATCAATGAATATGACTTCGCTGTTAAACCTTGAACGTGAAGCGAGGGTGGGAGCGGGACAGCCGTGCATAGCTGGAGCCGCTCCTAGTCGAGCCAGTCCAGAGTGGCAGCTGTAGTGGGGAGGTGACCAGACTGCTGGTAGGCACCGTCTGCAACAGCGTGAGCAGTTTGGCTCCACTTGTCACTTTGCCATACTGATCAGAGCCCCTGCCCAATAAAATAAATATATACTAAAAAAAAAATTAACCTGTCTGGCCCACCCTCTCTCCCTATGTGGAGGCAAAATAAAGCCCTATCACTGTTTCCGGGAACGCTGCCGCTCCTCTTCATCAGGGGATGAGTGGGAGATAGAGAACAACGATCAAGACACAAAAACTCTCACCCTCCCAGTATTGCACAACACACACAGTGCAGGTAAATCATAATTTCGAATGACTGCATTGATACAGTGTTAGCAGTTTTGTGTAATGGATTCACTGATATTAGTGCCAGTTAAAGGAAGAGGCAGAAAATGAAAAAAGTTGCTAGGCTCTGGGAAAGCTGTTCACTCCTTCAGCCGATCTGATCTGCAAGTCAAAACTACCCTCCCCTGTTTGTGCTGATTTCTCCCATTTGGCAGGAGAAGCAGTATTAAAGGGCTCTTGAATAATTGACTGTAGAAAGTTGGCTTTGTTACCAAGGTAGAAAAGGGTAGATGTGAGCAATTTTCTAAAGATGTCTCCTCTATATCTTTCTCTGCACTCCTTTTCCCTTTAGAAACACCTTGGTTTTTAATGATTTGAGAACTTTTAGCTCTAGGGGAATTTTCACTGGTGAGGCTGTAGAATTAAATGCAATCGATGTTTTGAAAATGAATGGTAGTCTTTATTAGGACCTAAGTTTTTCATGTTTGCTTGTCTGTTTTGTTATGTTCCAGAGCATCTCTTTAGAACTTGACACAGTCACTCTTAGAGCAAGACAGCTGTAAGCCAGTGGCTGCATGCATGCACACACACGCTTATACCCACACACACTCATGCGCTGTTTCTCTTTTCAAACAACCTGACTACACTTAAATGGCCAAGCCAGGGAATGGAAAGATGAATGGATTTCTGATTGAGAGACTGTTCCAGGCTTTTATAAGTCCTCTCAGCAGTTTTGTGTAGCCAGGGTTTGCCCTGAATTTTGTTACTTTAGTCTGAGATGACATTTTTATTCTTAGAGAATTTTGTTGGTCTGCCTTGTCCCCAGGGGCTGTGTTGGCAGGAGAATCCATGGGTGCTCTGTGTGTCTGGGCTGTGACAGGGGCTATGAAGTGCCATGGCCAGGACAGGATTGTCGAAGGAAGTGGACCAGGACACTAGCTGGTTCATCACAGGTCCAGTTTATTGAAGAAAGCATCAAGCACTTATACAGCAAATAATAAGCTTATGAATATTCTGTAAGACAAGCAATATATTGGTTAAACTATACCATTAACTCTTCCTCATTCCTTAGGGGTTACATCTCTCTTTTCTCATGTCTCTTTCACTATTTGTTATCATACTACAGCTAGGCCCAAGGACACGCTACCTAGCAGGTGCAGGACTTGGAATTAGCCACGGCTTTGTACTTTTCCAGTCCCTAGTCAGCTAAATTCCCAACACAGGATGGCTGGACTGCTGTCCTTGGCAGTAGCTGGCAGGAAATCTGTGCCTCTGCAGACTGACTACTCTCTTGCTGGACTCGCACTCTGGATGGGATTCCCATGTAACATATATTTTTATATATGCACCATTCACACATGACATAATATGTATATATATATATATGCACATTTTTTAGTATTGTCCCTGCCCCAATACCTCCCCTGACATATTCTTCACTCATGCTCACACTCCTTGACACCTGTCCACGACTACAACACAGCATATGGGAAAAACACCATGTGTGGATGCCATGCATCACTCCAGGCAGTGACAGGCTGTCTGGCAGACTCCCAAATCCCTAATCCTCATCAAATCCCCTCTGAGGCTCGTCCATTGGCACCTCTGCCCTGTAACCACCCCTGTCAACCCATTTCCTGCCCACTGCAAAAGTTGACCACAACCCCATTGCTGCATCCTCCCAGGAACACACCAGAGAGCCGTCCTGCCTCCCTCTCTTGTGGTGCACCCCCTCCCTCTCCCATCATCTTCTGTGATCAGACACACCCAAACTTCTCTGAAGGCACCATGTGGCTCTTTGTCTAGTTCCTGCGCTCTAAAAAGAGCTGGTGTTTTCATGGGCAAGGTATCGGCTCTGTGCCACTGGTTTGGAACCTGAAGCATTGAATGAGAAGAAAAAGAAGGAAATCACCAAAAAAATTGTCTCCTTCCAGCTATTGCTGTGTTGACGAGAGGTCGCTACAAGTTTCTTGATAATAAATTGAAAGGGATTCTTTTTGTGGTTGTTGCTGACTGGTTGATCAATTTTGACAAGCTACAAAAAATGGTAATATTTCCCAAAACCAGGACCCAGAGGAATAATTTCTTCAGAAGTTAGTCGGAGGAGAACGCCTTAGAAAAACTCAACCATTTTAGTGTTTCCAAAGATATGTGTGTTCCTTCCCTAGGAATATGTAGCCATTGCTCTTCTTTAGATGAGACATTTCTAATTTGCTTTGTCTGTCAAAATGGGACTATAAGAGGTTTTGGTGTAAATTCATTATCTCTTGCAATGCATAAACATATAGTAGGAACAGGAAAAGACAATGGTAATGGATAAACAAAAGGACTTCAGTTCATCAGCAACAAAAGCGTTGGGAAAACTGGTTGAATTTCGGAGCATGTCCTCCTCAGCAGAGAGGGCTGGACTAGACCTTGGCTAATCTGGCTCCCCTTCACAAAAAAACCCCCTTGTAGAGCCTCACATGCAACACCTCTCTTTCTACTCTGGTGCTTAGGAAGAAATATGGAAAAAAAAACAACAAGAAAGTAACACCCCAAACCCACACCATTTTGCCTACCCTCCCTTTTTCCTTTATAGAAGCTTTCTAATTATTTTAGAACCAATCATGCAAGAATTACACCATGGAAATAAGTGGCACTTTTAAATAAAGACCACAAGGAGAAAGATCTGAATTTCTGGAGATATGAAAGGACCTGCTTTCTGTTCTTTAAAGGAGTCTTTACTGTAGTGAGAGTCCTATGTATTGGATAAGTGGGTCCCAGCTATTCCAAATGAGCTACAGCTGCAAAGTCCTTAGTTGGGCAGCAGCTGTGGCTCAAGAAGGTAGCTGGGATAAAAGGGGTGGGTTGAGAGCCCAGGAGGAGTCTCTGTGAAACCATGAGGAACTACACTACAGAGAACAGCGGCATGGTAGAAAACCAGCTAGAAGGTATGGACTTTAAGAATATAATAACAAGAAGATAACAACATGGCTGGACTTTGCTGTGGGAAAAGTTGGAGTTTTTTCTTACATTAAGTGTGTAAATAAACATCAGTGTGGCCTCATGCCATCCTATTTCCAAAACACACATGGAGGTTGTAAATGAATTTATTATTCAGATGTATTCAACTGTTGAAAGCACCTAATTGGCATGACATGTGCCTTGGGGATTTCTCAACATTCTTAAGTCACAATGTGTTAAATGACAAAAGTGACAGCATTTGGTACGTTTTTCCAATCTGAAACTTGATTTAAGAACAAGTTGAGTAAACAGGACCTAAATTCACAAAATTCATAATTGCCAAGTATTTTTATTCACTACGCTTTACCATTATAGGAACCTTTGTTTTCTACTAGAAATTCATTTAGATCTGGGGTGAAATCTTTATTTTATAAAGAACAAATGTAAGTATTGTTAGGGGGATTTACAGAACCTGAATTCCCTATAGATGGGAGAGAGATCAACTTCACTGTACTTCCACATTTTCCAATTGAGGGAATGGGTATATGGGAACCTGAGCTCAGTTGGCAGCTCTGTGACAGGTTCAGGGGTAGGGGATACCTCAGTGTGAAACAAAACAGGTGATCTTGAGTAGGGCTCCAGGAACTTCCACTGGTGACCACGAGGGAAATTTGATTAACAAGGCATGATTTTATGAGTTAACATGGTGGCTTATATTGGTTAGTTGATTTTGTATGTCTTATGCTAAACTTGTTGGTCTTGTGTGTGGTTAGGTGTGGGAACTCTTAATTAATTATCAACATATTGCCAGTAAAAGCAGAGTTATAATGTTTAAGTATGCAGAGGAGAAGCTTTTTAGCAGTACTCGGGTACCTTTTAAGATGTATAGACATAGGAGCAGTTGTTCACTGGGTTTTAAACTAGAATAATAGAAATAACTTCTGTTGACTCTACATTTTCAAAGGGTTTTCTAAAAAATGAAATTAAAAAAATTAAAAAGTTGAACTCATATTTTTGAGATTGTCAAAGCGGTGGACATTATGCATTGTAGTTAATAAATCTATGTGCCTCTGTGCTTTGTGGGCCACTTAATTGCAAGCAGGTATTACTGGGTTGTCCAAAATGTAGCTTGATTAAAATACGTACCCCTTTGAACAGGGGGGATTTAATAAATGTTTCATGAGGTTATAATTATTCTCATCTTGTCCGGGGTGGCAGGGGCAGGTGCAATGTGTCCGGCATAGCTCAGCCTGACTAACACGTGCACCTTTTTGAGGGGGGGAGGTGGCAGCAGTGGCAGCCTGTGCCATGCCGTGGTTCTAGGTGCCGCTGCCCCGAGAGTCCAGGAATGGCTGCTGGGGCACGGCACAGTCCCGGCTGCTGCTGCCTCCAGCGCTGGCGTGGGCCCTCCGGGATGCTGGTAGGCAGAGACCATAATTGAAGAAAGCGATTTATACAATGGTGCTTTTAGTCCTCCATCTCACCCACTCACCAAAACATTCACCCACCAATTAGCATACCTCTCCAAGAACAATTCTAGCCCAGGATTCATGAAATGGGGGAAAAAATTGCCATAAAATAGAAGAACTCAGTTACTTTGTAATAAATAATATGCTTTAAAACTAGAGCTGATGTAATCAATATGATGCAAAAACAGTGTTATAATTATTTACACATACAACACTTGATATACTAAAAGTTTTGTAAATATAGATCATGCCTTTCTAATGATCCTGATTTGAGGACATTGGTGATGTGAAAGACATGGAAATTCTATCAAGAACATACTGGCTTAAATGTGTTTCACATATTTTGAACTGAAGGGTAGATGGAGCCTCCATCTCCTCCTTTTCATCAGACTGAAGTATTAAAGTAACAGGCAGCTTACAGTATGCAAATATATACACTTCTGAAGCTTTCAGCATCTCTATTCAGTAGTTTCAAATATTCCTAAATTATTTTATTTTTCATAAGTTGCCACAAATAATTATGCAATCAGGGTTTTTTTTGTTAATAATTAGGTCCTGAAAATATTAATTACCACATTTAACCCTGCAGATATTGGAGTACATTATTTGTATCTTGTTTATGTCATATTAGATCATCTGCAGGAAATGTGGCTAGCTTTTTTTTTGTTTAATAGTAAAAGTCAGGTGATATAACATGTTCTTTAACAGCACATAGGGTATTCATGTGAAATTTCTGAATGTGTTTTTTTTTTCTTCTCCAAAATTTTGCATTCTTGATAGTCTTCCTAATCTTATTTTGTACTATGGATATCCCTTTGCATACCATATGTTCAACAAAACAGAAATGTAGTCCACAGGTGCCTGTAAAATTCAGTTGTGGTCACAAAAGAAATTATAAGACACTCTTATTAGAAAGTAAGCCAGTCAAGTGACTTACCTGGCTGAAAGGAAAGGGATATTTTGCAGAAAATTCTTGCCTGTATTGTATTGGTGTGATGTTTTAAATTTATGAGTCCTATTCTAATTTAGTAGGAAAAGAATATTCATATAATGCTATACAGTTATGCACTTCATAGCAATTTAAATAGGGTTCTCATGAATATTACATACAGAAGATGGGGATACCATAATTGGAACAAGTCTCTGTAGTAATTACAGAATCATAACTATTCCTCTTTAAAATAAATAGAGACTGTTTGTTCTTTAAAAATACATGGAGGATGTTTCTTCTTTACATCACAGCCATGTGGAGAGTTATAAAAAAATAGAAAAACATGGCAATCACATACCACTTTAAAGACCACCATTGGGCATTTATTAGGAAGGCGGGAGGGAAAAAAAATGTTTCCATTCCATATCTTCCAATATGCAGATCACTCAAGTTATTTTGGAAAAAATTAGCAATTTCTGTATAGATTTTTTAAAATATGCACAATAAGCAAATATTTTTTGTGCAGTCTTACTGGGCACCCTTTGATCTCAAGGCCCTTCTAGATGACTGAAAGTTAGAAAATCTAATTGACAATACAGCTAATGAACAGTTAGGTTATAGTTTTCATGTTGGCTCTTTTGACTTTCTGAGGCTCTAATGATTATTCAACAAAATGTGCATTGCCGTTACTTCTTAAGTGAGTGTGTAAGGTGGTCTTGAAAACAGAGCTTGATATTTTAAAGGCATATTTTGCACCTTTGAAACATAGTGATGCCTTGTATTTAACTGCAAATCCTGTGACATGGTGTCACATGGTAACATGTTTTAATGTATGCATTAATGTGCACGTCTGTGTTACTATGTATTATATATAGAAATAGCTGTATAAGCAGGCATACACACACATACACAAGGAATACATGAATTTTCATGTCTCTGACAATGCAATGCATAATTTCACAATCCTATTGGATGTACTGCATGCCTAAACCACTAATACTGCTGCCTTCAGCTATTGCAAGAAAAAAACATCTTTCAAAAAAACAACTTCCAATTTAGAGAAGCTCCTTAGAATTTTACATATCAAAATAATCATGTGTCTTTAGATATATCATATGTCTAATTGTCAAGTACGGTAATGAATAGTATAGTGTAAGAAGAATTCCTACCATTTTATACCAAACTGTATAATCTGAAAAGAGCACTGGCATAATTAGCTCATGCATCTCACATATACCAAGCACAGGTGGCAAACTGTAGTGTTTCCTTACACAAGAGTATCTAACACACATTTTAAAAAATGCTCAGTTTCAAAAGCTGATAATCTGAAAGTAAAAATGAATGGTCTTATCAGTAATATGACCACTGAATTCAGGATTTGGCACATTAGTAATATTTATGTGTTACTTCTTGGTAGCAGTATTAATTTTGGGCCTTGTCTGATAAATTAAATTGTTTTCCCTTTTTCATGCTTTTGTATTATTAATTAATTATTAAAAAATGAACTGGTCTACACAGATGCAATTTTACAGTGTAGCCACATATTATATACATATATATGTATTTAAATGCAAATACCTATACATATATACTTAGTCCTACACATGTACACACAGTTCCCCTGTGTACATACAAGTATATATATGCTTTATTATGTGAGCAGGCTATACAGACAGTACAGAACAAGAATTTCAGTTCAACTTCATGCATTTAAATATTTCTCCTTAAAAATAGTAGTAATGCAAAGAGGTTAATTTTCAAAGTAATCTGTTTAAATGCAGTGAAATGTATTAACTGTATCTGTACAGGAACATAAAGCATGATGCATTATGTTTTATTTTACACCTAAAAAGAATAGTAGCAGCATGAATTTCAAGAAAGAATTCCTTTATAAGTGTAGAGCAGTTCATATTCTCTGTGCTGAGTTCTTCAATATGTATCTTATACTGACCAAAGTACATATGAGCTATTGAAATACATTCATCAATTTCAACAGTAAATACTATAGATCTCAGTCCAGAGTTTTGTCATATCATGTATAGCTGAGAGATCTTTATTTTTTGCACTTTGGACTTAGAAAAATTCTATACAAATTACAATGTTAAATAATTCAAAGTATAATGTGGAGGAGAGGTGAATTGAGAGACTTAAATCTTTAAATGATGCATAATTATTCTAACAGTTTAGAAAGATTTGCCTTCATCAATTTCTTGAGTAATATAAGCAGCATTCCAAATTAACACAGAGGACAATGTGTCACACAGTCATCCTGGTGTAAATACCTGCAAATCACTATAGACACAAAACATAACCAAGTTGTGAAACCATAAAAAACACATCACATCAAGGCAAATTGTCAAAGTAGTTATACAGTGACTACTGTGTAATGCAGATCTGATCCTCAGTCTCAGAAAGCAAGGCATCATTTTAATATATAGCAAAGTGCCTCACATCTCTCCGCACAAGCAGAGGCTGCCAAAAGAGAAATGCAGGCAAAGATGTCTCACAGATCTGAAGTGGTTTAATATTGGAAAATGAATCCCAATATTACCAGTTAGATTGTGCCTGGGCCAGTCTGACCCTCGCTGATAGGCCAAATGTGGCAGCTGTGGTGCTTCACCCCAGAGACACCTTTAGCTTGCTGGTGATTGCAGCTGGGCACTAAACAAGTCCAGGCTCGTTAGGAACTCCGTTTACCTCAAGAAGAAGGCTTCAAGCAATGGTGAAGAGAAAAAGGAGAGGATTCTGCTGGAGGGTTATATCCAGTGGTTTATTCCATGGTTACAGGGGTCTGAGTCTTGGGAAGAGCTCCAACAGAATACCCGACCATATGGCCTGCTTCACCTTTTAAGCTCAGGGGGAGGGGAGGGGACAGGTGAGCCACCAACCAGGTAGGAGGGGCGGAATCTCAAGGGACGAGGGACACCTAGACGGGCCAATGACCTCTGGGCCTGAGGGGCATCCTTTGAACTTGGCCAACCACACAACACCTTTGCTGGAATATTAAGCCTGATTGACAGGACTCACTCGGTAAGGGATGAGGGGGGGGAGGGAAGAGGGTATTGGTACACCTGGGGAAGGGACCTGAAAGTTTGAAACACACCGCAACATCTCCCCCTAGTTTTGTTTAAAAAGAAGAGCACTGGGCTTGTAGTGCAGAATGCTTGCCAAACCATGGTTCGTAAATCAGTTCTTCCTCTACAGGAGGGTCAGTGTTTTCCACTGAGGCTTCCAGGTCATACATTGGAGCACTGAGGGCTTCCAAATGGTAGACCTCAGGAGGGGGGGATGAGCTTGAAATTAATTTGAGAACCATGCATTTGATTAGTCCAAAAACTATGCTAACAACTACAGTAACTATAACTAAAATAAACAGCACGAAAAACACAGTTTTCAGAATAGATCCCAACCAGCCCGAGAGTCCCCAGCCTTTGAACAGTCCATTCAGCCCGTTTTCAGTTTCTCTGATGATGTCCGAGAGCCTTTGCCAAGGTAGTCCATACGTGGTTTGGACTGAGGGACTATGCCGGAGATCGCAGGTGGGATGATCACGAGTAGGACGAGAAGCAGGCTTGGTCTCATGGCATCTCGAGGCTACACACGAACAGTGGGATCTAAACTGGTATAAGAACTTGAAACAAACATATATTACAAACTATTCCAGATAGGAGGCTTAAATGGAATTTCTTCCAGAGAACGCGTGCGGCGTTTTCTTCTCCAGGCAGCATGAGCAACCTGGGGTGCTTCTGCAGATTTCTCTGAGACTTTGGGAACATAGGGCTTTACCCATTTGGAAGGAACCCACCTTAAACCAGAGGGGGTGGACACACAGGCGTATCCACGTCCCCAAGTAACCAATTTGTAAGGTCCCACCATTTTCCAAGTCTCAGGGTCCTTTACTAAAACTGGAGGTTTTTCTTTCATCAGCCTATGACTGCTCCCCCCAAAGTGGCGTAGGATGGGTGGGTTCAGGCTGGCAAAAGAATAATTCAGAAAATTGATTGTGAATAGCACCCTGGATAACCAGATGTGGGGAGGTTCTACTTTCAGAACCGTTTGTTGCTGGTCCAGGACCCTTTTAATATCACAGTGAGTTCTTTCTACAATGGCTTGACCTGTAGGGGAGTAGGGGATGCCAGTTTTGTGCTCTACTCCCCATTGTTGCAGGAAGCTCCCAAATTCCTTGGATTTATAAACAAGCCCATTATCAGTTTTCAGCTCCTTGGGGATGCCCATGAAAGAAAAAGCCTGTAAGAGGTGCTTAATAGCATCGATAGATGATTCTCCTGTGTGGGCAGAAGCATAGACCGCTCCAGAAAAGGTATCTACACTAACGTGAACATATTTCTGCCGTCCAAAAGCCTGTATGTGTGTTACATCTGTTTGCCACAGTTCACAACTGTTCAGTCCCCTTGGGTTTGCTCCCGTACTCACTGTAGGGAGCGCATGTTGTTGGCAATTTGGGCACGTGGCCACAATCGCTTTGGCCTGTTCTCGAGTGATGTTAAACTGACGAACCAGGCCAGGTGCATTTTGGTGGAAAAGCTGGTGGCTGATTTTTGCCTGTTCAAAAACATTTGGGAGAGTGGCCATCACTGCAGGTGCAGCAAGAGCATCTGCCCTTCTGTTGCCTTCAGCGATAAACCCTGGCAAGTCAGTGTGTGACCTGACATGCATCACATAAAATGGTTGCTCTTGGTGAGTGACTAACTTTACCAGTTTTGAGAGCAATTCAAAAAGTGCGATGTTAGACACTTCTTGCAGTATTGCTTGATCTGCCCTGGATACTACTCCTGCCATGTATGCAGAGTCTCTATTCAGATTAAATGGTTCTGAGAACCTTTCAAAAGCCCCAACAACCGCAGCCAATTCAGCAACCTGAGGTGAACCTTCCACCTCAGCAATGTCTCTCTCCCACTGCTGGGTTTGAGGATCTTTCCAAGTCATAACGGACTTGTGGGACCTCCCGGACGCATCTGTAAAGACAGTCAGAGCCCTTTTTAAAGGTCTCCTACTTAGAGCAGTTATCAGTTTTAAAATTGAACATCTTGTTCAAACAATTTGTGAGCAGGCCGCGCTATGGAAATTTGTCCTGAGTAGGAATCCAGAGCAAACTGCAACACTTCATTTTCTTGAAACAATTGTTCCAGTATTTTCATAGTATTTTGATCTGATTTTAACTCAACTGGAATGTGAATGCACTTAAAATCACATCCTGCTAACTCCCTGATCCGGGTCCTTGCTTTCCAGATCAGTTCCGCTAACAGCTCCTGAGGCTTTGTCAGTCTCTTCGACCTTTTTGACTGAGGAAAACCCATTCTATGATCAAGAGAGAGTCCCTCTGGTCCCGGTCCTTTTTTGGTGTGTTCTTTGCTTTAGGTGTTTGTTTTTCCTCCCACTGGAAATAACTTCCATGGAGGTGTGGCAACTTACCTAGAATGATAAATTTGAATGGCAGGTCAGGCCGGCATCGGTTGGCCTGTCTTGTGGACATTGCTATCTGAACCTTTTCTAGAGCTTTCTGTGCCTCTGGGGTAATAGACCTAGGAGCACCTGGGTCCTCTCCCCCTTTCAATAAATTGAAGAGAGGGGCAAGGTCTTCGTTAGTCAGACCGCGCCACTGTCTTACCCAATTCAAAGACCCACACAACTTGTGGACATCCGCAAGGGTCTTGATCCTTGGATTGATTTCTAGCTTTTGAGGAACAATGGTCCTATTTCCAATTTCTAAGCCCAAATACTTCCAAGGTGGCATCTTTTGAATTTTCTTTTCCTGGAGCTCGAACCCTGCAACAATCAATGCATCGATCGTTAGGTCAAGCGCATGTGTGAGTAAATCATCATTGGGGGCACACACAAGGATATCATCCATATAATGATAGATGACGGCCTTCTCTGCGGCTGCACGTACTGGGGAAAGCAGGGAAGAGACATACCACTGGCAGATAGCTCGCGATACCTTCAGGCCCTGAGGAAGAACGGTCCAATGGTACCTTTTCATAGGGGATTCCATATTGGTGGAAGGGACGGAGAATGCAAAACGCGGTGCATTGTCAGGGTGCAAGGGGATTTGGAAAAAACAGTCTTTAATATCAATAACAGCTAATTTCCAATCTTGGGGAAGCATTGTTGGGGATGGCATACCAGGCTGGGGAGAACCCATATCTTCAATTACATTATTAATTTGTCGGATGTTGTGAAGAAGTCGCCACCTCTTTTTGTCAGCTTTTTGGATGACAAACACTGGAGAGTTCCATGGGGACATGGTCTCCACAATGTGGCCCTTTTTTAGTTGCTCTTCTACTAGTTCCTCAAGCACCTTTATTTTTTGTTTACTGAGCGGCCACTGTTTCACACCAACTGGTTTGTCTGTTTTCCACTTCAGTTTTTGGATGGGGCGCTGCTGTTCAATGACTGCTGCAGAAAGATGCTGTGGAGAGTCTGGAATATCAATTGTGACACCCCACTGGGCCATTAAATCTCTCCCTAACAAAGGTTCCGAATAGTCTAACACAAACGGATGGATATTTGCCAATTGTCCGTTTGGTCCCTCGATTTGAACAATGGTTTCAGATTGTCTTGCCAATTGCAGACCTCCTACACCTCGAAGGTGACCGGCAACATTTTGCAAAGGCCAATGTGCTGGCCAGTCTTGTACTGGAATCCCTGTGCAGTCTGCACCTGTGTCTACAAGCATCTCAATGCGTTTTGACTCCCCACCCCCACTGAGGTTACACCATAATTTAGGTTTGTCCTTGCCAATAACTTGGACCCGGGCGACTGTGGGCCCTTGTTTATCGACCTTTTCAGGTAAAGATGGCACAGGGATAGCTTGAGCAACAATTTGTCCCTTGGGAAGAAACAGGGGTGGGTGGAAACAGTGCAGGCCAAGAACGAATTGCTCTGGATCTGATGTTGTCATTCCTGGATCAATCTCGATCTCTTGTGGTGTGTGTTTGGTGTCCCCAGTGACGATGTACTTACAAGGAATTCGGTTCTAAGTACCCTTCTGTTCAGGATTGACAGAGACAAAATGCCAGTCAGTGTCCTTCAGGTGGAGTGACTCTGTCAGCTGCAACCTGTAAGGCTCATATACAGAAGATGTGGTTAACATAGGATCACCTAAATCATAACAAAGGTTATTTTGTTTCACTTTCAACAGTGGACCAGCAGAGTTGGTCTTTGAAGCACCTGCTTCACTTACACAAATATTAATATTATCGCGCGCTTGATTTGTTTTGCTACCCTTATTCCCTTTGTCTGCTCTTTTTGTGTCTGCACGCCTGGCAGGCGGGCACTCCCTTTTCAGTTTTTTTGTTGTTGTTGACCTCCAGGGAGGGCTTGTAGTTCTCCTCCCCTGCCATTTCTAAATTCATCAAATTCCCTTTTCAGGGGGCACTGATTACTCCAGTGCCCAAGGTTGTTACAAAGCAGGCATGGCTTTGTGGGCTCAGCCATTGCTGGTCTCCGCTGCTGCCCGGGGTACTGCTGTGCTGAAGGAAAAGGCGCAGGGCTGGCAACGGCAACACGCTGAGGTGGTCTTGGCAGCAGCCTTGGTCTGGTGTCTTCAGCCACACTCATCAGAGGCACTTTCCAGTTACAGACTAGAAGCATATCTTTTAGTGTAGGTGGAGGTTCTATAGGAAAGCTCAGGATTGCCGCTCGACACTGTTCATTTGCATTTGGAAACACTATTTCCTCTAATATCTCCTCCCTAGCATTTACTTTTTTAACTTGTATTTCAATGGCTCTAGTTAACCTTTCTACAAATTTCAAAAAAGGCTCTGATGGTAACTGTTTAATTTTACTATAGGGCTCAAATGGCCCCTCAGGTTGGAGGGAAAAGAATGCTTTTTCAGCTGCTTCTTTTATTTTCTCGAGTGTTTCTGCAGGAATTGCAGCAGCTTGGATTGAGGGTGAAGACCATTGACCCTCACCACAAAGGTGCTCAATGGTTATAGTGTTACCACTGTTGTCTTTCGCTGTGTTTGGATCAGCATGCAAGCCTGGGAGAGCATCTTTTAGCAGTTGTTTCCATGCTAATTCCCATAATTTGAATTCCGTGGCGGTCATGAGGCAGGAAAAAAGCTGTTTTAAATCATGTGGGATTACCACAGTCCTACTCAGTTCAGAATTTAAAAGGCCACAGCTAAACACGCGTCAGAAAGCTAAAAGCCTAGAACGCAATGAATTCCCATCTGTGGGGCTGCGCAGCCAAAAATGCAAAGGCAAAAATGAACAGAACTCATGGCAGAGTCTGTTTTTGAGCTTCTGCTCCACCGAGAGCAGAGATACTCACCCGAAATGGAAGCTGAAGCAGGCTGGGGTTCAGGTAGGCAGGTCTCCTCACCGGAACAGGACCTCTCTCTGGGCAAGACAGGCTACCCTCTTCTTCCTCTGGAAAATCTGGTCACCACAAGGGAGCTGGGCTTTCCAGAGGCGCCGAACAGTCCACGAAACTTTTTCTGGGAATATTCCCAAAGTCTCTGGCTGGGAGCGTTGCAACCAAGCCTCCTTTCAGCTGGGTGCACAGCTGCCAGAAACTCTCCCGAGGTAGAAAAAGTCTGTCCGGGCTGCTGAGTCGCTTTGCCCGACCAGGGACGCCAAAACATTGGAATATGAATCCCAGTATTACCAGTTTCATTGTTCCTGGCCCAGTCTGACCCTCGCTGATAGGCCAAATGTGGCAGCTGTGGTGCTTCACCCCAGAGACACCTTTAGCTTGCTGGTGATTGCAGCTGGGCACTAAACAAGTCCAGGCTCGTTAGGAACTCCGTTTACCTCAAGAAGAAGGCTTCAAGCGATGGTGAAGAGAAAAAGGAGAGGATTCTGCTGGAGGGTTATATCCAGTGGTTTATTCCATGGTTACAGGGGTCTGAGTCTTGGGAAGAGCTCCAACAGAATACCCGACCGCATGGCCTTCTTCACCTTTTAAGCTCAGGGGGAGGGGAGGGGAGGGGACAGGTGAGCCACCAACCAGGTGGGAGGGGCGGGGTCTCCAGGGACCAGGGACACCTAGACGGGCCAATGACCTCTGGGCCTGAGGGGCATCCTTTGAACTTGGCCAACCACACGACGCCTTTGCTGGAATATTAAGCCTGACTGACAGGACTCACTCGGCAAGGGACGAGGGGGAGGAGGGGAAGAGGGTATTGGTACACCTGGGGAAGGGACCTGAAAGTTTAAAACACACCGCAACAGTTTTATATATCCTTAGAGAATTCTTCCAGTCTTTGGATATTAGAGCAATCTATGTTAGCAAGAAGGAAGGTGAACGCAGCAGGTGGATTTTCCTGAAGTCAGTAGCAACAGAGGGCTTAGTCCCGGGCTGCTGCTGCTGCTGGTGTGGCTTGCAGGGGCAGATCACTGATCACTCATGCATATCAGTAACCATGCGTACTTGAAATTTCTCATGATATCATCATTACCTTTGTCTCCTTCAGTCCAGGACCTCTGATCTTGCTGGGCTGGTTCACATTTTGGCACTACAGCTCCTCCAATTATGCCACTTTTCTCCTTTCAGACCGGGGGCAGCAGCAAGCCAGCAAGACTGCTTCTTCCCAGTTCTAGGAGTCCTGAGAAAGAAAGGATCTTCCCCCCGTATGCGCACATAAATGCAAGATATTTACAGTCAAGTTGCCACCATTTGGAAAAAATCTCTATACCATGCATAATCTAAAGGGATCAGGAGCTGGATCCTCAAATAATCTTTTCATTTTTTACTGAAGTGTGATTTTTTTTTTTCTTCCTTACACTGCACTGGAAATTGGCAATGGTTTTACATCTTTATCGAGTCTAGAGTCTTTTGTGAGGCTGAAGCAATTTATAATGCAAATAGAAGCTTGTGAAGGGATGAATGCTTTTTCAGTCTTATCACATCTTGATACACCTTAAGAGCTTTTTTTTTTTCCTGTTATTAACAGATGAATTGTTGGCTATCCCTGCTGGAAATTACTGACTGAAAGAAAAAGTTCGGAATGAACTTTGAAGACAACACCTCTTTTGGATGTTATTAGCTGAGCATGTGCACATGCACACACACACACACACACATCAGGTCACGATTGCATAAAAGGATGACTATTTTAAAGCAGCACTGGTACTATTGGAGGAAACTGCATGCCTATAAACAAAATTTGGATTCTAGCAAGGAAAGCTAGAGGGAAGTGGGTTGTTATCTTTGGTTCTCTAGCTGTATGAATGTTTTGGTCTTCATAAAGCTAGATAACTGAAAGTAAAAACTACTTCAAGATCATCGTGCACCATGTGAAAATAAAAGACTACTGCAAGAGACAGTAAAAAATAACCCAAACAAAAAAAAAACAACCATGAAAGGTCAGCAATTCTATTGAATCAACATTTTTATAGCTAAAGGTGGGAGTGGAGGGAATTAAATAGCATACTTAGTCCAAAATATGAAATTGTCAGATGCTAAATGCTGCAACAAGGAAATGGTACCAATGGTGAACATTGCATGTGCAACTATTGATGTTAAATAAATAAATAAATTTTAAAAACCTAGACCAATTATGTTTAACTGAGCTGAGATTAGTTATTTTAGAAAGCTATTTGGAAATGCTGTTTCATTTTGCAAAATTATTCATTGCAATGAAATGGCTTTAAAAATAAAGCTGGTAGTTTGTTAGGGTGATGATGATCGGTGCTATTGGTGGTGATGATACAGTGTGGACTGAACTGGCAAAAAATCAGTCTGCATTAATCTTAGATAAAGCATTGAGGGATTTATTTCAAATAACATGAAACCAGGCTTTCAAAAAAAGTTTGCATTGAAGTGTAAGCAAGCTTAACAATTTATAGCTACTGAGAACTTGGTCTAACTGCACAAGGATGAAAAAAGTGATGGATGTTTTTTATTCTTCTGTTCCAAATGCAAGCACAGATGCTTCTTGGTTCCGAAAAGGTTTCCTTGGGGAGGCTATTGAAGCAGAAGGACATGATGGAGATGAGATCACCTCCTCCCTTGTCAAAGTGTTAAAAATGTTCTGTCTTACTCTGTGCCTAGCACTGGAAATGAAAGTGATATTTACTAAAAAAATCCACTTGTGTGCCTCCTCACTTTTTGTTTAAAGATGACCAGATCTATCTAGGAAACAGTTCTGGCATCCCAAACTGAAATAATTAGGATGTATATAAATCTGACATAAATAGGAAGGGGGTGGGGAAGCTGTTGGTCTCTCTTGCCTAATTGATTCTGTTAAATGACCTGTAGGAGATGTGAACTGCTGGGCACTCCAATTCCCACGCTCAGGGCAAGTGGCAATTCCATGCCTCGGCAGCCCATGACAGACAGCTCTGCTGGGGGCTGCAGAATGAAAAAAACCCCAAGTGTACTATACCATACTCATCTCCATTGCCTCCATAAGTGGAGGTATTTCCCACCCACAGCCATCTGCAGGCTCCCAAGTGAGAACACCAACTGCTCTGTGGCTGCACACTGTCTCTTTCTGTTAATTCTGGAACCTCAGTACAAGCTCCTTGGGAGCAAGTTTCACTTTTCTTCCTTGGCCCAAGTGTTGCAGATGATTTAGGAGAGGCAAGGCAGAGGCAGGGCAACCTGGGATGTGCAGCTATGGAGACTGTGCCTCTCTTCCCTGATGGAAAAAAATAGCAGACATAATGTGCTGACCTTGCAAACATCTGATGAGTTTTAATAAGCACTTGTTTGGATGCCATTCATATTTATTGTTTTTGCACTTTAGGCACCTTTTACAGTGAAATTGAGCAGGTTTAATTTTTAAGGGCAACATTTTCCTTTGAATTCAACCTAAACATCTTTCCAGAGGCAGACTAGTGTCTAATACTATCTTAGAAATTGAACATCTCTAAGGTAGATTAAAATAAGATCTGAGATAAGGAAACAATTCTCAATGTTCTTCATAAATTAAAGGGTTGACTTTGTACAGGCTGTTTGTTTGTAGGTTTGGTGTTTTGAGGATTGTTTTGTGGTTTTTTAAAATTTTTACTTATGAATAGGATGACACATAAAATACTGTTCCGGTGTTTATAATGGAAATACTTACCTTTACATCACATACTCTGAGAAGAAGGAAGCAAAGAACCATCAAACAGGTCCTAGAAACAAGACATGCACTGTTGATTTAAAATAAATCATTAGTCTCCAAATCATCTCATCTTCCAGGTAGTTCCAAATATATTCTATAGGATTTTTAAGGCTTACTCAGTGGCTTTTCTACTGAGATTCAGCTAGTACCCCAGCCAATCTGTATTTACATGAATTCCCCCTTTAGCTACTGTACACATGCCATAGTTTTACTACTGTAGTGACTGATGAGAAGCCTCTTGTTTATTTACATTTGAAGCACTGTATGTGCAACCAGTCTTTCATTTTGAGTTCCTGTATGCCTTCAATTTACTTCTATCCAGAGCTGCTATTTACCTAGAGTGATTGTCTATGACAATAAATATTTACATTACAAAGTATGTGGTTTACTTTCTGAAAGACCTTCAGTTAAGTCAATAAACTGTTTTTTGGGGAAACCTATTGTTTACTCAGGCATCCAATGGAGTTAATTAACTTAAGTTTTTGCTTCCATCTCGGTATTTTATGCAAATTTGTTAAGAAAAATATCCAGAAGAAATGCAAATATTATAATTGTGTTGCTCATTGTAATATTAAATTGATTTCTACCGTATTGAAGTTACATGACTATAAATTAATAAAACACTACTACTACTGCTACTATTACTACTACTAATTATATTAGTGTTATTGTTGTTATTATTTTTCCTTCATTGCTTAGAAGCAAAATGCCCCATCTGCAAATGACTTGGGAAATGAGAGCATGTTGAAATGTAGAATGCACTCCAAGTTTATGCTTGCCTCATGTTGCAAATAATGTTATACAAAATTATCTATCTGTAAATTGCCGTTTCCTTAGAACTTGTAAAAAACCCCAAACAATATACATCCTTAAATAAAAAGAAGTGCAAATATCAGTTGAGAAGTCCTTTGAAGGCTCGTTTTAGCACTAGGAAAAACCAGATCAAAATTATTTAGCATGCCACTCTGTCATAAAAAAGTTGGAGTGAAGTTGCAGGTTGTGTGAGTATGCATGTTAACTAGCAGGAATGTGGGCTTATTCTTGGTGAAAAGGGAGCAGCAGTTTCTGTGCAAGGCCAATGTTAAAAAGGCAGCTGAATTTAACACCATCTGGAAGAAAAGATCAACTCACAACTTTCTCATATCATCAGACAAAACTAGCATCTCCTGTTCTGGGCCCATGTCTATGCAACCATACAATACTGAGTCATTATCCTTTTGCTGAGAGAAAATTTGAGAACACAATATGGGTAACCAGTGAATGACCAGCTTTCATTGTGCCTGCTTAAGTCAATTGAAATCTAGGTCTAGAGCTATGAATGGCAGTATTGTTTCCCCCCCCCCCCCCCCCCCGGGGCTGTACTAAGTGTCAGCACAGTGTAAAGAAAAACTTGAAATCTGCAAATAACTTACCAGATTTCAGTTATAATATTTTCCCACACTAGAACTAATATCATTGGTAAGATCTACAATGCCCAAAATACAAAAAGAATAAGAGAACAATGAGTTAATTTACAAGTTATTTTATTCAGATAAACTTATTCATTTTCTTATGGGAACCTGAATTCAGCATACAGAGATGGCTTATTGTTTCCTGAGAAGTTCAAGTTATAAACCAACTTTTAAAGTAATTAAGAAAATAAACTGTGTCAGCAAGCTTGTATCTTGCACCTATTCTAACTCCAACTTGGAACTGATAAAACATAAGTATAATCCATATTACACAGGTTGTTTCTGAGTTGAGTCTAGGGAAAGATTTATGCTTGAATAATCAGAAGAAATAAGGCTGAACTCGATAAACAAAGTAATAGGCAATATATTTCTGTAGGTTTTAATTAAATATATTAATAGATGTCAATGTAGAAATGCTTTCAGTTCTCTCAGTTTTTATTACCTTTTTGTTCCCACTTGATAACAGTTTCTATTATAGATGCTATTCAGTTCAGTCCTCTGTTTAGGATTCATATATCAATTGGCACAATGCAGACTAAGAAAGAGTTCAAATACATTACAAGGAGTTAGTTACATATTTTATTAGAACATCTGTGTTTTTAATGTAATTGACTGTGATTTTGTTAGTTTCATTAAATGTCATAGAGTTCTTAGCAAAAAACTGCAAAGCAATGAGCAACTACACTTTTGATGAATAATTGTCCAGGTTTAGAGCAAATTTGGGGAAGAATCCCCCAAAGAAGCTCCGGTGGGAAAAGCAGATCCAATCGGCCCCTCCCCCCAAATGGTCCAGGAGGAAAAAATACCTCCTTGGAGAAAGGTGGAAAAAAACTGTTTATTAAACAATAAAACCAAAACAATATCGAACAATGAGACCCCTTGCCACTCTAAAAGAGATGACAAACTGAGAAAACCCCGTCCTTGGGTTGCAGCTCACTCAGTCTCTGATCAGTCCCTCCGGTGCTGGAATTGTCGCAGGCCAGGCCCGGCCCGGTGGGCCAGAGATGTGAGCTCTGGTGCTCCCCTGGATGTTCAGTCCAGAGCAGGTTTCAAGAGGTCCGAAGAAAAGGGGAAAAAAACACAGTCCAGGGAACTTCTTTGCCTCAGCTAGCTAGCACTAACTAAAAAGCAAAAGAAGAGCTCTGTCCCGCTGTCTGTCCGCAGATAACACAGTCAGGAGCAGGAATGTGGAGGAGTGGAGTACAGTATCTGAAAACAAACTGCGCGCTTCTTCTCTTCCCCCCTTCACTCTCTGGAACACTCTTAAAGGTGCAAAACTTATTATTCAACATAAACAGAATGAGACGATTGGGGATAAAAGCATCATAGAGTCAACCCAGGACATTCCACCCCTTATCCCCATATCCTCTGCTTACTACTAAAACTAATATAAATTGTAACTCTACAAGTACATACATGATACATCCATTATACAGCTATACACAGACAATGGTAATAACATTCAGCAAACAGTGATATTTACACATAGGTCACCTAACAATCAGATCTCCCTGAGGTACACATCGTGTTCTTCCATCTTTTTGCATTATCCACCATGTGCAACCTGGTCCCTGAGCAAAAACAACCCCACGAATGGGTTTGTCTGTATTCGAGTCAGGATTAATCCAAACTGTCTTCCCTAATAAACCTCTGACACAAAGACATCTTCCTCAATTTGACCTCTTTACTTATGACATGTTGGCAGGCTTTTCAACCCCTTTGCTATAGCTCAAGTTTCAGGGCCCAGGTGCAGGCCACGGTTCTCTTCTTTTTCACAATTAGAGCTGCCTCCCATCCTGCTTCTTAAACACACTCAAGACAAATGGATTATTTATATCTTAGCTTTAACTATTCTATCTGCTAATAATTTACTATTTCTTATTATTTCTACTCTTGTTGCTATACTCCTAATTGTTTCTATCCTCCCTAACTAAATCTATCTAAGCTTTAACTCTTTCAGTTTCTCTAAACCCTTGATTCATAAGGACTGCATGTCAAGGGAGACACTGGCAGCCAATAATGGCTCTAGCATGCCTTTGTGCAAGTTTACATCCTCACAACATGTCAGTAAGGGTGCTGGTGACAGTGATACTGGGAGCTGCTCCCTGCCCCCCTTCCCTCCTTGCATCTCAGGAAAGCCTTCTGTGCAGTGGAGTTACCTCCTGACCAACGTGTTCCAGAAGGCTCTGCTTTTCCCTCTAGGTAGAAATAAGTTGACAAAAGCTAGTTTACAAAAAAAAAAAATATGACTCTTTAGTACTTACTAAAGCCACTTAATCACATCATGCATGGACATTTCAACGTGTTGGAAAGATTAGAGAGAAATTATGCTGTCCACAGAAAATGATACCATCTTAACATTTCAATTTTTTAAGATGTAGCTAAATCCACCTCAGTATGGTACATTACCACTTTCCTTTTTGCTTGCATGGAGGCCAAGGAAGATGAGGAGCAAGGGCAAGTACAGTACAAGGGCACCTGGTCAGACAGGGACATTCCTCAGTTCCAGCTGCCTGCTACTGCCTTTTCCAGTTCAATGTTATATCAACAGTTAGGGTAAAGCTGCATTTCTAAAATGCACCCTAACAACTAATGTTGCCTCCCCAGTATTAAGGCCTTGCTAAGTTTTTCCTTTCATAGGTAAACAGCAGTGGTTCCAACAGATCTCAGAGTTGCCCTTTCCTAGGGCTCTGCCATAGGCTAAGAATAAGGGTTAATTTTTCCATGCTAGATTTTTTTCTTTAATTACCTCTGAAGCAACATTTGATACAATGCAAATGCTGCTGGTTAGTTGCTGCAGCAATAGCAGATATACACCATCTTCTAAGAAGCAGTATTTTGAAAATTATGGTTTGTTTGTAATGTTATTCAGTTTTATTTTTTTGAAATCTGGGCTACACCTAACTAGAGGTATTTGTAAGTATTTCATGCTTTGGGGCAAAGTTTGGTCAGTGTATCTTTGGACTTGAATAGTAGAAGCATTTGGCCCTTTGTAAAGAACCTGTATGGTCTGATCAGGATCATTTAAATTCCAAAATAAACTCTATACAAAGTGCCTTACATTTCTTTTTTAAAATCAGATTTTTTAAGAGATATTTTTTCAAATAAATTACACTTATTTTGTTATTAATGTCAGTTCTCCAAAAGGGATGTTAATATTAAAATACTCTGAGGTCATTGCCATGTATAATATTTTCTTTAGGAAAGAGAGTTGGGGTGTTATAAAATAAAATCATCATGATAATATCAGTAATAGTTTAATGCAATTGGAATCTAATACTATAACCTTGTATGAGAAAGCTGAAGTCAGTAACAGAAGACCTGCACAATAAGGATAGAATGTATGTGTGATTTTTTTCTCACCTAAACCAGCAGCAGTTGTGGTACATCAAAAAATGTAAAATTAACACTCTTATGTATAAATATAAATTATTTGGTTTAGATGTTGTCCTAGGTTACAATATAAAGATGTATTCTATTCCCATCTTCAAGAGCTGTTGAAACCAGGAGGGGCATTGTTTTTCCTTATCTCCTGTTAATGGGCCCATCAATGCCTTGCAGCATGACTCCCTCCATGAGCCATTTCTGTTTAATGGGCAATCAAGGACCTACTGCATGACTCATAGAATATCAGCCCATTGTGAGATGCTCCATCCAGGGAGGAGGAGCTAAGCATCCCCACCTGGATATAATCTGGGATTTGGGACAGAACAAGCTGCCCTTACCCACTGGTTTCCAGAGGACAAGAGCAACCAGATTTTTTCTATGGGATCACCACTTCAACAAGACCATTTCATCCAGACTGCTACCACCACCCTAACTAGCAGGGTGTCAGGTTGTATTTTGACTCTGTCAGTGGTTTTTATTTTGTATTATTGCGTGTATTTAGTTTTTTTTTCTTTTCCTAATAAATTGTATTTCTGACTTGGAGTCTCTCACTGGGTTTTGCTTTCAAAGCAGAACAGCTGTTTTCTGTCACAGAAAGCAATTTCTATTGAAGCACTGTAGAATTCTCTGTAGGTGCATAGAGAAGTATAACCTTGTAGTGCTACCAACTGAAATGGAAGTGAAGCAAATTCTTCACTTTTTCCTGTATTAAATATTTGCTTCAAAAAAGACCATTAAAACCCAATTTCCTATGACTATAATTGATATAGGCATACTTTATATAGGTTATTGTTTAGTTATTATTGTTATTGTTTTATGAGCTACCAATATTTTAACAGTAGCCATAAATATATTGTTGGATATATACAAAGAATGATTTATATCTTCCTCTAAATCCACATAATTCTTACATGGCATGCGTCAGTTACATGTGACAGCTATGTAGATTATCTTTTTACTTTAGAAACACATGAATGAAATTGACATATGACCTCAAACTTGATCGTGTATGTGTATGCATATGTAAGTTTAAATCCTTAAAAACTATAAATGATATGTTCATGTGCACTTTCATTAAATAAGTTCACTACACTCCCAGCAACCATAAGCTTTATCACATTTGCCTGAAAAAGACTTGATATCCCAAAGGAATATTCATAGTACGACTAAGTTAACCAGAGTGAGTTACCTCTGTCACTGGTGTGTCTACACCGACAAGTCAGAAATCTTCCATTGCTTTCCTGCATTGTTGTTTACCACTGATTGCCAATGCAACAATCTAAAAGAGAGACTCAAGGATTTTATTTGAAATTATACTTCACTTACATTCTACTAGGAATAATATTTTATTTGCTATAGAGTATTCTAAGCCTACACTGTAGTTATAAGCCATATTTTTCATAAAAAGAAACTAAAAAGAAAATCAGTATTTATGCTTTCATAATTTAAAAATTATTAATCACATATAATCATGTTAGATATCGGAACATATAAATATATTTAAATTACTATAATTTTAGTTTAAATACATCTCAAATTCTTAAGAGCATTGCATGTAAATATTGTCTTGGTTTGAGACAATTTTAAGAGGTGGACACTCTAAAATGAGTTTCCTCTCCTTATAGTTTTAATCAATCCCTTTCCATCAATAAGGAGAAATGATCACAAGTAGATATAAGTAAAAAATCCCCCAGTTTACTAAAAAACCCAAAATAGCAACAGGCAAAAAATAACGGTAATAGTCACTAGTTACAAAGTTGCTGAAATTTCATGGACTCCCTGGGAACAAAGAGAAACTCAAAATGGTGGAGTGACCCCTGTGCCTGCCATAGGTTACCGTGTAGTCTGGAAGACAAAAGGGAAATGGCAGAATAACCCCGCTCGGCTCAACCTTCCTCCATGAACAAAAAAATTGCAAGGTAGGAGCTAACAAAGAAGTTCTAGTGGCAAATGGGAATTGCCGGTGTGTGTGAGGACAGTGTTGCCGCTTGCTGCAGCCTCCTGCCATCCACTGGACTCCACCGGTGTTGGTGCTGCTGTCTCTGATCCCTGTTCTGATGGGGGGAGAAAGAAAAGAGACTGTCAAGAACTGATGAGTGGTGGCCCGACTCCGGACCAGTTCTGGCTCTGCACTGCCAATAGGTGTTGGAAATTTCACTCTGAAACAGTTTTTGATTGTGAAATGCAGCTTCTCAGGTTGCTACTGTTGCAAGTAGAGCCAGGAGACAAGAGGCAAGAGAGGGAGCTCTCCCTGTGTGCTCCGACTTTAAAAAGCCTGGGGCACCCCCCAACCCCTGCCCTGCCATTCAATTTTCTGGCTGCAGGGTCTTAAAGAGACAGTAACAATTTGAGGCACAGACAAGAACATTTGGGTTACCCAGGACAAATATTTGATGCACTACTTAATTATTTATCAAAACTAATTAAAATAATTGTAGGCCAAAGCATAACTTTATTTTCAAATAGCCTTTTTGTTTTGTACCAGGTACAAAAATGTTCCAGATGTATTAAAAAAACCCCCAAATAATCCCCCCTCAAAAAAAAAAAAAATCCAAACATCCAATTTTCCTTCATTAAATGCAATATTTTGGTTTGGATGAATAATACTTTTACAGTGATGCCATTCTTATCATGATCATGCTGTAAATTCAAATATACATTAATTGATATGTATATGTAATTTCTATTAGCAGGAATAAAAGAATGAAACAATTAATGTGGGTGGGATTCAAACCCAAAACTGGACAAGAAAATAAAACTCTATAGTCAGACAGCTACAGAGCAGGTATTTGTTCATTCAGCACTGGGAGTGAGTGGGATCTTTTCACCAAAACTCACTGAATCCTCTTTAGCCTTCAGTTACATTTTAAAAGGCCTTCTGTGCAACATCACGATTACAAAATATCATTAGCATGCTCATATTTGCATAAAGCTGTGTCATGGTTTTACAACAGTTTGTTGCTTTTGCGCATCTGTCAGTTTCTTCTCTGATGGTCATCAGTCTTCTGATGGTCTTTTGATGAACTTCCGTAGTCTTCCTCATGTTTGAAGTTTTTACCTCTATCTTCAGCGCATGCCTTGTGCTTCTTGTTTTCCAGTCTAAATTGCCTTTAACTAATTTTGCAATTTGCAAGTTCCATAAAAACTTGCTATCTTGCTCTTGATGGCGCTTGTTATCTCACTGGCTTTATTATCTTGCTTGCTTTGCTGTCTTGCTTGCTTTACTTGCAGATCTTGTTGCGTTACCTGTGGTTAACCTTTGTTACATACCACTTATGATTCAATCTCCCTGTCCTGGTTTAGGGCAATTTTGGGAGAAAAGCCTCTAAAGGGGTTCCCCGAGAAAGCAGATTCAAGCTGCTTCAACCCCAACTGGTTCAGAAAAATATTTCCTTGGAGAAAAGTGGAAAAAAACTGTTTATTTAACAGGTGAAACATTCACCAGCACAAAAAAAATGAACAATATTAAACAATAAAACCTCTTGTTGCTCTGAAGAGATGACAAACTCAGAAAGTCCCCTTCGTGGGGTGTAGCTCAGCTCACTTAGTCGGTTATCAGTCCCTCCGGCGCTGGAAATGCCGCGGCCCAGGCCCAGTCCGGTGGGCCACAGGTGTGAGCTGCCAGTGCTCTTTGGGGTGTTCAGTCCGAAGCAGGTTTAAACAGTTCCAAGGAAAAGAAAAAACACAGTCCAGGGAACTTCTCTGCCTCATCTGCCTAAAACTAACTAAAAGTAAAAGAGAGCTCTGTCCCACAGTCTGTCCGTCTGCAGACAACACACTCCAGGAGCAGGAACATGGAGGAGTGAGTGCAGTTTCTGAAAACAAATGCAGCACTTCTCTCCCCCCCTTCACTCTCAGAACCAGTCTTAAAGGTGCAAAACTTATTTCTCGACTAAACAGGTGAATGGGGATACAATTCAGCATCATAAAGTCACCCCAGGACATTCCACCCCTTATAGTATACAGCTGTATACAGACAATGGCAGTAACATTCAAGAAACAGTGATATTTACACATAGTTCTCACCCAACTATCAGATCTCCCTGAGGTACATATCATGTTGTTCCATCTTTCTGCATTTTTCACCATGTGCAACCTGGTCCCTGAGCAAAGACAACCCCACAAAATGAGTTTGTCTGTACTCGAGGCAGACTTGATCCACACAGTCTTCCCTAACAAACCTCTGACATGCACTACTGGGACTTTGTCTCCATCTACTGTATGCAGGGGATCAGAGTGGGCAGGGCCTGCTTGGTTGGTGGAGCCTCAGGTGCTAACTCACCAGGTGGCCTTTGCTAGATGCTGCTTCCAGTTTTTGAAAGATCCCCCACCCAAAGCTTTAAACGTGTCTTTTAACAGTCCATTGTACCTCTCCACTTTGCCTACAGCTGGTGCATGGTAGGTGATATGGTACACCCACTCAATGCCATGTTCCCTAGTCCAGGTGTTGATAAGGCTGTTCTTGAA
Source organism: Zonotrichia albicollis (assembly GCF_047830755.1). Lineage (NCBI taxonomy): Eukaryota > Metazoa > Chordata > Aves > Passeriformes > Passerellidae > Zonotrichia > Zonotrichia albicollis. The sequence continues at coordinate 25,760,291 of NC_133859.1, forward strand.
ATGAGTCCCGTTGTCTGACTCAGTCCTCTCAGGGGTACCATGCCTCCAAAGGACCTGCTTTTCAAGGCCCAGGGTGGTGTTACAGGCAGTAGCATGAGACACAGGGTAGGTTTCCAGCCATCCCGTGGTAGCTTCTACCATTGTGAGCACGTAGCGCTTGCTCTGGCATGTCTGGGGCAGTGTGATGTAGTCAATCTGCCAGGCCTCACCATACTTGTACTTGGACCACCGCCCACCATACCATAGGGGCTTCACTTGTGTGGCCTGTTTGATGGCAGCACAAGTCTCACAGTCATGGATAACCTGAGAAGTACTGTCCATGGTTAAATCCACCCCTCAGTCTTGTGCCCACTTATAGGTGGCGGCTCTACCCTGATGGCCTGAGGCATCATGGGCTCATCAAGCTAGGAACAATATTGAAATATGTATCCCAATATAACCAGTTAGATGGTGCCCAGGCCAGTTCTGACCTTCGCTGCTGGGCCACAGGCAGCACTGCGGTGTTTTACCCCAGAGATACCTTGGCTGGCGGCAGAGTGCAGCGGGGCACAAGACAGGACTCCGTTTACCTCAGGGGAGAGCTTCTGGCGATGGTGAAGAGAAGAAGGGAGCGGATTCTGCTAGAAGGTAGCCAGATGTTTATTCTATGAGCACAGATATGTCTGCACTGGGCCACTGCTGGTAACAGAATAGAGGCCGCATGGTCTCATTCACATTTTAAGCTCAGGACAGGGGAAGGGGAGGGGACAGGTGAGTCACCAACCAGGTGAAGGGGCAGGGTCTCAAGGTACTAGGGACACCTATCACACGACGCCTTGCTGGTATGTTAGCCTGATTGACAGGGCACACTCAGCGAGGGGCGAGGGGGAAGGGAGAAGGTAAAACAGGATATTGCAACACACCACAACATCACAACTCTCCCTTGTGTTGCCAATCTAAATCTATTTTTGACACCTCTATCTTTGCAGCCTGGTCTACCTGCTTGTTACTTTGGTGCTCCTCATTAGCCCTACTCTTGGAGGCATGGGCATCTACATGGCGGACTTTCATAGATAGTTTCTGTACCCTGGTAGCAATGTCTTTCAACTGTTCAGCAGCCCAAATTGTTCTTCTTCTACACTGCCAATTGGCCTTTTTCACAGAATCACACAAGGTTGGAAGAGACCTTCAAGATCATCGAGTCCAACCCATTCCCTGACACCTCAACTGAACCATGCCACCAAGTGCCACATCAAGTCTTTTCTTAAACACATCCAGGAATGGTGACTCCACCACCTCCCCAGGCAGACCGTTCCAGTACTTTATCACTCTTTCAGTGAAAAACTTTTTCCTAATATCTAACCTATATTTCCCTTGACACAGCTTGAGGCTGTGACCTCTTGTTCTGCCAGTTGCTGCCTGGAGAAAGAGACCACCCCCCCACCCCCCACCTACAACTACCCTTCAGGAAATTGTAGAGAGTGATAAGGTTGCCTCTCAGTCTCCTTTTCTCAAGGCTAAACAACCCCAGCTCCCTCAGCTGTTCCTCATAGGGCTTGTGTTCTAAGCCGCTCATCAGCCTTGTTTCCCTCCTCTGGACATGCTCAAGCATCTCAACATCCTTCCTAAACTGAGGTGCCCAGAACTGGACACAGTACTTAAGGTGTGGCCTCATCAGTGCCAAGTACAGGGGAAGAATGACCTCCATGACCTCCCTGCTCCTGCTGGCCACACTATTTCTGATATAGGATTCTGATATAGGACAGGATGCTGTTTGCCTTCTTGGCTGCCAGAGCAGACTGCTGGCTCATGTCCAGCCAGCTGTCAACCAGTACTCCCAGGTCCCTTTCTGCCTGGCCACTGTCCAGCCACACCGTCCCCAGCCGAAAGCGTCACAGAGGGTTATTGTGGCCAAAATGCAGGACTCAGCATTTGGACATATTAAACATCATCTTATTAGACTCTGCCCATCCATCCAACCATTCCAGGTCTCTCTGCAGAGCCCTCCTGCCTTCCAAGAGATCAACACACACTCCCAGCTTAGTGTCATCTGCAGATTTACTTATGAAAGAATCAATACCCTCATCCATGTCATCAATAAAAATATTGAACAGACCTGGCCCCAGCACAGACCCCTGAGGGACACCACTGGTGACTAGTTGCCAGCTGGATGCAGCACCGTTCACCATCACTCTCTGGGCCCGGCCATCCATCCAGTTCCTAACCCAGCAAAGAGTGCTCCTGTCCAAGCCGTGGGCTGCCAGCTTCTCCAGGACTATGCTGTGAGAGACTGTCAAAGGCCTTGCAGAAGTCCAAATAGACTTTAAGAATCCATGTCTCTTGGGCTGTTGTTTGAGTCCGCTCCAGCTAGCTATGGACCCAGGCCCACACGGTCTTACATGGGTGAAAGCAAAAGATGAGAAACGCTCTTCTCCACGTGGGAACGAGTGTCCTGTTTATTGGCTTGGGAGGGGACACCTCAGACTCTGGTGACCTCCCAGGTGGAAAAGTCAGTGTTCCCTTCTTGCACAGGACTTTTATACCCCAGGAAATGGGGGCGGGGGAAGAGGACCGTAGCCAATGGGATACCACTGAGGAGGGGCGAGGGGAGGGGTAACCAGGGGCCAGACCACCAGGGGGTATAGCAGAGGGGTGGATGAGGGAGAGACCATGTGATGGGAGAAGGGAAATAACAATCTACGTGACTTAACATACTCAGTGCAAATTTCAAATCACCCAGTGCAAAACAATAACTAAATAAATAATTTAGTGCAATAGAACAATAGACAACATTCACAGCCTTTCCTGCAACCACCAGGTGGCTCACCTGGTCATAAAAGGAGATCAGGTTGGTCAAACATGATCTACCCCTCCTAAACTCATGGTGTTTGGGTCTGATACCCTGGCCATCTTGTAGATGCTGCATGATGATACTCAGTATAAATTGCTCCATTATCTTGCCAGGTGCTGAGGTCAAGTTGACTGGTCTATAATTACTAGGATCCTCCTTCCCAGTCTTTTTGAGAATGGGTATCCCATTGGTCAGCTACCAGTCATCTGGAACCTCGCCAGTGAGCCAAGAATGTTGGGAAATGATGGAGAACGGCTTCGCAAGCCCATCTGCCAGCTGCCTCATCACCTTGGGATGGATCCCATCTGGTCCCATAGATTTATGAATATCCAAGCATCTCAGAAGTTCTCTGACTGCTTCCTCTTGGATAATGGGGGTACCATTCTGTTCCCTGTCACCATCAACCAACCCAAGAGGACAGTTGTCCTGGGGACAAGCCATCTTCCCACTAAAGACTGAGGCAAAGAAGATGTTAAGCACTTCTGCCTTCTCCTCATCTGCAGTTACTGAGTTCCCTCCATCATCCCGTAAAGAACAAAGGTTGGTCTTACTCTTCCTTTTACCACTACTATATTTGTAAAAACATTTTTTTATTATCCTTTACAGAAGTTGCCATTTTAAGTTCAAACTGAGCTTTGGCCTCCCTATTTTTTTTCCTACATGCTCTAGCAGCCCCCTTAAATACTTCCTGAGAGACCTGACCTTCCTTACAAAGATGATATATCCTCCTTTTATTCCTGAGTTCCTTCAAAACCTCCTTGCCTATCCAAGCTGGACATTTACCTTGTCAACTTATCTTTCAGCACACAGGGACAGTCTGTTCCTGTGCCCTCAGGATCTCTGATTTGAAGCACACCCACCTTTCCTGGTCTCCTTTGTTTTTAAGGGCCGCTTCCCAAGGAACTCTCTGAAGAAGTCTCCTAAGTAGGCCAAAGTCCACCCTCTGGAAGTCCAATGTAAAAGTCTTACTGATGTTCCTCCTCATTTCACCAAATATTGAGAACTCTATAATTTCATGATCACTCTGCCCCAAGTGGCCTTCAACCACTACATCTACCACCAGCCCATCTCTATTTGAAAAGAGCAGGTCTAACAGAGTCCCTCCCCTGGTGGCCTACCCACCAGCTGCAACAAAAAGTTGTCCTCCATACATGCTAAAAATTTCCCGGACTTCCTTTTTTCTGCTGTATTAAGTTCCCAGCAGATGTCTGGTAGGTTGAAGTCACCTACAAGCACAAGGGCGGATGATCCTGAAACAGTATCTAGCTGCTTATGGAATAAGTTGTCCATCTCTTTTTCCTGGTTGGGTGGACAATAACAGACTCCCAGTAGGATGTCAGCCTTGTTGGCCTTCCCCTTAATTCTTACCCATAGGCATTCAACTCCATCTTCATAACTTTCAATACCTATGGCGTCAAAAGCCTCCTTAATATAAAGGGCTACCCCTCCACCTCTCCTCCTTTTTCTGTCTCTTCTGAAGAGCTTGTAGCCATCCAGTGCAGTGCTTCAACTATGTGAGTCATCCCACCATGTTTCTGTGATGGCAACTACATCATAGTTCTGCTGTTGCACCATGGCCTCCAGCTCTTCTTATTTGTTACCCATCCTGTGTGCATTGGTATACATGCACCTCAGTTGGGCAACTGATTTCTCTCCTAACTCAGGCTTACCACCCTTGAGCCTGCTTCCAGACAGCCCAGACGCATCCCCTTTTGCCTTCAGACCTAGTTTAAAGCCCTCTCAACAAGCTCTGCCAGTTCATGAGCTAAAAATCTTCTGCCCTTAAGAGAGAGATGTATCCCATCTGCTTCCAGTAGAGCAGGTGCAGTAAAAGTTGCCTCATGATCAAAGAATCCAAAATTTTGCTGATGACACCAAACCTTGAATCACTTGTTAATGATGTGAGTTCTCCTATTTCTTTCATCATTTTTCTCTGCCACCAAAGGGACTGAGTATAACACTACCTGTGCCCCTGTCCTATCAACCACTTGTCCCAGTGGCTTAAAGTCCCTTTTAATTGCCTTGACACTCCTCTTTTCAATTTCATCACCACCAGCCTGGAGTATCAGCAGTGGGTCATGATCAGAGGGCTGAATCAGCCCAGGAAGTCTCTCAGTGATATTTTGAACCTGGGCCCCAGGGAGGCAGCAGACCTCCCTGTGGGATGGGTCCGGTTGACATATGGGGCCCTCTGTTCCCCTCAGAAGAGAATCACCCACTATGATTACCCTTCTTTTCTTCTTGATGTTAGAGGTGGTGATCCATCTTACAGCTGAATCCTAATTTGGAGGCTCACTGGGCTGATAATATTCTTCTAAATCATCTGGCTGGCTCTGAAGATTCAGGGCCCCATACCTATTTTGAAGTGGCACCTGGCAGGGGATGGGGATCGGGAGGAATTTTTAATATTACCTCCCCAAGCAGGGACCCATTTCCACACACTTCATCTACCAGGTGACCTTCTATTGCCTGAGAGTGAGAGGCATATGAGTCCTCTGATTTTGGTGGACCTTCCTTAAAGATGTAAGGGCTGAACTCCACCAGTCTATTTCCCTTTAACTTTGCCTGATACTCCTTAATCTTTCAACTTCATCCCTAAGCTCGGCCACCAGCGAAAGCAGGTCGTTCACCTGTTCACACCATAGGCAGGCCTTCTCCACAACACCCCCTGAAACCACCAATAAGCTCAAAGGCTCCAGGCAGGAATGGGTCAGTACAGATGTATCATTTTGGAGGGCTCCACTCGGTCACATACACTTGTACCAACCACAGTTTTCGACCGCATTAAAATCAATACCAGCAGAAAGCCCAAAATCAAGCAGCACACAGAAACACCTCAAACAACATGCAGCATACCTTACTAGCAAGAAAACCTGCAACCCTGCCCGCTAGCCCTGCCCGCGCGAACTGCTGCGCAAACTGCTATGACCATGCCCCAGAGATGTGCAATGCAACTGTTTGCCTGCTCCTGTTCGCTGCGCCCAGGGTAGCCACGCTCCACAGAGGCCTCTTATAATCAGTCAGTAAGGAACAAGGAAGCTCCACTTCCTGTTCCCGAATGGCCCTCTAATGCAAGCAACTCACCTGCTCAGCGTTCACATGAATCGTCACTCAGGAAAAAAGGAAGATCCACCTCCCATTCCTGAATATATCTATAATGCAAGCAATGCACCTCTTCAATGTTCTTAAGTCACTCACCAACAAATGAAATTCCACCTCCCATTCTCAAATGGCCTTCTATTGCAAGTAATTCACCTACTCAGCGTTCTTATGAATAGACACTCAGGAACAAAGGAAGCTTGACCTCCCGTTTGTGAATGCCCCTCTAAAGCAATCAACTCACCTGCTAAGTGTTCTAAAAATCAGTCACTCAGGAATAAAGGAAGCTCCACCTCTAATTTCCGAATGGTTCTCTAATGCAAGCAACTCACCCACTCAGTGTTCATATAATCAGTCACTCAGGAACAAAGGAAGCTCCACTCCCAGTTCCTGAATGGCTCTCTAATGCAAGCAAATCTCTAGCTCAGAGTTCTTCTGAATCATCAGTCAGGAAGAAGGGATGCTCAACTTCCTATTCCTGATTTGCCGTCTTATGCAAGCAACTCACCTGCTCAGCATGCTTTTAAATAAGTCTCTCAGGAACAAAGGAAGATCCACATCCCCTTCCCAAATGGCCCTCTAATGCAAGTAACTCACCTGTTCATCATTCCTTTACTAAGTCACTCAGGAAAAAAGGATGCTCCGCCTCCTGGTCCTGAATGGCCCTCTAATGCAATCAACTCACCTACTTAGCATTCTAATGAATAGTCACTCAGGATCAAATGAATCTCTACCTCCCTGTCAGAATGTGCCCTGTTGGAACTCAGTACATCCCTCTGGGTGTCCAGAGTTGCCGAGGACCCCACCGGGAGGGGGGCTCAGAGGCCCTGGCATGCAGCCCAGAACATCTGCAGGTTTGATTTTGACCCTTGGAGCAAGTTACCAGCTTTGTATGAGGACCTGAAAGTCACAGAAGTTTAAATAGTATAATAATAAAATTATCACAGGGTGAAAATGTAGCTTTTAGGATTTTTGGTATGGGGGTTATGGGGACAAGATGGAGGAACTTGGGCGTGTCTAGCCTTTCTTCTTCTTGTTGTTCTCCATTTTCTGCAGTGATGTTGGCACTTTGGGATTGGTTTAGAATAGAAGTGCACTGTCTAACATGGGTGATAGGTATTGGGAATTAAGTGTAAATATGTTATACGTAGTTTGTAGTATAAAAGGACAACACCGCCTCGGGGGTAGTCAGAGTGGCTTTGGCTGCCTTGCTGAGCAGACCTCAGCTGGGCAGAAAGAAAATTTTATAGATAAGAATTAATAAACAACTTCAAGACCAAAAACTGAAGAGCTCAGACTCGTTCTTCAGACGCGTGGGCCAAAACAGAGACATCCTGCACATCTCAGGGCAGCAATTAACAACGACCTACCCAAGAGTGCCCCCTGTTGACGGAGTGACAAAACTATCCTTTGTCCCCTTAAAAAAGGAAAAAAGCCCAGAAGTTTCTCTCCTCAATTAGGTAAAATGACACCTCATAGGATCTGGGGGACTTCACTTCAAACTTAAGGATAGCTTCTTGGACAGAAGCCAAAAAGTCCCGCCTGGGCAATTTACTAGAAAAAGAAGAGAACAAAGAAACTAATCGCTTTTGTGAGGTATTTTACTAGGAGCAAGAATCTCTTGCACGTGACTCAGTTTCTCTCCGTAAAGAGTTTTGTTATTTTGCCTTTTAATAAAACTTTTTTGTTTCCAGCTCTAACACAGAAGCCATCCTGCTGATTTTATGCCATCAAAGGCAGCTGAGCTATCCCAGGTGTGAAATAGATCTCTAAGAGCTTATGAGACCTGGCTTGAGGGAACCCCTATTTCACCTCCCGTACCGGAATGGCCCTTTAATGCAAGCAACTCGCCTTCTCAGCGTTCCTATGAATAGACACTCAGGAACAAAGGAAGCTCCACCACCTGTTTGTGAATGCCCCTCTAATGCAAGAAACTCACTTGCTCAGCATTCTTATAATCAGTCACTCACAAAGAAAGAAAGGTCCATCTCCCGTTCCTGGTTCCTGAATGGCCCTCTAATGCAAGCAACACACCTGCTCAGCCTTTTTATGAATAGTGTTTTGCAGAGAAAAGAAGAAACCTCACAACTTTGGAAAAGTTGTAAAGATTGGTATGTTTATTACAGCGCTGGACGCGTGCGGAGATTGCTCTCCTCAAAAAAGGCATGCTCTGAGAACTTCAGGTCTCTTTTTATCTCTCTCAAATACATATGCATACAGTTGCACAAAAGGTTCATACATATTCATTTTTATGGGTTTCGTGTGACTTTTACCACTAGTTCCTTTTTATCAGAAAGAATTCTGAGGTCAGGTTGACTTGCCCTTACAGCAGTCCCTGTCTCTCTCTATCATCTTCCGTCTCCCCCCCTTTATCTCTGTCCTTCGCTGAAGTAACTTCACTGAACTTAGGCCTTGCAGTCTGGCTAAATAACTATGGTTTCTAACCAGAACTCAACTCAAAAATGTACATTTCACCTAAATTAAAATGGATTTCTATCCTGGAAAATTTTCACTTTGCCTCATAGTCACTCAGGAAAAAGGAAGCTCCACCTCCTGTTCCTGAGTGCTTCTCTAATGCACGCAATTTGTTAATGAAAACTGTCTTTGAAAGGTGCAAACACCTTGGTGAAAAAAGGTATGTGATGCTCTTGTTTGTTCCAACATGTCAGGCAGTGGCACCATCCAGGCAAGACTGGCTAGCAAATTAGCTTGGGCATTACTTTCTGCTATGAAACCACGTAAATTGATATGTCTCCAAACATGTAACACATGATAAGGATGATTTCTGGCTTGAATGACAAGCCACAAAGTTTTTAACAACTCAAACAGCCCTGCATTATCAATTTCCTTCAGCAGTACTTGGTCCAGTCGCTGTGTGATGTCTGCAACATAAGCAGAATCAGTTACAATATTCAAGGGACTAAGAGGGAACTGTTGGAATGCCATGGTTACAGCACGTAATTCGATGAACTGAGGTGACCTGGTATCGTGACCCTCTAGTGTGTGCCATCCATTGTCATCTTTCCAGGTAACAATAGCTTTACCTGTTTTCTCAGACCCGTCAGTAAAGACAGTAAGACCCTTTAAAGGTGTACAACTGCTCAGAGTTTTCAAGGACAGTTCAGTGGTGTGACTCAATTGCAATAAGCGGTGACTGGGCAAATGATAACTGATTTGTCCTGTGTAATTTAGTAAAGTGCTCTGCAATGGTGTGCTGTTTATACAACTGTTGAGGTGTGATGTCATATCCTGTCTCAGTTATCCTGGTTCCTTCCCCAGGTGTGCCAATCACCACTCCTTTCCCCCTCCCTTGCCCCTGCTGAGTGCTGTCTGTCAAACTTGGCATTTCAGAAGGGCGTCGAGTGATTGGCAAAGTTCAAAAGATACCTTTCAGCCCTGGCGGACATTGGGCCATCCAGGTGTCATTTGTCCCCTGAGACTCCCCCCCTTACCTGGTTGGTGAGACCCCCTACCCCTTCCCTCCCTGTTGTGGTGTGTTTGTTTTACTCTCCCTTTGCTTGATTTGTTCTCCCTTTGTTTGAAGTTGGAATGCTCTGTCCCGTCCCCCCCCCCCCATGTTGTAAAGGTTCTGCCCAGGTTCTCCCTCCTCTCCCAGTTAAATGTTAATCTTTCTGGTCCCCATGGCACCAAATGTATCCAGTTCTACTGCTCCCCGGTTACCCTGACAACTCAATGTATCCTTTCCCCTACTCCTCCCCAGGGCCCTGCCAGTCACTCCCTGCTCACTCCCTTTTCTCCAGAAGCTTCTCTCCAGGGTTTGAAGTGATTAGGTCAGGGACTGGGGCCCCCCCTTTTTGCTGTTCCCATTGGTCTCCTGTGTATGTCAATCCCTTGTACCCCCTTCCCCCCTGGATTCCCATTGGTCTCTGTATTGGTTCCGCCCCTACCACCCACTCCCTTTATAGCCACATGTATCAACTGTCAAATCCTCTCCGTTTTGTTGGCTCCCCTGGACACCATTAAAGCCGGACTTTGCCCCAAAACAGAGAGCGCTCTTTATTCCTGTTCATTGCAGCGATTCTGCACCTGGCAGCACCTACAGCCATAGTGCTGGGTGACTGCTTGAGGTGCTCTCCAGAAGCCAAGCTATTGGGACAAGTGCCCCCCCGTGCTGCTAGCGGTTGCTGGCTGGCTAGCCTGGGCGATTGACACTAACACCACCGCCGCACTGCTGCACCTCCCCCTCTCCCTGGGGTTAAAAGACACAGCAACCATGCAGTTTGGGAGTTCTGTTAAGAGCTGTTGCTGGATTCAGAGGCCTGTGTGCCAGGAATAAAGCTCTGGACCAAAACCCTCTAGCAGAACTTGACTCCTTTCCTTCACCTCGCCTTGAAGCTTCTCCACCAGAGGTAAACCTGAGCTCCTGCATGTCTGGACTTGTCCCAAGCGCCCAGCTGCAATATCCAGCTAGCCAAAGGTGTCTCTGAGTTGAAACCACCACAGCTGCCGCCTTTGGTCAAGCAGGAAGGGCCAGACAAGCCAAGGCATGTTTCATCCGGCTATATTGGTATCTAATTCCAGTATATTGGCGCCCAACGTGCGGCTGCTCAATCCTGCAGCCCCTAGAAGACACTCCAGAGCTCCCAGAACCTCAGAAAGACTTTAAGGCAGCTTAGCGCCCACTGGCAGAGCTTTGATGGCATAGCTCTCCAGCAGAGACTTTAGGACTTATCCCACAGAAGCCTTGAGGACGTTCTGCGCCTCTGGAAAGTGCAGCTCCTTTTTGGTGAGCGATTTTCCAGAGGAGAATAGGGTAGCCCCTCTTGCCCTGAAGGAGTCCTATTCAGGTGAAGAGAAGACCCTGCCAGACCACGCCGCCAACAGCATCGACTTGGGGTGAGTATATCTGCTCCATAAGGGGTAGAAGCTCAAATACAGTCTCTGCTGAGATATCTGTTCTTTTTTGCTCTTATTCAGAGCACATAAAAGGCTGTGCAGCCCCACAGAGAGGGAGCGATAGTGCCTTAGACATAGCCCACAGCGGTGTGGCTCTGCCGCTTTTAGAACTTGCGCTGGCGGACTCGCATCGGGGTGCTGGCTCAGAGGGCTCGCCCTGCCCCTCCCGTGTGCGGCGGCGCGGCACCAGCTTGACTTTCTGTCTCTCTTGGGGGGAGTGGAGCGGCGCAGCTTGCGCGGCTCAGGTCGCAGCGTGGCGCGGGGGCGCTTTCGTGGTGCGGGGCGGCTCCGGTTTTGGGTTTGCCGCGCAGTGCGGGTGGGGGGACTCTGCCTATCCCCCGGCGCAGCATGGCGAGTTCCGATTCCATGCCACTGCCGGTGACACATTTAAAAGCAGTGCAAGCAGCTGCATTGTGAAGGGCTAAAGATCAGCATGTTTTCGCTTCTTAACCACGGTTTTTCGAAATCGGTAGCGGATTTGGTTTTGTTTTCGGTTGGCGGGAGATTGTACTGTGCCTTTTATATCCAAAATGGTCTCTAAGTTAAGCACAGCACCAAAAGGAGTGTATTATCAGATTGTTCGAATTTTAGTTAGTGGAAATGTAATGTTCTCTAAAGAAAAATTGAAACGGTTTATAAGGTGGCTTTTTCTACACTTCCCACATATTTCTCCTGAAGAAGTCCTCAATATTCAGTTCTGGGACAAAGTAGGGCATGAATTGATAACTTTGGGAAAGTCCAGGAATACGTCCTTGTGATAAACGAATTGACCAAATTTAAGAACCGTACTCTTATCTTTATTATTATGCAAGCAAGAATAAGCAAGGTTCAGCTCTGGGCGGCCAGGAATCCCCGCTCCTCTTAGGTGCGCGCCCTTCCCCCTTTAAAGTTTGCTTTTTATTGTCCCTTTTCTCCGGATTCCTGGATGACGTGGTCCGTCTTCTGCGCTTGCTCCTCCGGTTGCTAGGGGGTCTTTTTCTGCCTTCTGGTGGTCGTGGGATGAAGGCCCCAAGTCTTCCTCTTTTCCCGCTTTCCTTATAAGGCATATCTCTAAGCCTAAATTCTGCAAGCTAAGCAATTCTTGCAAGGTTAATAATTGTTACCATATGTGTTTCAGAAAGTCTCCTATATCTATGGGGTGAAATTTGCAAACCCAGCAATTCTAGCGAGGTTAGTAATTGTTACCAGATGTAGCTGTACCTAGTTACAAGGGGGGGTTTGTAAACAAAGCAAGTCCGACGAAGTTAAAGGTTTTACCATACGTGGTTGCACATAGGTATCCTGCTAAACAAGAGCTATTTAGCTATTGTTTTATAATTTGAATTATCTAGCTATTAATGAACAAACATATTGTTACTTATTACAATCCCCCATTTCTCTTTTTACCAATTTTGTTCATTAAATCTTTTTAGCTCCTTCCTAGCACGCGCTAAATGGTTTATTTCATCAGTTAAGCTCTGTGCATTAATTATGCATGCTAATTTCTTTAGTCTTTTCATCATATACCATTCATAACAAATTGAACTGCTGACAAAATAAATCCTAGAACAATCAGAATTAAAAGAACGACAGTGGGATGGCACATACTGTTTAGGACACCTGTGGCAGTAGGTGACCACCGAACAGCGTATCCCACCACAATATTATCTACTAGGACAAAATCACAGAGAGTTCTAAAACACGTGCACCCATTGCCTATGTATATAAGAACTGTTTTAGAAGCCTCGTTAGGGCGAATCTCAAAATGGCAAATGTTTTGCTCTTTGTCCAAACAGATATCTTGAGCTATAATTACATTTCCCTCACAGATGAACCCCAACTGTTCTCGTACAATACAAGATTCCAAGTCAACAGTTTGCCATTTGTCATCAAACTGACGGGCCCATCCTCTATGTTCTGTAGGATAGAGGACAGCTCCGTCATGGTTTATTCCTAATGCAATGACAGGAAAAACTAGATGTACAGAGGCATTTTGTATGGTCAAGACAAAAGCAGTGACTGTATTAAAAATAGGGTTATAGGTAAAATTCACCAGTTTCCACCAGGATTGGAATTCCCCTTCAAATTCAGTGGCATTGTCCCAGATTATTTTCTGAATTTCTGTGGGGAAAGTGCCTTCCTCGCCCTCTCTTATAATTGCAGCAGAGACTGACTGCATCCATAATTGTGACTGGATACAGCTGAGGGCTAAGGAGACATTATTTTGTGTGGCACCAAGTGCATCAATCACCAATTTGTGATGGTTCACATTTACTCTTTCCTAATTTGGCAAAATGTTTGACAACGTCCACTGGTGTCTCCCCAAGGCCAGTAGAGATGACCTCAGTGGGTGCTGTAATTTGGACAGATCTCTGGCTGTAGCAGCCAGTTTGTTCATTAGTACCTCCGAATCGATGCTATTCAGAATTCCCAGTCCTGTACCTAGAACACCAGTCACATCTCTAAGTTTCCTTGTTTTAAAAGAGCTGCGTTTCCTGAGCCAAGTAGTCCAGCCTTCAAAGGATGTTTGCAAAAACGGAGAACAAGCTGGCTGGATTTCTGAAACATTGGTCTGCATCAGCAGTTCGACCTGTTAGAGAGACCATGCTGGATTGAATAATATTGGTTGTTGACCAGTTTTTCTGATTATATAAGGTCCTATTTTGAAAATTTTTGGTGTGAGTGTTACCGGTGGTGTAGGTGAAACGGTGATAATGTGAGGTTTAGTAGTGGTAGATTGTGTTTTAGTATCTATTATGAATTTAAAAGAAAGGCCCTGTGTATCTTTTTCCCAGAGGCAGACTACCTCTGCTGTGTGAATTAATGTGAAGTTTTGCCAGCAGTCTCGTGCTGGGTATTCACAATTTATTTGTTTATCCTCCTGACCCATGGAAACACTGATTGAGATTGCGTTTGTATAGTCTGATCCATTAACCATTTGACATCCAATATTAATTTGTTCTCCCACTACTCCTTGAATCTGCCAAGTTTTCTGCCTCTTCCACTCGTGTTTGGGGTACGGCAGACCGTCATGCAGAACTAATGTTAGTAAACTCAAACCTGTGGTATTTCCCATAGATCCGGTAAATTGCAAAAAGGCCTGAGATCAGTCAGTGATCAGGGTCCGTTTGACTAGGATCTTGTTCCCTTTGTAAGGCTGATGAGGGTTTCCCCAGGCAGTCGGCAAGCTCAGGACTGTAATGATAAAAATAGCTCGCCAAGCAGGGCAGGGTCCTAGCAACAAATTTTGTTCACCTTTTATAACCATATCTCTTTTACCTGGAGCATTCCTGTGCTCCGTTCCTGTTCCTGTGGCCCGTTGCTCTCCCCCACTCCTCCTTACCTCTCTGCCTCGCCTGCCAGCCCGGGTGCATCGGTCTGCAGGGATCATTATCTTCTCGGCAGCAGGGGTAATCTTCAGGGGGTGCATTATTTGGGCTATCCCTTTCATTCCTGCCCCCACTCCTAAGGGCAGACTGCCAGGCCTCCGGGCGAAGGATCTCTCTTATTTTATGGCAGATTCTCTGCCGTTCCTAGCGAGCTTTACAGGGTCTGAGTCCCACTGTCTGGTTTTTTCCTCAGAGCCTTACGGGCTCGTTTCTTATATATTCGGAAGTAGCGGCGTACGGTACTATCCCAATTTCGGGGCTCAACTTGCCACTCTATGGGGACATGAATCTTTTTCCCTTCACACACCTGGTCTAATATCACACTCTGATTTTGGCAGATGATCCTATATGATTGGTGATGTATTGCCTAGGCCAGGGCCCAATGTGTCCTCTGCTCTTTATTTTCAATAAATGCTATTGCTTCCCTATAAGGGATTTCTCTTTGTCCTGGGGCTGTTGCAAATTTGCGTAGGGCCGTGTGAGGGTTTTCCCTCCTCCCACCCCATTTACAAGTATGACACCAGATACCCCCACCTAATTGTGATTTGAAAACCCACCATTTGAGCCTACATCCCCCACAAAATATTTTTATCCATGCCCTACAGATGGGATCACCACATTTAATGCACCCAGGTCTGTTAGACAGTTGCCACCTTATCTCAGCGAGGACCTCAGCCACTGATATCAGATCATCCCATGTGTGCCAAATAAGAGGACACTTCAGTTCCTTTACTTAGTCGGTGTCCCAGGTACTTCACTTCTTCTTCTACGAATTGCAATTTATTTTTGGACACCTTCAGCCCCTGAATGCTCAAAAAGTTTAAAAGCTTAATGCTTTCTTCCCTAACTGCTTCCTCGCTCTTTCCAGCTATTAACAGTTCATCTACATATTGAACAAGGGTTATTCCTGGATTTGCGGTATAGGTTTTCATTATCTGTTCTAATGCATGCCTAAATAAATTCGGGGACTCAGTATATCCCTGTGGGAGCACGGTCCACCTTAGTTGTTGCTTTCGGTGGGTATCAGGATCTTCCCATTGAAATGCAAAATAGTCCCTACATTCTTCCTTCAAGGGGCATGCCCAAAAGGCGTCTTTTAAATCTAAAACACTATACCATTGGTCATCAGGTTTCAATTGACTGAGCAATGTATGGGGATTAGCTACTACAGTGAACCGGGCAATAGTTCTCTTATTTATTTCCCTTAAATCATGTATTAGTTGGTATTTTCCATCTGGTTTTTTTACAGGTAAGATGGGGGTGTTGAAGGGAGATATACAAGGTTCCAAGAGCCTGTGATGGTTTGACCAGGAAGAAGTGGGAATTCTGGGAGGCTGTGGTCAAACCAATGGATGCTTGGAGTTTGATATTGGCACCTGGTGTGACCAGTGCGGTTTAGACAGACCTCCGAGAATACCCAGGAGTTAAAAAGCAGAACTTCAGCCCTGAGAGGCCTCTTGGGATGTCGAGGCGAAGAGGTCAGATCTCCCTCCCCTGTCCAGCCGCTGCTGCCTGGCGGGGGAGGGGCAGCCATTCGATAGGCCGGGGCCTGGACAGAGATGGAGGTGAGAAGGCCTTCGAAGATAGAAGGGTAGAGGAGCAGCCCCAAGAGACAGCCCTCAGTTAGCCATTCCCCCCCCCCCCCCCCAGGAGGGAGAGAGAGAGGAGAGCCGGCGTCTGAATGTGATAGCAGCCAGCCCAGGAAGAGAAAGGGGGGCGAAGAGTGCAGCCTGGCCGGCCGGAGCACCAGCACCTGTGGGAGTACCGGCATTCTGGGACAGACAGAGACTGAAATTTTTAACCCTTTCTTACATGATTGGAGCCTTGCAAAAATGCTGATCCTCCTCGGAGTTGAATAAGAAAAGAGATAAGAGATGAGATGAGACAAAGACCTGGCCCGAAAGATTGTAGAGACGACTGAGTGGAGAGATAGATGATTAGAGTAGCCTTTTAGCTGGACTTTTCTTGTAGCCATAGACTCAGTTTGTTCCTGTGACACAGAGACTGCACTTAGGGGGAGGCAGTGCCTCAGAACCAAGAGGGTTCATCGTGGAGACCCCTCGGCCCCAGGGGGTTAAAAAAATATGAGGGGGACAGATGTCCCAAAGCAGAGACTGTGCCTTTTTGGAGTGAGACAAAGCATCCTTAAAACATAACCCTAAAAGCAGCTCTAGTCCATGCACAGTGGTGAGAGCACTGAGCATGGAAAGAAGATGTCACAAGTGGCAAAAAGACTTTTTCCGAGCGGTGCTGAGTGACATTAGAAGCACACGAAGTTTCAGCGTGTTTCCAGGGGAAGCCTATGGAACAAGAAGGACTCCTCTCCTCTTCATGAACTGAAGTTTGAGTATACCAAAGGGTAGTGCCAGGCTGGGCAGTTAGTGATTTGAGAGAATGTATGTGATTGAGAAATTCTAGTGTTAGAGAAGAAGAAAGTGTTTTTTTGTAAGGTTTTCAATTATTTTTCTTTTTCCTTATAGTTTTTTCCTATTTTCCTGTAGTTTAAGTAATAAAGTGTTCTTTATGTTTAAGCTAGAGCCAGTTTTGCTTATTCCTAGTCACATCTCACAGCAGACCCCAAAGAGAAGGTGTTTTCATGAAGGCACTGGCTCTGTGCCAGGCTCAAACCATAACAGAGCCCTTGTTGTATTAACCATTCTATTTCTGGTTTTAGTCCCCTTCACCCATCGTCTGACATGGGATATTGTTTTATCCTCACCGGAATTTCCGGGTTTTGGATAATAACTGTGAAAGGCTCTATATTCAGTCTCCCTGCTGTGTTATTGGAATAGGAATCCCAATATAACCAGTTAGATGGTGCCTGGGCCAGTTCTGACCCTCGCTGCTGGGCCAAAGGCAGCACTGTGGTGTTTTACCCCAGAGATACCTTGGCTGCTGGAGAGAGCTGCGGGGCACAGACACAAGTCCAGGCTTGTCAGGACTCCGTTTACCTCACGAGGGAGCTTCTGGCGATGGTGAACAGAAGGAAGGAGTGGATTCTGCTGGAGGGTTATATCCAGATATTTATTCCACGGGTACAGGGGTCTGAGCCGGGGCAATTCCTCCAACAGAATGGAGGCCGCATGGTCTCATTAACCTTTAAAGCTCAGGGCAGGGGAAGGGGAGGGGACAGGTGAGCCATCAACCAGGTGAAGGGGCAGGGTCTCAAGGGACTAGGGACACCTATACGGGACAATGTCCCCCAAGCCTGAGGGACCAATCACACGACGCCTTGCTGGTATGTTAGCCTGATTGACAGGGCACACTCAGCGAGGGGCGAGGGGGAAGGGAGAAGGGATAGGCACACCTGGGAAGGGACAGGAAGTTTAAAAAAGGACATTGCAACACACCGCAACACTGTGTCAGGGGTATACCAAACCTCTGGGTTTATCTTCTCCTTGTCAGTGGCCCGTAGGGGGCACAGTCTGACTTTCAACTGTTCTTCTTCAATATTTATATTTATTCCTAATTCCACCATTAAATCCCTACCTAATAAATTGTAATCGGCTTCAGGAACTAGTAGCAGGGATCCTACCCCTATTTTTTTCTCTGATTCTATTAAGACATCTTTAATTACAGGAACCTTGAAGGGTTCCCCTTTTGCCCCAATAACCTGTACTGTTGAAGGCGAAATCTTACATCCCGGGGGCAAAGACTGAACTGTTGATCTCTCCGCCCCCGTATCTACAAGGAAGGTTATGGGGGTTTTCTGGGGACCCACTTTAAGTTTTACCAAGGGCTCTGATGACATTTGAGTCCCCAATAAATAGAGCCCTTGACCCCCCTAATCCTCTTTAAACATTTTCTCATCCCTAAGCCTCTTTCGACATTCCCTCTTCATGTGCCCTTTCCCACCACAGTAGTAGCACACCGTTCCTTCTCTCCCCCCCTTGGGGCCCTCCTAAATCCCGGGGACCCCTCCTCATGTCATTTCTTTCCCGTGGCGGAGGGTTGTTTCACTGTCCCTCCCTGACTGCTGCCACCATCATCCGAACTTGCCTTTTATGTGCCTCTTCCTCCCGTCTAACATATACTTTCTGAGCCTCCCTAAACAATTCATCAAGTCCTCTGTCCTGCCAATCCTCTAACTTTTCTAATTTCTTTCGAACATCTTCCCACGATTTAGCTACAAACTGTGTTTTCAGGAGTGCTTACCCCATAGGCATCTCTGGATCCACCCCTGAGTATAACTGAAAACTCTTCCTTAATCTTTCCAACCATTCAGTGGGGGTCTCATCCTTTCCTTGGCACTCTCTGAATGCCTTGCTTATATTTTGTCCCCGGGGCACAGCCTCTCGTATGCCCTGGATTATAATGGTTCTTAAGTCCTGCATATGGTTGGGGTCCTGATTATTCCAATTGGGATTTTACAAGGGCCATTTGACATCAGCCGCAGGTCCTTGAACCTGCTGGGCGTCCCAAATCCTCATTCCTGCCCTTCTAATCATCCCTCTCTCCTCTGTTGTAAATAGTATGCCTTGAATGGACTGTATCTCTAGCCAAGTATATACATTTGGTCCCAGGAACTGATCCACCCTTTCTGCTACTCCTATAGGGTCTTCTAATAATTTTCCCATCTCTTTCTTAAACTCACGGACATCTCCTGAGTTTAAGGGGACAGTGACAAACCCCAGCCCAGCTTGAGGTCCCCCTAATGCTATCTCCCTAAGAGGGAACAACCCACTGTTCTCTCCTTCCTCAATTACTGTCTTCATCTGACTCCGAGTATGCCTCCTGTAATCCGGGGAGTCCGTGACCTGCTGTTTATCAGGGGCTGATGCAGGGGGGGCTGGGGCTGGTGGTGGTATACATGGGGGAGGATAAATAGAAATCTCTTCCTCCACTCGGGACTTTTTCTTTCTATCGTCCTCCCCTTGGCTTCCCTTAAGGGGGAGCAATCTAGTTATTTGCTCATTACTTCCTACCAACCACAATTTAGCATAAGCACTCTCCTCCAGGTTTTCTGGCTCTTTGGAATTCACATAGATGTTCAGGGCTTGACAGACCCAGTCCTCGGAGGATCCGAAAACGGGCCAGTATATATTTCCTGAGTCCAGTTTCTTACCCCCCCCCCCCCCCCCATACTACCATGCAATAATTTATCATTTTTGCTTTATCCTTCCCTTTTCTGGAGGGAAAATCATCCCAATACTTAATCATTAATCCTAACGGACTATCCTTAGGTATTGGGGGTAACAAGGGGCCCTCCCCCATAGGGTCAGAAGGCTTGCTTTCCTTCTGCCCCATCTTCCAAGGCACCTCCAACACACACACACACACACACCCCCCTTGGTTGTGGCTGGCTCCCTCGCGGTTTACGAGAAACGCACTACTGGAGGGTCCCTCTCACGTCGTCCGCAGTTGGACGTCTCATTCACTGTGCCCTGGGATTCCAACCCCAACCGAGCGGTTCACCCGTATAATCACGCATCCTGCGTCTTTGCTCGGATCTTGGTGCACAAAGTTTACAGGGTTACCGGTGTTTCCTTGCTTATTCTCAAATTTAGGTTCGTCAGTCCAGAGGGGGGGGTTGGTTGAGAAGATCAGGGCCACCAAAGGGGTGGGGGCGCTCCCCCCAAATTCTCAAACCAACCCTGTCTCAGGATCAGAGTCACAGCACCAAATTGTGACAAACGAATCGACCAAATTTAAGAACAGTTCAATTATCTTTATTATTATGCAAGCAAGAATAAGCAAGGTTCAGCGCTGGGAGGCCAGGAGTCCCCGCTCCTCTTAGGCGCGTGCCTTTCCCCCTTTAAAGTTTGCTTTTTATTGTTCCTTTTCTCCGGATTCCTGGATGACGTGGTCTGTCTTCTGCGCTTGCTCCTCCGGTTGCTAGGGGGTCTTTTTCTGCCTTCTGGTGGTCGTGGGATGAAGGCCCCGTGTCTTCCTCTTTTCCTGCTTTCCTTATAAGTCATATTTATAAGTCTAAATTCTACAAGCTAAGCAATTCTTGCAAGGTGAATAATTGTTACCATATGTGTTTCAGAAAGTCTCCTATATCTATGGGGTGGAATTTTGCAAACCAAGCAATTCTAGCAAAGTTAGTAATTGTTACCAGATGTAGCTGTATCTAGTTACAAGGGGGGGAGGGTTAAACAAAGCAATTCCTACGAAGTTAAAAGTTTTACCATACGTGGCTGCACATAGGTATCCTGCTAAACAAGAGCTATTTAGCTATTGTTTTATAATTTGAATTATCAAGCTATTAATGAACAAACATTTTGTTACTTATTACAGTCCTCAGCTAAATTCATGCTCTGGAGCTTACAAGTTTGAGCAGCCTTACTCAAACAAAGGGAAGTGGAGAAAAAGGCAAATAACAAAGAATGTACCTCTGCTCTTCCTGTTTCTCCCTCCCCAGCTCTGTACCCTGTACCCCAAAACTCAGTATTTTAAAGAGAGCAGACTCTGCTCATGCCCAGGGAAGCTGGCTCCCTGAGCGCCTTAAAATGCCTGAGTTCCTTTGTCCACAACTTCCTGGCCAGACCTTGTGGAACCTTTCCCAAACCCCTGTGTCCCCTGCTCTGAAACCCAGAGCATGTGTTAGCTTTTCACAGAGCAGTGACCCTCAAAATGGCTCCTAGTCCCCAGGGGCCCAAGAAAATGGAGAATGCCATGTGGCACCATGCCATACCTGGTCTCCTTCTTCCCATGATTCCCCTAAGCATCCCAAAATTCCTTCCCCATCCCCCACCCCTCCTGATCCTCGTGACACTTTCCGTCTCCCCACCCTATCTGCTGTACCCTCATCTCCGCCCCTCTATCCCCCACAGGAGGCGTCTGACAAGGTGATGTCACCAGGCATCCCCGCCCCCTGCCTACCCCCTTGCCCACCCCCTGTTCCCACAGTATCCCCGCCCCCTGCCAACCCCCTGTTCCTGCGCCCTGTTCCCATGGTGTCTCCGCCCCGTCCCCAGGTTCCCACGGTGAGGGCACGCCCACTGCTTGTCCGCACAGCTGTACCTGTGATCCCAATGCTTCCAATTCAAAGGATACAGACCACTGACCCAATTTGAGACCACCAACCCAATTCAAGAGAAGAATTGTGCACGTGTGAGTGACTAATAACCTAATTTTAATACAGAGTGGGGATGGGAGGTGCTGGGGTTATGCATATGTATTGTATGTAAGATCTCGGGAAATAGAAGGTAAAGAACCTTGTACAGCGTGGTCACGCCTTTTGGGGAGACCCCCATGCTGCCTGCCAGTGTAATAAACATACCACTTTCTAACTTTAACTCATTAGTCTTTGTCCATGATCTTCGGTTTTTAACAACTCATTTTTCTGTTGTACTTCTGGGTACACTGGTAGGGGCAGATAGTCTTAGCAGCCAATTACTGGGCACTATGAAAACACATGGGGCGTGACATTGTCGAAAATGGTGCCTACCTGCCATAAAATGGTGGCTGAAACATCATGGCATACCCTGTGTATTTAGATGGAGGGGGCTTCCTGTAGCATATGAATGTGAGAGACACAAACTGAAAGCAAGGGAATCTGTTTTATTGCAAAGTTAAGACAGTACTTATACACTTCAGTGTGAGAAACTATGTTCAGCAGTTCACTCAAAACCAGTTTCAGACCTGTAAAAAAATCCATCAGCTTGACAGTTTTTTCTTTTTCTCTCAAGATTTACACACTTGACAAATGGGACACCTTTCCTGTTTTTGGATCCTGTGTAATTAGCTTTTTTCCCCATTTGTCTTGGTTTAGGGTAAATTTGGGAGGAAACTTCCAAAGGGGTTCCTCTGGAAAGCAGATGGAAAAGATTTCTTTGGAAAAAAAATGGAAAAAACTATTTAACAAGCAAAGTACTCACAAGCATGAAAAAATGAATAAAATTAAACAATGAAACCTCTCACTGTTCTGAAGAGATGGCAAATTCAGAAAGTCTTGTTTGTGGGGTATGGCACGGTTTGGTCAGTCTCTTATCAGTCCCTCCTGCACTGGAAAATGCCATGTCCCGGGACCCAGTTGTTATAGGTTAGTTGCGGCGGGGAATGAATCACTGACTAATAAGTCCAAATAAAATGAAATTTATTAATTGATAGAGCAAGCGATAATAGGCAAAGTCAGTGCCCTGGGCACCCTGGGCGACAGGAGAGTCCCCGCTCTAACACTGTCGCACTCTTCTGATTTTCCGTGGAGTTCTTATACAGTCCTTCTTCCGGGTTGATGTGTAGTACTCTGCGTATTCTTCTTTTGTGTCTAGGTGGTCATAGTCCACCTCCCAGGGTCTGAAGATGAAGGTTGGTAATTTTCCTTTGTCTGATTCCTGGAATTTTTAGGTTCAATCTGCTGAGTTCCTGGAATCCTAGGTTTACTGAGCGGATAAGCTAATACTGTGTTATCAATCATAGCAAACCCCCCACCCATATTAACAGTTTACTAAAGAGATAAACAAATGTTTGTGAAACCTATTGTCTTTTGGTTTCACCTTCCTTATCCTTTAAAGTCTGGAAATTTACTTAAACAAACTAGAGGTGGTGCAACAGTCTTACTGGAATAACTTTGTCAGTTTTGATGAACAAACTTAAAGTTTTAACCCATTACACGGTGAGCTACAGGTGTGAGCTCTTGGTGTTTTTCTGGGTTTTCAGTCCAGAGCAGGGCCAATCAGTTCTAAGAAAAAGAAAAGCCACAGTCTGGGGAACTTCTCTGCCTCAGCTAGCTAAAAAAAAACTAACTAAAAAGCAAAGGACAACTCTCTCTCACTGGCTGTGCTGTAGACAACACAGTCTGCAAGAGAAAAATTTGAAAGCTCTTATCTCTATGCTTTTGAACATAACCACTTCAGACATTTTATCACTTCTGCTTCTCTCCCCCTTCACTTTCAGATTTAGTTTTAAAGGTGCAAAACTTATTTCTGGGGTAAACAGATGTGGCAGCAGCTCTCTGGCCACAGAGAGAAACAACTTTCCCAGGCATCGTTCTGGGAAAGGCTGTGAAAAGATCAGAGAACAGAATGAGAAATAATTCTTACCTTTACTTGCTGTACCTGGTATTGTGAACATCTGGAATGTGATATGGAGATTTGTCTACCAAAGGGTGGTTTCTTAATTAGCCAATGGTGATGGTGTTTTGATTGGAGGACCAATTAGGTTCACCTGTAGCGAACTAGGGTATAAAAATATGAGTTTCTTAATAAAGATTGTTATCAGCCTTCTGTGAATGCATGGAGTCTATGTCAATTATTACTCAGCTGGGGGCCCATTGTGCTGACAAACAGACAAATGGGGATACAATTCAGCATCATAAAGTCACCTCAGGACACCATTTCTCAGCATTTTTGCTGCTGCAGCCTTCTGCAGTGGTAGCTTCCTGTGTAACTCCACAACTTCCTGCTTTAATATCCTTCTGGGGTAAACAGGAAGTGGGTGGGTGGTCCAGCCAGCCATCACAGGGATGTCTTGGAACACATAGGTATGACCATGTCAAGAAATGTCTGTCAGCCAATCACAGGGTAGTTTGAAAACATGGGGTTTATGACAGTTAACAAAATGGCAGCTCCCTGCCATAAAATGATGGCTGAAACATAATGGAGGTTCCCTATATATATAGGGGACGGGGCTTCCTGGTCTGATGTACTTCTGAGTAAATTGGAAGAGGCAGCTGGTCCGGTCAGCCAATCACAACAGAGCACATGAATGGAAGATGGGAGTGACTTCCAAGAGAGAATGAAGCATGTGGTTGCCTGCAAGGGGCAGGACTTCTGCTGGAAGCTGGAGGTGGGGTAGCTGTCACTTCTTATCAGTGGTCTCCATAATACTGATAGGGTCATTATTTTACTTTACCTGATTAAACATTAGGGAATGTTTAGATTAGATATTAGGAAAAATTTCTTTACTGAAAAGGTTGTAAAGCATTGGAACAGACTGTCCAGGGATGTGATAGAGTCACTGTCCCTGGAAGTGTTAAAAAAACATGGATATGGCACTTGCGGACATGGTTTAGTGGTTAACTTAGTGATGGTACTGGATCAATGGTTTGAATTGATGATCCTAAAGGTCTTTTTCAACCTTTATTGTAAGACAGTCTGTAGGAGCGTCTGTAGGAGTGACGGGGGTCATGCACAGTCGGGATGGACGGAGATGAGAGATCTCTGTAGCCAAGTCGTGGAACTACCGGTTTATTGCAAAGGGCGTGGGTGCAGGGCCCTGCTGGGAGCTGCCAGCCGCAGCTCGGAGAAGGCCCAAGAGAAGAGAGGCTTAAAGTGTAAGAGAGTTAACGGCAAAGGTTTAAGAGTGGAGAGCACGTAGAAAGGAGGGGGTGAAGAAGTGCAGAGGTGAGCGCGAAAAGAGAAGAGGAAGAGAGCACGGAAAGAGAGGAGAAGAGAGAGCGAAGTTCCCGTTACAGTACAATAAATCATCTTCAGTGTTGAATATTCAGATTCTCATCAACCAATCTACTACAGCATGCATATCCTATAACATTTCCATACAACCTATAAGAATCTCTACATTACCATACTATGTTACATTTTAAACCCTAAATCTTACTCTTTGGGCCCTATCTGCCAAGCTGCAGGGTCTGCTCTGACCCTTGGACCTGTCTGCTTGCAGAGGGTATTGTCTCAACAAGAGGGGATTACCTTCGGCTGGCCACACCATTGTTTTCCAGTTGTTCAGTAACTAAGGGATCTCAAAACTTGCTTTAATTTCAATCTCGCTTTTAGTTTCTGTATTCTCAAAATCTTTTCCCAGGCAATCATATTTATAAGGCTTTCCTGTTCCATCCTACCCAACACTTAAAGGTTCTATGATTGATTGTTTCTTCTCCCAACAATGTTTGAGTCTAGTAAGCAAATGAGAATAAGGATTATTTTTTCAATTTTGGCATGCTGTGAGCAATTACAAAAATCATAGTCAACATTTGTAATGAACTCTATGACTGAAAAATTTGTGTGAGTTGGAATGTATTCACATCAGCACATGTATTACTTTGAGCCTGATGCCTTGGAGTGGCTACCTAGAACAGAGGCTAGACTGAGTTAAGAGAATAAAGTGGGTATTTATTAAAGACCTTCCGTAGATACACCTTGGGGCAGTCAAAAGCCTCCCAGAGACTACATCCAAGATGGATGACAGTCACGAGTTTTTCAGACAGATATAAGTTTGGTCTATTTGCATATCAGGCGTTAATTCTCCAATTACAGCTTCAGGTAATGAAGTCATATTCCCCCAGTTTGCTCCTCCCCAATTCACTTTTGTTTATATTTTTGGGGGGCTAAGGCTGTAGGGTGTCCTTGGATCACAGGACCAGAGGGATTGTTTTGTCTAACCAAAACATGAAGACCGTTAACTACACTTAATATGGAGTTTAGAGCTATGCACTAATGCAGCATAGGATTTGAAAAATATAAAAGCTAAAATCTTAAGGCATCAAGGCTTATAGTTCACATAAATTCAAGATGAATGGGAAATGCTCAGGGTATTATGTTAATTCTGTAGCAATGTATTTGAACAACTTAGACTACAGTGTGTACCAGCCATTTTGCTTGTAACTGTTCTGATCAGAATTTTCTCAGGGCCCTCTGGAATTCATCAAGGTTACTAAGACAGAAACTGTGCTAAAGAAAGAAAAAGCTAAGAAACTGAATTCCAAGACCACAAGAAAGAGATAACAGAGAACTGTGAGCCACCTGGACTGTAACCAATCACATATTTTGAGAAGTGCATGCAAAACGCGTGGACAAGCAAAGGCACCAATAAAAAATGTGTGATCAGCATGTGTAGTAGAGTTAGAATGCATAAATAAATGCATAAGGTAAACAATAAATGGCTTCTGCTTAATCATATCGGTTAGTTGTCCAGGAGTCCTGAATTTCCCACAAATTCATACAGGGGGATGAGTTTTTGCTCTTATGTAGATAATTATCAAGGGTTTTTTACCCAGTATAGCAATAGGACCTAGTTTTTCTTCTCAGCCAAGTCATATTTTGAGCAAAATAATGCAATTGACTTCTCACTTGAATATTTAATTTTACACTCACTCATGCAGAAGCACATCAGCTACTGATACATAAAAACAATTTCTGGCATCATCTATTTCTTATCTTGGTCACTGACATTGCCCATCAGTTTATGAAATATGAATGCTCTGTTTGACTATGGATAAGTAAATTCTTGTATCACTGAACAGTTCTTTTCCTGGACTAGTGATTACAATTTAAAAAAATTTTAGACTGAATTATTAAGTAGAATCCATGCTTTTACAGAAGATGCTAAGTATATTATAAACTTTTGTCATCCAGTGCTTTATTTTAATGTTACCTGAAACTGGGAAATATTTTTCAATAAAGTTCTACAGTAGAGAGCACAGCTGATGAGAATTTTAGTACCTTCCATCCCACACAGAGAAGATCTAGTACTTCTCAAGTCTGGGATATGATGACATTCTGTGGGAAGCCAATGACAACAGCCTTTTATTTTTTTGCCAAATTAGATTGAATTTTCTTACTTCAAACCTCTTGTCCTCAGAGAACCAAGGTCTAGGATCAGAGTATAGCTACTAGATTTCATAGCTTCCTATATAAAAGACTTGCATCATGCACATATATGTAGCATTGAAACACCAAAGTTATTTTGCAGGTGTTTTTCAGTAGTCTGCTTCCTTCTTTTATTTATTTAGTGTGTTTTGACATATGACTTCAATGTGATTCTACTATTTGTATGAGGAATGGACACAATCAGTTCAATCACTTTTGATGACAACACATAGTCACACTATTGGAAGTTTGGTGCCTGTATACTGTAGAAGCCTAGAAGATAAGGGGATTAATGTGTATGTCTCAGACACTGATAGCTGGATGGCTGTGGAGAAAACCAAGGATTGTTGGCAATAACACACTGTGAGAACGAACAGGATGTGGTTGGAGAAAGGGCCATGCAGAGGTGCGGCATCACTTTTCTGGGACAAACATCCTTTTTCTGGCTCCTGGAGATGAGCACAACACAGTACAGCACAAGCACAGGAGTGAGGTCGAGAAGTGAGCATGGACTGTAGGGGGAGATCAAACCACCAAAGACCCCCAAAGCCCTCTGACCCATTTACAGAAAGGTCTAGAAGAATGGACTGCACATGTTAGCGATATTGCATAGAAAGCGAGAATCTTACCTTCAGGACAGGAAAAACTTAACTATGAAAAGGAACCCCCACAAAGTCCATGTGCCTCCCGGACCCTGGACATCCCATCAGCTGGATCGATGCTGGAGCCAGGACTGGTGATGTATTTTCGTCTCTTCCTTTCTTTCTCTCTCCCCCTCTTTAATTCATTTCTCTCTTTCTTCCCTTTACACCTTGTCCTGGTTCAGGGCAAATTTGGGAGAGAACCCTCAAAAGGGGTTCCTCTAGAAAAGCAGATTCAATTGGCCCGTCCCCCAACCAGCTCAGGAGAAAATACCTCCTTGGAGAAAAGTGGAAAAAACTGTTTATTAAACAATAAAATCTCTTGCTTCTCCAAAAGAGATTACAAAGTCAAAAACGTCCCCTCCCTGGGTTGCAGCTTGGCTCACTCAGTCTCTTATCAGTCCCTCCAGTGCTGGAAATGCCTCAGCCCAGGCCCAGCCCAGTGGGCCACAGGTGCAAGCTGCCGGTGCTCTTCTGGGTGTTCAGTCCAGAGCAGGTTTAAACAGGTCCAAAGAAAAGGGGGAAAAGCACCACAGTCCAGGGAACTTCTTCTCCTCAGCTAGGTAAAACTAACCAAAACAAAGGAGAACTCTGTCCCACTGTCTGTCCGTCTGCAGACAACAACAGTCCAGGAGCAGGAATCTGGAGGAGTGAGTGCAGTGTGTAAAAACAAGCTGCACACTACTTCTTTGCCCCTTTCACTCTCTGGAACAAGTCTTAAAGGTGCAAAATTTATTATTCAGCATAAACAGAACAGACAATTGGGGATAAAACCATCATATAGTCAACCCAGGACACTCCTTTATTCAAAACCCACTGCCCTGTGCTTATACTGGGAGGTCAGGGACCAACATACCAATTTCCATGCCAAGTGTACAATTTACTAATAAAATTTTGTAAGGTTTTGCAGACCTTCTGACTTTTGTCCTTCCTTTTGACCAAGAGCATCTAAGAATCTTGGGTGCTCCTTTCCCCTTTGGAGTGGGGCACCACACATACCTGGCCCAAAGTCTCCATAGGCATTTCACAATTATGCATGGGCTACTAGCAAGACTACTAGTACTTTAGATTTTGGGCTAAAGGAAGACAATCCTTCAGAGAATCTTTGGATGCTTATCCTAACTAAAGTGGAACTAGATATTTTTGGGCCTAAATAAAATTACTCATGCTAGGAAAAGTAATCCATAAACACCAGAGGTTTATGTCCAAAAAGGAGACAGAGGAGTCCTTTCTGGCTTTATTCGAATAAAGGGAGAGGCCATGGGGCATTCCCCTGGGATCTCTCAAATTTTTGGTGAATGCAGCCTCCTTTTTATCCTAATTTCCCGGCCGCATTTTCATTCTCTCCCCATTGGCTGAGGTACTTGAAAGGTACAAACTCCCCGATACGCCTGATACTAAAGATTTCCCTCTAATGTATAACCCTCCCTTTTAATTTTTAATTCTTATGGAATTTAGGGGTTTTTCTTCCTCATTGTTTCTTTCATCTCTCAATGTCTAATTTCATTTATCAGCAAACCTAAAGTTTATTTGTAAAAGCAAACATCATTTTCCATTCATCACTCAGTGGAATCCTTCCCATTGTTTCTTTTATCTTCCAGAGCTAGTTTTATCTACTGGCAGACCCACAACTTGTTTGTAAAGACAAATGTGCTATTCCCCTCAGTTTGAAATAGCTTGGGTTTTAGTTAAGGGAAAAAAACATCAGGCACGGAAGTAATTCTCTCTGTAAAGAACATTACAGCTTCCTCCGTGCCTGGCCCCACTGGCTGGCTTTGAGAACTGACACACCAATTTGCCATTTAGAGAAGCTAGAACCACCTTTATGAATACCATATTTAAGAAATGAGAAACCAAGAAACCACTCTTATTTCATGCTCTCTGCAAAGGAGGAAGGGCCACCCTGGCCTTCCTCCATTCCCGGCAGGGCTGGGCTGGGCCCCACCTGGCCTACCTGGGCCGGGTAGAGCCACAGCACGTCTGCTGGAAGCCTGCCGCCACTGAGACCCGGCACAGCCCTCAGCATGGCCCCAGTGCAGCTCCCAGCATGGTGATGGGCCGAGCCCCCGCCGGACCCACCCCAGCGTGAAGACTGAAATTCCTGCCACTGAAAAAAAGCATTCAGCACCATGAGACACGATGCAGCCGAGACCAGAGGTGGCTCTGCAGGTCTGCGCAAGACGTGGCCTCGCAACAGGAATTCAGAGCAACCGGGGCTGGAAAACAGCCATGCGGCCGAAGCGGCTGCCAGAATCCTAGCCCAGTCAGTGAGAGATTACCTTGCCTGTCTGCTTCTGATCTGCCGAACTGCAGACAAACGGACAGAAAACAGCAGCCAGCAGCACAGTGAGCCATTTTCCCAGATGCAGGACTTGGACAAAATTAACTCTTTCAGCATTGCCGTGAATAACTATGCAGCCACCACTGCTCGGCAGGGATCACATGACCAGCAGCAAGAGACAGTGTTATGAACAAAAATTCAGTTAATTTTTTTTTTGTGAGAAAGAGTTACAGGGACACAGCCAGGTCTCTGTCTCTGCCAAAGTTCTTAGTGTTTTGTCATGGTAATCACGGGTCGTTAGAGCTTATCTCCTCTTTTGTATTAGTAAAAGGCCTGGCTGGGTGGGGTGATGGCCCTTCCCCGAGGCAGTGCACTCTTCCAGCATAGGGAAGACACCTGAGAGGGTGAGGGGGGTTATGCAAAGTGACTCCAAAGTCCAGAATGCTTTGTGGGACCACGATGCGAAATGCAACGAGAAAACCCCAAAAACAACGAGCCAAATAAGAATTGAGAGACTAAAGTGGTGTCTGGACATGAGGAGCCGATTGCTGAGCCTGCAGAGATGCGGAGTCCCTCTCGCCCTGAGCAGAGAGTCGTCCCAATGCCAGGACCAGCCATCTGAGAAGCTCAAAAGATCAAGATCTGACGGGGACATCACGCCCTAAAGGCTCCCACGAGGACTGGATCCCCCGGCTCTGCCCCTAGCGGACAGAGCTGCGCATATCCTCCTCCTCTGAGTCGCCCTGGGAGACACGACGGGGACTGCAGCCCTGCCGAGCCGCCCAATCCTGAGCTGATCACTTTTAATAAAGGCATTAAAAAGAAGAAGAAGTCTCCTGGCCCTGTTTATTTCAGACAGAGCATGCAATTCCCTGATGCAGGGCCCTGGCAAGATCAACTTTTTCCAGCGTGGCAGAATTTCATCTGAGAACAAATAAATCTGTGAACACCAATCTTCTCCTGAGTCAGAGAAAAGAAAAGGCGAAGGCACATAAAGAAAACAACAGGACAACACCAAGGTCAGTGAAGGAGGGGCCGGCCAGAAGAAAGGAGGACATGCTCCTATAATATATGTTAGAAATAATTCATGCTGTAAAAGAATGTATTTTATAAAGATCGTGAAATCCAAACTAGTCTCTGACCACAAGCAGCCTGAGAGGCGGATGTCTATTGAAACTCCAAAATTCCTGAAGGTGGCCAGATAACAATCGGCATTTAGCTTATGAATAGACGAACCTAGCGCGATGATCACCATTATCCCGAGTCATCGGAAGACGCCTAAGAGCGATCATCGCCCTGTTGATAACATCAATCAAGATAGCCGAAGTTGCCAGAAAGATATATCTGAATACGCGACTTCCCAGGATACGATCAACGCTGACTATCAACCAGGAAACGGCCTTTGTTCAGCTCTGCACAGTGAACAAACCAACTATGAATATGCAGAGTTACAAAAGAAACTGGGACTCCTTCACCTCGGGCATAATAAACTGTATAAATCATCCCCGCTAGAAGCGGCTCTTGTGAACGAGGGGGTGTCCGATGCGATAGAGGTCAGATCCAAGTTCACCCAGCGCCAATCCCAGGCTTGACACTGTCTCTTTGGCTGTGGTGGTTTAGAGGACCGTATTTTGGTCGCGGAAAAAGATAAATAAATCTTTTCGCATTTTTGATAATTTGGCTTTCGATTGATCATTTATATCACTCCAGTTGCAGAGTTGAAAAATCTTTTGCAACAGGAGGTGAAAATATAAAACACCAGATTATTTTCTCTGTAATTCATAAAACACATGGGGGATGCAGTGTTCATTTACAACTCAGAAGAGAACTGGAAAACATAGATGTTGAAGAAAACTGTGATCTGACTTGAACAGAAATAGAAGAAGAGACCACTTTTGCTTTCAGAGATAGAAAAAGAGAACCTTTGCTTCTATACTAGAACGGCTCATCCCTAAAGTTATGCCCCAGTAACCAAAATGGCCCTCGAGAGTAGTGGGAAAAACTGTAAATCGGATGGGAGGGATTTTCCCATGCAAACAGGGGTTTTTTCCAGACAGACTGTTAGGTGTGAACTTAAAACCACAAGGAAACTCTTTCCTGTGGCATGGCGAAAGAGACTCCTATCCCTAAATGAACTGAAGAAAGATTATTTTTTAGAAGCGGTAAACTGATAATCACAGATTTTGTCTCTTTATATTGTTGATGGGAAGGAAAGAGGGGCTGGGGGGAGAAAAGTGTTCTAAAGGTTTACTTAGTTCTTATAATTCTTCTTGTAGTTCTGTTAATAAATTTTGCTTCATACTCTTTAAAGCTTTGAGCCTGCTTTGCCTTTTCTCCTAATCCTTATCTCACAGAAGAAAATGAGTAAATAATTTTAGCGGGTGCACTGGTGTTTGGCCAGCGCTCAACCCACTACAGAGTGGCTTTTAATGAGTGTAAAATACAGGTTTGTTCACAGAGACAGAATTCAGGATCACCATCATAGTGATGCCTTTTTCAATCTAGAAATGGAACAACACGTGCTTTTGAGATATTAATATAGGAGGTAATGTAAAACTAGATTTTTATTTGAGCTCCAGGAGCAGGTATGGAAGAATGTCCACAAAAGCCCACCCTCCCAGGGGTGAATAGATTTTATAGGTTTTAGGAAATTAGCATAATTGATAAAAAAGCACCAATTAGGAAGACAAGTGGTGATGCAATTTCCCCCAGGTCAAGCCCCTCTCTGGAGCACTCCCCCCTTGGTGCTAGATGTACATTGTTTCTCAAAGAGCTGGTTTTGGCCTTGGTTCCCAAGAAGAACCAAGACAGGATAAGGGCCTTGTACCCCCTGGGGCTTAGAGCTCTGGAATTTGTTTTGTCTTCCTGCCTAGGAAATGGCATGGAAAACTATTGGGGAAACTAGCTACGAATTCAATAATAAAATATAGAGCTCCAAATATATGTGCAAACAATACAGAGAACATAGAAAAAAGGCAAAAACTCAATAGGCATCAAGAGAATGCCCTGGAAGACCATTGAGGAAGGGATCCAATACCTGAGAGAAGTGGCAGTATTAGAGGTACTCTTTGGAAGGAATGGACAGCACGATAATGACCCTGACAAGGCCAGGTGCACAGGGCAAATGGTGTGGAACCTGGCAAATCTAGAACCATCTCAATACACCACCTTCATTGCAATGATTATCGCCAAGGACAACCAAGAGAGAGTGGGTTCTGTAGCCAACAGGCTCAGATATTATGAGAGTATGGTCAATGGCCCAATGCACTCTCATGTCTCTGCTGTGGTTAGGGACCTCAAAGAGGAGTTTAAAGAGGAGATTAGGGAGGTGAGGAAGGAGACGGGGGAAGCAAGTCACAGGCCTCAACATCAGAGCCTGACTTCTCCCAGCTAGAGAAGGTACACCTCATGAGCTGACCTGTGGTTCTTTCTGTGTGACCATGGGGAAGACATGAGGAGGTGGGATGGGAAACCCACTTCTGTCCTGGCACCACGGGTGCATGAACTCAAGGAGGGAAACACTAACCAAGGGGATTCCGCTAAAGAGGAGGTAGCTTCAGCCTCCCATGACCGAGCTGCCAGGTATTGCACAAGGGGGTATGATTTGTTGGATCCCCTTGAAGGAACCTCTAGTATGTATGCCTAGGGAGGGAATGAAAAACAGGTCTAGAGGGGCCCTGCCTCTGGCCAGGAAGAGACATGGGAAAATGGGGTCTTTTGGACTGTGTGGATCCCTTGGCTTGGCCTATCAGAGCCACAAAAATATGAAGGGTTGGTCAATACTAGTGTGCAGTGTACCCTGATGCCATCATGGCATGTGGGGGAAGAACCCGTTTCTATTTCTAGGGTAACAGGGGGATTCCAGCACTTGACCCTGTTGGAACCCAAGGTGAGCCTGACTGGGAAGGAGTGACAGAAACATCCTTTTGTGACAGGCCCAGAGGCCCTGTGTATTCTGGGCATAGACTTCCTCTGGAGTGGCTATTAGAAAGACCCAAAAGGACTCAGGTGGGCTTTTTGGAACAGCTGATGTGGATGCAGAGGGCATTAGGCAATTGAACATCTTGCCTGGACTATCAGAAAATCCTTCTGTAGTTGGGCTCCTGAATGTGGAGGAAAAATAACTGCCAATTGCCACCTCGACAGTGCATCACTGGCAGTACTGGACAAATTGAGATGCCATGATTCCCATGCACAAGATGATCCGAGAATCGGAGAGTCCAAGGGTGGTCAGCAAGACCCACTCACCCTTCAACAGCCCCATCTGGCCCGTGCGCAAGTCTAATGGAGAATGAAGAGTGACTGTGGACTATGATGCATTGAATGAAGTGACTCCAGAGCTGAGCGCTGCTGTGCTGGACATACTGGAGCTGCAGTATGAGCTGGAGTCCAAGGCAGAGAAGTGATATGCTACTACTGACACTGTCAATGCATTTTTCTCCATTTCTCTGGCAGCAGAGTGCAGGCCTCAGTTTGCCTTCACCAGGAGGGGCATGCAGTACACCTGGAATTGACTGCCCCAGGGGTGGAAGCACAGTCCCACCATCTGCCATGGGCTGATCCAGACTGCACTGGAAAAGGGTGAGGCTCCAGAACATCTGCAGTACATCGATGACATCATTGTGTGGGGGAACATGGCGACAGAAGTCTTTGAGAAAGAAGTTCATCCAGATTCTCCTGGAAGCCAGTTTTGCCGTCAAAAAGAGCGAAGTCAAGGGACCTGCCCGAGGCATCCAGTTCCTGAGAGTGAAGTGGCAAGACTGATGGCATCAGATTCCCACTGAGGTTGTTAGCGTTAAGGAACACATAATCACGGAATGATTATATGCAGGTGCTCTGAAGAGCTCTGGGTGTCAGGGGTACAGACCCAAATCTGACTGCGACGTGGGTTCGGGATGAACATGTTTTTATACTCTTATCGTTATATAACTACATATTAGTTATTAAACTTACATTGTTCTATTGTATACATTGATTTCATCCAAGCATGGATTTTGTAATTTCCATCAAACCCCCCAACACTGCTTTTCATGATTCTTGTTACTATTAGACAATAATTATATTGAAGCAATCATTGCATCTAACAATCATATCATTTATCATAGTCATTAAATGATTATACAGGTGCAGCTTAACATTTTCCCAGGGCCTAACAGGCCTATCCTTCCTTTCTAACTCCCCTGAATATTCCATGATTTTAGAAACTTTTTATCCCTATACTATTATTTTCCCCCCTTTGAAAGTATTTTCACTTCACTATAATGTGTAAATGCTTTCACTTGATACAGTCCTTTGGCTTCTGAGTTTATACTTGATGTTCATCATCAAATCCGGGGTTGTTATAAACATTGTCATGAATGCTGTCACGAACTGGAGGACCTAAAGACGATGGATGCGGATTCTTGTCTCATGTCAGTGCCTTCATTATCTTTCAGTTCCAGGATGTCTTTTTCTGTATTTCTCCTTTTAGGATGCTGTAAACTAGCCAAATTACTAAGAACATGATCAGTAAGATAATCAAACTCTCAATGATAGACTTAATGCATGAACTCACATTCCATCCTAACTCTTTGAAGATTTTGTCTAACCAGCTCGTAGTCAAGTCCTTTTTTTCTTCTTGTGACTCACACTTTATTTATTTCAACTGATTGATATAATATTCTACATCTGCAGTTACATTTGGGATGTGGATGCAGCAATGATCAATTTGTCCTTTTAAAAATCCATACACTCCATGCTCTTTCAGGAGTAAAAAATCTAAGGCAAATCAATTCTGTAAAGTCATTTCTGTGATGGCTTGTAATTGCACGTTTAGGTCTTTAAATCCTTCCCGGGTGACTATTGCCAGTCTATCTACCTGACCTGTAACTTTGTACAATATTTCTCTAATCTGGTAGTTTGCTATAGGACTGAACAAAGACTCTAGGGCCCACCCAAATTTCACTCCACTGGAGGGTTCTTACCAAGTTTCATCTTGATTTTCATTATCTAGAACTTCTCGTCTTGTTCTTATCTGCAGAAGTTCATTTTTTCCATAAAATGGGGACTTTTTCCAAATTGGACATAAAGTAGGGAGGCCCAAAGTAATTTCCTTTACTTTCCCGTCTACAGGCAGATGTGTTGTCCAGGTACCATCACTTGTAGCCCATAAAAATTGTCTTGGACTTCGGATTGTACTTTTATTACATCCCACTAATATCTTATGAGTCACTTTACTTTGTTTGTGTTTGATCCCTCTGCAGGCACAACCACTCCCCATGAAGATGCTTCCATCTGTGAATAACTCCCACTCTGGTTGCTCTAGTGGGACGTCTTTCAGGTCTTCTCTCACTGAATAAGTGTACTCTATTACTTCTACACAGCCGTGCTCTAATGAGCCTTCTTCAGTTGTGGTACCTAGAAACAAAGCTGGATTCAAAAGGTTAGTTGTCTTTAATGTGACATCATCCTGCTTGGTCAGGATTACCTGGAATTTTATCATCCTGCTTGGAGATAGCCAATGGCCCCCCTTCTGCTCCAAAACAGTACAAACAGCTGAAAATCTCAAGACAGATCAAGTAACCCTAATGCTGGAGCAGTTGTCAGTGCTTCTTTTAATTTTAGGAAGGCTTCTTTCTGTAGTTTGCCCGAGGTCAATGGTTGCATCTTCTGGGCTTCGTACAGGGGTGTCACAATTAGTCCATAGTCCATGATCCACAAGCGACACCACCCTGACATCCCAAGGAAGACTGGCAGCTTGTGTAGATTCTGGGGCCCAGGAATAGCACAAATAGCTTGAATACGGTTAGTACCTAGTTTTCGTTGCCCCTGTGAAATTTCACATCCCAGGTAGATCATAGTCTGTCGGGCAATTTGTGCCTTTTCTCTGGATACTTTATAACCTCCCATTCCCAGTGAATTTAAAATTTTGATAGTTACCTTTATGCAGGTTGCTTTTTCTTCTGTAGCTATCAGTATATCAGCGACATACTGCAACAACAGGCATTGGTCTCAGTACTTGCCCATTCTCAGTCCAAATCTCCAGCTCCTTTGCCAGTTGGCTTCCAAATAAGGTTGGACTGTTCTTGTATCCTTGTGGAAGCCGTGTCCAGGTGAGCTGGGTCTTTCTTCCGTTCCCTGAATTTTCCCATTCAAAGGCAAACAGTTTCCTACTTCCTTTGTCAAGGGGTGTGCAGAAAAAGCATCTTTTAGATCAATTACGGTAAACCACTTATATATCTCTTTTATGGATGTCAACAACGTGTAGGGATTGGCAACCACTGGATAAATGTCTTTAGTTATTTTGTTTATCACCCTCAAATCCTGCACTAGTCTATACTCTCCATTGGGTTTCTTTAGCCGGAATATTGGTGTATTATATTCTGATTCACATTCTTCTAGCATTTGATACTTTAAGAATTTATCAATAGTCTTTGCTATTCCTTGCCATGCTTCTGGTTTTATGGGATACTGTTTGACCTGGACAGCCCTCGCCCCTTCTTTTAATTCTACATGTATGGATTGTGCCAATTTAGATTTTCCTGGTATATCTGTTTCCCATACATAGGGGATAACTGCATCTTCTACTTCCCTAGGGATGGTAGGAACTGGTTTTTATTTTATCATTAGAATTTGTCCTGACTTTGACTCAGGTATTTTCATTAGAAGTTCCCGGTTCTCAAAGGTTATTACTGCATCAAGTTTCGCCAGCAAATCCCTCCCTAAAAGTGGAATTGGACACTCATGCACATATAAGAATTCATGTGTTAAAACCTTGTTCCCAAACCACAAATCTAAGGGTTGCAAGAATGACCAATTTTCCTCCTTCCCTGTGGCTCCAACTATTGTCATTTTGTCCCCAATTTCCTCTTTCAAATCATTTAGTATGGAATACACGGCCCCTGTATCCACCAGGAATTTTACTTCTTTATCCCCTAGTTGTATGGTTACCACAGGTTCCTGTGCTGATTTTGGGTCCGGTTCTAGTCAGCTGTGATATTCCCCCAGCACCATCACCTTGGCAATGTCTTCCTGCTGGAACTGATTGCCCTGGTTAAACCAGGTTCGAGCATTCTCTCTTCCAATGCCCCTCCTGC
The DNA here is from genome assembly GCF_047830755.1 of Zonotrichia albicollis. NCBI lineage: Eukaryota > Metazoa > Chordata > Aves > Passeriformes > Passerellidae > Zonotrichia > Zonotrichia albicollis. The sequence continues at coordinate 25,797,993 of NC_133859.1, forward strand.
TTGCAATATGCACACTGATTTAAGCCTAACCCTTGCATGACTGGTCCTCCGCGACCCCTGCCAAACCCGCCTCTACCCAGTCCACGACCACCTCTGTGGTCTCTGAAACCTGGATTCTCTTTTTCTTGTATTAATGACAAAAGACTTTGCTTCTGCCTTTTACCAGCCTCCTTTTCTCTATTATTGTATACCTTCCAGGCTACCTCAAGTAGTTTATCCAAATTCCTCAAATCTTCCCTTCTAACTTTTGGCAATTCCAGCTAATATCATCCTGTGACTGCCCCGGCAATATGAGGGCAAGTTGAACCTTCCCTGTCTCTGTCTATTTGGAGATCTGTATATTTTCTCACTGCTTCTTTAAGCCTTTCCAAAAACTCATTAGGGGATTCTTTCTTTTCCTGCCTGACCTCATACAATGTAGACCGATTCACAATCTTAGATATAGTATTCTGAACCCCTATCTGGACCCACTCCTGATATTTCTTTAGCCTCTGCATACCCCCAGGTGTATTCGGATCCCACTCTGGATCCTCAGTTGGAAAATTATCATCTAGAGTCCCCATCACTAGCCTGTTTCTGATATCTTCTCTCACTCTTTCCTTAGCTGCCCTAAGCACCATCTCTTTCTCAGTAGAATCCAATAAAGTATCTAGTATTACTTGTGTATCATCCCAGTCCAGATTCTGAGTTTTCATGATCATTTTTACCACCCTTGCCACTTTATCAGGATTTTCCCCCTAAGTCCCAGCTGATTGTTTCCAAATTACCAAGTTCGCAGGAGAGAAAGGTACTTTTACAAATACTGACCCCTTCGCTCCTATTCCTTGTCTCAAGGGGGCAATCACAGTCCGCTTTTGTCTGCCCAAGTTTTCTCCTGTTTTAGACAGGATGGGGGCGAGCTTTGACCGAATCCGATGAGATACAGGTGTTGCTGATTCATTATCATCACCCCCACTACTGCTATCTTCCTCACTCGCATTTCTTCCATTTCTTTGTATCACAGTTAGATTTTGATCATCTCCAGGAGAAGAAGGATAAGGTGAAGGTGGGAGAGAGGGGTAGAGAGAGATGGGTGAAGTAGGATTAGGTGAAATAGGGTTAGGTCAAGTAGGGTTGGGGGAAGTGTGGGCAGGTGGAATAGGGCCAGGTTCTCTTGGTTGTGTCGGAACCATTTTTAAATCAACATCCATATCGTCCCCCCAACACAAACTTTCTTTCAATGCCAGGTGTTCTAAACAAGGCTTCCCTTTTACACAGACCTCATACATATCTCTCACAAATGCCTTGACCACCATCAGTCCACACTCGGTCTGCCCTTCCGGCTCTTCTCGCAAATAGAAAAAAAAAAAATCAACATACGGAACCTCATCCCAATTTCCCTCTTGCTTACAAAACAACATCTGTAAAAATCCATGTCTCTCGGGATGCTGTATGAGTCCAATCCGGCTAGCTATGGACTCTGGCCCACACGGTCTTACATAGACAAAGTAAAAGACGAGAAACGCTCTTCTCCATGTGGGAACGAGTGTCCTGTTTATTGGCTTGGGAGGAGACACTTCCAGGTGAAACCTTCCAGGTGAAAAAGAGGGTGTGCCCTTCTTGCAGTGGACTTTTATACCCGAGGAAATTGGGGCTGGGGAATAGGAGGCAGCCAAGGGGATATCATTGAGGAGGGGCAAGGGGAGGGGTAACCAGGGGACAGACCACCAGGAGGTGCAGCAGAGGGGTGCATGAGGGAAAGATCATGTGATGGGAGAGGGGAAATAACAATCTCTGTGACATACCATACTCGGTACAAATTTCCCATCACCCAGTGCAAAACAACAACTAAATAAGCTATTTAGTGCAACACAACACCTCCCCCTTTTCTGTTGACTAAAATTAAAAGGAAATGCATCGGACTATTTCTGCTGCAGATTATTAATTTGTCCACCACTCATGATTCGCAGGCCTGTCAATTTGCTATAGTTCCACAAAGTCTATGCAGTTAACTTCTGATGTAGTGGAGACCAAACTGTTGATAGCCTTTAAAAGTATGCGACGTAGAATCCCGAATGCTAACATGACCAGGAAAAGAACAACAAAAACCAACAAAATTGTCCTAATTATAGAAGTCCACCACCCCAAGAGTCCCCAGTCCTTGACCAGTCTGCTGAACCAGTCCTCAGATTCCTGCTTGACTCGTCCGATCAGGCTTTTCACTTCTCAGAGAGCCACGTGAACATTGGGTGCTTTTGATGCAAGGTTCAAGCAGCACAGTCCTTCAAATTCCTGGCATTCGTGTCCATGCAGCAGCAGGAGGAAATCTATGCCCGCACGATTTTGAAGTGTGGCCTGCCTGGTAATCTCCTTGTTCTCTAGGAGGGAGCTGATGGATGTCAAGTTTGCCTGTTTGACTACCCAGCACTCTAGGTGGCCCAATTCACCTAGACCTTTGGCTGCTGCAACCCATGGAAGGAACAGGGATACAGCAACTCTTTTTGACTTGGCCCAATGGAAGATTACTGCAACACAATTTGGGTCCAAATTGTCATCGCTTCTCTTTTGAATTTTGCTGACCGAATTGTTCTTTTGAGTCCACTCGCCAATCATGGTTTGGTTGGGTGTCAACAGGGACAACCGCCCAATGGTACATGGCCCTCCAAAAAGCTGAGAAGGGATTCCTGCCCATGCCCGATCCCAACAAATTAAAAACAAACCTTTAGGGAGGCTTTTGGGATGTGAATGGTACGGATTGTCTGCTGCAACATGGCTTAAAACCTTATACCACCTTTTGGCAGTGAATTCTTCTCAGTACTGTTTAATGTTGTTAAAAGGTTTGGTGTTGGAACGTGTGATAAAGAAGAAGTTTATGCAGTATGGTGCAGGGGAGGAACCCAACAGCTCTAGCTCTTGAGGCTCCTGAGAAGCTCTGGGTAACTTTGGCAGCCACTCTTCTATGGGGTTTTTAATCATAACGGCTTGCTGGTAACGGATATTGTGTGGTTGTGTGTGATTTGGTTTGGGACTTGGGTGAGGTATAGGCATATCTAACTTGTCTGTGAACTCTCCAGCTTGCAATGGAATCCCTACCAGGCAGGTAGACATTGGGTCTTTCGCTGCTGCTGTGGACAGGCATATATTTTCCTGTTGGAGTGTCTGTGCCAGGATCACCCAGATGTTTTGGTGTGGCTGAGGAACGATCCACTCAGCTGTCAGACTGCTCAGCATGAACAGGATGACAACTCAGACAGGGGTCATTGTGAGTTTAGGTAGGAGGTAAATTTTCTTTTGTACAAAGGCTAACACACATTGAAAAAAAAAACAAAAACAACGTATTCAAGTTCCCGGGTCTGCTGGAATGCAGCTAACTCTTTTAGGAAGATTCTTCCTCCTTTTTCTGGCAGCATCTTCTCTTTGAGCTGACAGCTGCTTGCTTCTCATCCCCGTCTGCTGGAGCTGGATTTTTGGAGACGAAAGGTTTTACCCACTTTTGGGGTATCCATCAAGGGCCTGAGGGGGTGGATTCACAAGTGTAATCAGCCCCTCCAGGTGACGAGCTCATAAGGACCCTTGGTTTCCCAAGCTTCTGGGTCCTTAATGAGAACTGGTGGACGCTGTGACAACTTAAACCGATTGTTATTATTGAAATGACGTATTACTGGAGGATTCATGTTTTCAAATGAACAATTAAGAAAAAAAAAAGATGGTAAACAGGGCTTTGCAGAGCTTTTGTTGTGGTGTCATCCACACTGGAGAACTGCCCTGCCTAGCCAGGACTTCTTTGAGTATATGGTGGGCACCCTCGATCACAGCAGGACTTCTTTGAGTATATGGTGGGCACCCTCGATCACAGCTTGACCTGTGGGGGAGTGGGGAATGCCTGTCTTATGCTCCACTCCCCACTGCTGGACAAACTCTAGCAACTCCTTGGAGACATACGCTGGGCCATTGTCAGTCTTAATCTCCCTAGGGATCCCCAATACTGAAAAGGCTTGCACCAGGTGTTGTTTGGCATGCACAGCCCTTTCCCCTGCGTGGGCAGAGGCATAAACTGCACCTGAGTAGGTATCTATGCTAAATGTGACAGCGGTCACAGGGGTTTTCAGGATGAGGGAAGAGACATAGATCTGACTCCATATTTCAGAAGGCTTGATTTATTATTTTAGGATATTGTCATGGTTGAGCCTGGCACAGAGCCAGTGCCCCCCATGAAAATGCCCTCACCCTGGTGTCTGCTGTGAGATGTGACCAGGAATAAGCAAAACAGGCTTTAGCTTAAACATAAAGAACACTTTATTACCTAAACTACAGGAAAATAGGGAAAGACTATAAGGAAAAGAAAAAAAAATTGAAAACCTTACAAAAACCACTTTCCCCCTCCCCACTACCTGACTTTCCCAATCCGATACATTCTCCCAAATCATCAACTGCCCAGCCTTGGCCCCACACTTTAGTATACTCAAACTGCAGTTCATGAAGAGGAAAGGAGTCCTTCTTGTTCCATAGGCTTCCCCTGGAAACACACTGAAACCTCGTGTGCTTCCCTGTCACTTCGGCACCGCCCGGAAAAAGTCCTTTTGCCGCTTGTGACATCTTCCTTCCATGCCCAGTGCTCTCACCACCGTGCATGGCCAGAGCTGCTCTTAGGGTTGTCTTTCAAGGATGCCTTGTCTCACTCCAAAAAGGCACAGTCTCTGCTTTGGGACATCTGTCCCCCCCATATTTTTCCAACCCCCTGGGGCCGGGGGGTCCTCACGAAGAACCCTCCTGGTTTTGAGCCACTGCTTCCCCCTAAGTGCAGTCTGTGTCACAGGAACAACTGAGTCCATGGCCACAAGAAAAGTCCAGCCAAAGGGCCACTCCAAATCATCTCTCCCCATTCAATCATCTCCACGTTCTTCGGGCCAGGTCCTTGTCTCATCTCATCTCTTATCTCCCTTCTTATTCAGCTTCGAGGAGGATTAGCATTTTTGCAAGGCCCCAATCATGAAAGAAAGGGTTAAAAGTTTCAGTCTCTGTCTGTCCCGGAATGCTGGTACTCCCACAGGTGCTGCTGCTCCGCCGGCCAGGCTGCACTCTTCCCTCCCCTTTCTCCTCCCGGGCTGGCTGCTATCACATTCAGACGCCGCCTCTCCTCTCTCTCCCTCCTGGGGGGGGGAATGGCTGCCCGATGTCTCTTGGGGCTCCTCCACCCTTCCATCCTTGAGAGCTTTCTCACCCCCATCTCTGTCCAGGCCCCGGGCCTACCGCATGGCTGCCCCTCCCCCGCCCAGCAGCAAGGCTGGACGGGGGAAGAGATCTGACCTCTTCACAGCGACGTCCCAAGAGAGAGTGCCAAGGGCAGTGCCCTGCTTTTTAACCCCTGTGTATTCTCGGAGGTGTGTCCAAACCCCACTGGCTACACCAGGTGCCAGTCTCAAACCCAAAACCTTCATTGGTTTGACCACAGCTTCCCAGAATTCCCACTTCTTCCTGGTCAAACCACCACAGATATATATTACATTATAACTATACTAAAGAATAGAAGGAAAAGTTTCATCTCAGAAGGCTAGCTAAGAATAGAAAGGAATGAATAACAAAGGTCTGTTTCTCAGACAGAGAGTCCAAGCTAACTGGGAAGTGGTCGGCCATTAATTGTAAACATTGGATATGGGCCAATCACAGACGCACCTGTTGCATTCCACAGCAGCAGATAACCATTGTTTACATTTTGTCGCTGAAACCTCTCAGCTTCTCAGCAGGAAAAAATCCTAAGAAAAGGATTTTCATAAAAAGATGTCTGCGACAGCTGACATGCACATATTTCATTTGACCACAGCTGGGAATGTGTGTGATGTCTGTCTGCCACACTTCGCAGCTCTCAAGGCCTCGGGGGTTAACCCCAACACCCAGTGATGGCACTGCCTGAAGCTGCCAATTGGGACAGGTGGCCACAATGGCTTGAGCCTGACTTCATGTTATCTGGAACTGACAGATTAGACCTGGAACATTTTGATGGTATTGCTGGTGACTTAGCTTTGCCTGTTGAAAAACGTCTGCAAGGCGTGCCATTTCTGCTGGGGCGACAAGGGAATCTGCTTTGCTATTGCCTTCTGCAACCTCGCCTGGCAAATCAGTGTGTGACCTCACATGCATCACATAGAAAGGGTACTCCCACTGCAAAACTAACTAAATAAATTAGTTTTGAGAGCAACCTGAAGAGATGTTCGTTCTCGATGTCTTTGAGAACTGCCTCCTCCTCCCTGGACACTACTCCTGCCATGTAGGCTGAATCGGTAACCAAATTAATTGGCTCTGAGAACTCCTCAAAGGCTCTCACGACTGCGGCCAGTTCAGCGGTCTGGGGTGACCCCACCACAAACTCAACATCAGCTTCCCAATGCTGGGTCTGGGGATTTCTCCAAGTCATCACTGACTTGTGGGATGCCCCAGACACATCAGTGAACACTGTAAGCACCTTGAGTGGCCTACTGTAGTGAAACAATATACTTTAGCCAGGGCCCCTTGGAGAATAGAATGCTTACACAGCGGCAAAGAAGCTTCCTGTCTCCAGGGACATCCTCCCTATACCCTATCCCTATAGCCATGTAAGGCAATATCTTGTTAACCCTACTATTGGTCACTTATGGTCACTCTAACACCTTTGCCATTGGTCAGGATTGGATTCGGGCCAAGGGTATAAAAGTAGCATACTGTACCCCTACTAACTCGGAAGAAGTGCCGAGACCCTTCACGACCCCTCCAATAAAGCCATACACGTGGAACAGCCGGCGTCTTCTCCTTTCTCTACCGTCTGCTGGAGCCTTAAGCCAAGGGAAAAAGCTACCTAGCTATTGAAGAATGGAGGGAGAAGACCCACCTTGCATTGATCAGCATCAACTCCGGTTTATTCATCAATCAGGCACCTTTTATAACAGTGTTAATTCACTTCATGCATATTGCAAAATCTGAGCTCACAATAGGTCAGAGATAACACACCAACTCCACCTTATGTTTCCAATACCAAGATTTGGGTTCTCAAAATTATTTTTGCTTTCCCAAAACAGCCAAAGATAGAACATCCACTTGTTATGAGAAAGCTGCCTGAGAACTCTGATATGCAAGGTTCTCAAGGCCTTTATGTTTGTCACTTTTACTTGTACTTAAAAACAACCTGAGAACCTCTGCTGTTTACAGAAACAGGCTGTGAGAACCTGTCCCCCACAGCTGCCTTCCAAGCCATCCCTGAAAAAATCTCCGACACCTAGGAAGCAAAGCTGAAATCATAAGAGCTGCCTAATCACTAAGAGCTGAATATTCCCTGCTTGCTAGGGGCTGACCCATGGCCTTGGTTGGAGCGAGCTGGCTGCTGGCACCCAGTCCCCTTGGGGGCTGAGCTCTGGATCTGTAATAGCTTGCATAGGATAAGACCAAGCAAGGCTCATTTAGCCTACGACTCCTTTTCTCAGGAGCAATGAGCTGGAATTCCTCATTGAACAGCTTGTGCAACGGGGCGTGGACTGACACCTGTCCACTGTAGCTGTCCAGGGATAGCTGGAGACTGGCATTGCTCTGGAGCAGGTCCTCGAGCATCTTTTTGGTCAATCTCTCGGGAGAGTTCTTTCCCTCCTTAGAAAGTTTGACTGGAAGGTGAATACATTGAAAGTCACAACTGGCCAGCTCACGCAATCTTACCCTGGCCTTCCAGATCAGCTGAGCTATCAGGTCCTGTGGCTGTGTGATGGTTTTGGATTGCTGATGGGAGAGGAAAACCCTCTCTATGATTAGAAGTGAATCCTTCTGACCTTTAAACCACTGGAATATCAACCCGTGTATGTGTGGTAACTTCCCCAAAACAATGAATTTGAAAGGCAGCTTGGGCTGATAACGATGAGCCTGCTTCTCAGCAAAGCCTTCTGCACTTTTTGGAGGGAGGTTTTTGCCTCTGGGATCAGTTCCCTGGAAGAAGCTAGCTCTCTCTCTCCCTTCAGTAAATTGAGAAGGGGAGCTAACTCCTCGTTGGTGAGGCCTAGCCAAGGCCTGACCCAGTTCGAAGACTCACACAAGGAATGGAGATCTGCTAGGGTTTTTGGATCACTCCTAATTTTCAATTTCTGTGGTACAACGGTCTGTGCAGTGATTTCCCAGCCCAGGTAATTCCAAGGTAGCATCCTCTGAACCTTGTGTTCCTGCAGTTGGAATCCAGCAGAGGTTAAAACTTTAACCACTAGGTCAAGTGTGTCTTGGAGTATTATGTCATCGGGGACACACACAAGCACATCATCCATGTAGTGTAGGATGATTGCCTCTTTTTTCTGGGTGCGCACTGGGGACAGCAATGAAACCACGTACCCCGGGCAGATGGATGGACTGCACTTCATTCCTTGATGCAATACTTTCCAGTGGTAGCACTTCATTGGGGCTTCTCGATTAATGGTAGGAAGAACCAAGAAGGCAAACCGTGGTGCATCTTCCGGGTGTAGGGGAATATGGAAGAAACAGTCCTTGATGTCTAGGTCAGCCAATTGCCAGTTTTCGGGAAGCATAGTTGAGGAGGGCATCCCTGGTTGGAGAGACCCCATGTCCTCAATTACCTTGCTAATTTCTCTTAAATCATGGAGGAGCCGCCACTTACCCTTCCCTGGCTTTTTTATTGCAAAGACTGGGGAATTACAGGGGCTAGATGTCTCTTCAATGTCTCCTTTAGCCAATTGTTGGGCCACAAGCTCCTCGAGCGCCTCTATCTTTTCCTTACTGAGTGGCCACTGTTGTACCCAGACTGGATCATTATCTAGCCATGTTAACTTGTGGACAGGGCAGTCCACAGTGGCCACTTCTAAAATCCTGGGGTGTCTTAGGGATGAACAATTTGACCCCCCAATGCAACATGGTGTCTCCACCCCTCAAGGGAGCTTTGTAATCAGTGACAAACAGGCGAACACTGGCCAGCTTTCCATCTGGTCCCTCAATTTGCACCATGCTTTTTGATATCTTTGCCAATATGACTCCTCCTACACCTTGGATTTTACCAGCCACGGGCTGCAAATCCCAATGTGACGGCCACAACCTTTCAGGTATGATTGTCACATCTGCCCCTGTGTCAAGCAACCCTTCCATGTGAAGATGTTCTGCTCCACGCATTAGGTTGCATCCCATGGGTTTGTCCTTGCCAACCACTTCTGCCCAGTATACACCTGGTGCCTTGTCATCTACTGAAATTTCTGCTGGAACAGGAATGGCCTGGGGGATGATTTGCCTCTTGGCCAAATAGAAGGGTGGCTGTGGACAGCGTGCCAGGAGAATGAGGTTAGGTATGTCCCCTTTGACGGTCATGGGAGCCACCTCAATCTCAATGGGTGTGTGTGCGGTGTCCCCAATAACAAAGTACTCACTGTCCAATTGTCATGGTTTGATGCTGGCGCAGTGCCAGTGCCCCCATGAAAATACACTCTCCCTGGTGTCTGCTGTGAGATGTGACCAGGAATAAGCAAAGTAGGGTCCCACTTAGAAATAAAGAAAACTTTATTAACTAAACTACAACTGTAAGTAAAAAGAAACACACAGGGAAAATTAAAACCTTCCAAAAACATTTCCTCCTTCCCCCACAAAATTCCAATTCATCCATCCCCCAAATTCCAACTCTCAGTCCATCACCACCTTTTAGATAATAAATTCTAAATTCATCAAGAGGAGAAGAGTCCTTCTTGTGCCATAGGCTTCCCCACAAAACACCGTTGAAATCTCTTGTGTTTCCATGTCACTCGTGGCAACGCCCGGAAAACATCTGCCATCGTGACCTCTTCCTTCCATGTCCAGTGCTCTCACCACTGCACATGGACCAGAGCTGCTTCTAGGGTTGTCCTTTTAAGTATGCTTTGTCCCGTTCCAAAAAGAGCACAGTCTCACTTTTGGGACACCTGTCCCCCCCAAATTTCAACCCCTTGGGCCGAGGGGTACCAACACTGAACCCTCTTGGCTCTGAGCCATCGCCTCCCCCTGGATGCAGTCTCTGTGTCACAAGGAAACATGGTTCTGTCCATGGCTATAACAAGAAGAGTCCAGCAAAAGCTACTCCATCATCTCTTCCAGCCTAAGAGTCTTCTCTACTCTTCTGGCATCTTTCACTTGCATGAACTTTCATCATACTTGCCCATTTCATCCTCTATTTCATCTCTATCTCTCTTCTAGGAAAGGATAATGTTCTCCAAATTTTTCATTGTCCAAAAAAGAGTTAAAAGCTCAGGGTCTGACTCCCCGGAGACTCCCACAGGGGCTGGACACCTTCTCGCTGCACCCCCCCCCCCCCTTCTTCTCCTTCTTGACTGTGCTTCTGGCACATGTTATCAAGTTTCAAGGTAGCAGTCACAGGCACAGGCTGTACTCTCTCTCCTGGGGGGGCTGCCACCTCCTGGTGCTTCTCCCATCCTTCCATGCCAGGGCCTCTTCACCTCCCATCTCTGTCCAAGGCCCAGGCCTACCTCACCCAGCCGCATGGCTTCCCCCTCCCCCGCCCAGCAGCAGCAGCTGGACAGGGGAGAGATTCGAACTCTTTCCTCACTGAAACCCAAGAGAACTTCCCACAGGAGTGCTCTGCTTTTCAACCCCTGTGTTCTCAGAGGCATATCCATTGTCCCCAGTGGCCACATCAGGTGCCAATATTAAAACCTGAACACCCATTGGTGTGACCACAGCATTCCAGAAAACTTACTTCCTCTCAAACCACGACACCAATCTTGTGCGATCTTTTGTCAAGTTCTGCAAGTCCTCTGGTAGGTCCACTCCAATGACTGTCCACTGGGTAGACCTGAACACAAAAGCTTTGGTGGTCACAAGCTTGAAACGCTTGTGAGGCCACCAGATTTTATCCTGTATACAGTTATTTTGCTTTCCTGCACCCCGCTTCCCTTTTCTGTTTTGAGGGAGGTTTTCCCCTTAAGGAAGCCCACTGCATTTATGTTGTGGCACAGGGCGGGCAGGCACTAGTGTCCTAGTTTTTTTTGGTGTGAAGGGTGTCTTTTGTTGCTGGCTTTGGGGGCAGTCTTGGGCAAAGTGTCCTGGTTTTTGCATATGAAGCAAATGACATGTTGAAGGTGCTCTGATGACATCTGTTGCCTCCTGACTCCTGGAGATACAGCTGCCACAGTCTCTGGGTTTGTTGGCCTTTACCACGCCTCCCATGCAGCAAACAGTTCCGCCTTCCTAGCACACGCTTAGATCATCTCTGCCAGTGTAGGTGGGGGGTTGAGAGGCAGTCCCAGGAGCACCCAGCTGCAGACTTCATTGGCATTCCTCTGTGCCATCTCTTTCACTATCTCCACTTGTGTCTTGGGGTCCCACACTTGTCTTTCAACCTGTGCACAGATCCAGTCAACAAACTGCAAGAAACTTTTTGAGGGAGACTGTTTAATGTCAAGGAAACTACTACTAGCTTCAACAGTTGGTAGCTGGTTAAAAGCCTTATCCTCAGCTTTTGAAATCTTATCTAAAATGAATTTTGATAACACTCGACCTTGGTCTTCAGGCTTATCCCACTCCCCCTCGCCACATAGATTTTCATAAGTGATGTTATTATTTTCTAAATCCTTGGCACCCTGAGGGGTTTGCTTAAGTTCCTCCAAGAGATCCCTGAGAGATCTCTTCCAGGAGCTTTCCCATAGATCAAACTGTGACTGGGTAAGCAGGCACCAGAAAAGATCTAGGAGGTCAGTAGGAACCAATTCAAGGGATGTTAACGTAGCTCTCATCATGCTTCTAAAAATTTCGCTATTTCTCCCAAATTCTAACTGACTTTTACATAACTCGCGCTTTGTCTGATAGGAGAAGGGCTGGTAGGTTCTAGGGCCGCTTCTACCACCTGTGTATTGAACAGGGGCTACCAAGGGAATTACTTCTTCCTCCCAGTTTTGAACCCCAGGGTTTTCCCTTTCATCTCCACCCCCATGGGACCAGGCAGGGGGACCACCCCCTCCTCCAGTCCCACCCTCATGAAAACCAGACAAGGGAATAACCCCCACCCCACTCCCTTGGGAAGCAGGTGGGGAAACACCCCTCACCCCACCCGCTTGAGGACTCAGAGGAGGTACACCCCCTGCCTCTGACCCCCCCACCCTGGCACCTTGGTAACTGAGAGGGGAGACATCCCCTCCCCCTGCCCCACCCCCGTGGGAACCAGGAAGGGGCCCACCACCCCAGCCCTTGGCTCCACCCTCTTGGGACCTGGGCAAGGGGGCGTGGGAAACAGGAACAGGCAAGGAAGCGGGGCAACCGTGGGAACCAGGGTCAGGGTTGCTGGATGATGTCATGGAGGGCGGGGACATGAAGGGAGGGGGAGAAGCATCCAAGGGAAGGAAGGGGTTGTGAGACCGGAAGGCGCTGGGGGAGGACACAGGGGGGCAAAAGGGATTGTGGGGAGAAGCAATTTGAGGGCTCAAACACGTAGATGCCGCCATTTTGGGCTCCGACAATATGGTCAGCAGTATCTTGAATGCCAACCATGTGATCGTAGCCATTTTGGGGATAGGGGAGGTCAGAACGCAAAATCGGGGTAACATGAACTAAGGTTAGAGGGGTGCAGGGAAGGTGCTCTGTCAGCCTGCACACAACTGCCAGAGCCAGGGTACTGAGAGGGAGGTGGGAGGCCAGAGAAACAGTGGCAGTGCCAGGTACCCTGTGATTGCCGGGGAGCCTCGCTCATCTCTCTCAGTTCAGGGGCAGAAGATTTGGGAGGAGGGGTGGGAGAAGCCGCGGGAGGGGAAATTTGCTCTGGCTGTCCTTTCAAATTCCTCTTTAGCACTTCTTTCCAAATCACAAGGAACACAGGAAAAAATTGAGACACTGTCCCATCTCCCTGTTCCGCTTTCGCTGTTAACAAGGCTGCAATTTTGTCTCAGGCAGAGACAGAATTAGCATTCTGCTGGGTCAACTGAGGGAAATGAAAAGATATTTAGCGAACAAAGCGTTTCAAAACTTCTTTGGAAACCATAATGTTTCCACTACTTAGGGTATCTAAAACTAGGATATAAATGCTTCTCTGTGTTGCAGAAAACTTTGCACCCATTCGGATGCTATTTGCTCTCTGCAGCACTCAATCTACCTTCCTTAAAGCCAGCACAAACAAAAACTGAAAGCACTGTGTCCACAGCCAATCCAAGAAAGAATCTGGGCAGTCTCTCTCCACCTCCTCTCTGGGGAACAGATGAAACTGCTGGCGTGCAAACTGTGCAGGTTTTAAAATGGAAGACAGCGGCTGCCGGCTCCCCCATGCCACATGGCCGCCACGCGGGTGCTCGGAGCTGCCTGCGCCGGTCCGCCGCCCCTTGCCGAGGTCCGCCACTGCCCAGGCACGACTGCTCACGACAAAACCATGAGCCGCGGCTACTCTTCCACTGCCCAGGCCACCGCCGCGCTGAAACCTGCTCGTGCCACCGAGACTACCGCGAAACTTGCCCATGCCTCTGAATCACGCCGCGCGTGACATTCTGCTGCTTCTCGGAGCGGCATGCCACAGGAACACAATCGATGGAACCACGCACCCTCTGGAACTGTGCGCAGTCACTGCTGCACCGCCGGAGCTGCTCCGCCCCTGTTCAACCCTGTGGATCTGCAAAAGAGACCCGCGGGACACACAAAAACCCTCACTCTCAGGACCAGACCTTTCCCTGCCCTGGGAGCTCACCCCCACCCTCTGGGGGCCCCCCCAGGGTCCTACTACTGAAATAAAAAGGGCCAGGAGACTTCTTCTCCTTTTTAAGGCCTTTATTAAAAGTGATCAGCTCCGGATTGGGCTGCAGTCTCCCGTTGCAGTCTCCCGTCGCATCTCCCAGGGCGACTCAGAGGAGGAGGATATGCGCAGCTTTGTCCACTAGAGGCAGAGCTGGGGGATCCGGTCCTCGTGGGAGCCTTTAGGGCGTGGTGATCCCTTCAGATGTTGTTTTGGTCTGAGTCTCGCTTCCTCCCAGACCTGGCCCGGGGGCTCTCGAAGACAGGGTGAAGAACAACGAAGGTTTCCAGCGTCTCTGCAGGCTCAGCACTCGGCTCCTCACGTCCAGACATCACTCCAGTCTCTCAACTCTTAGGTGGCTCATTGGTTTTGGGGTTTTCTCAGTACGTTTGGAGCCCTATCCTCCCACAGCATGCTGGTCCTGGAGTCACTTTGCATAACCCCCCCCCCACCCTCTCAGGTCTCTTCACCCTTCTGGGAAAAGTGCACCTTAGCCTCGGGCAAGGCTCTGCTAATACAAAAGGAGTGATTAGCTACAATGACCCGTGATTACAATAACAAAACACGCAGAACTTTGGCAGGGACAGTGATCTGGCTGCCTTTTTGTAACTTTCTCACAAAAAAAATTTTACAGAATTTTTGTTCATAACAACTACCACTCCTGGGCAATACTCACCTCTCTTGGGGACTTTGGTTAGCTGTGACAGCTATAAAGAAGCCCTCGTCTGAAATCGGTCTGCCAGGGGCACAGCGGGTTCCCAATTTCACCCTCTAGCCTTCTTGCTGACAAAAACACCACAAAGAAGTCAGAGGAAGGTGAAAGTCTCAAAAAGCTAAAGTAATCCACTTGTGTGAATTACCAGCTTCTTCGTGCTGTCTGACCATCGTGGGAGATGACCACGTGGGGCGCCACCTGTAGGATAGCCCGTGTCTCTAAGGCTGTTGTTTTGATAGTGGGGCCCTGGGAAAATGTTAAAGACAGACTCTGAAAATGTTAGGCTTTTTGTTTTGTCAGATCACTGCACCTGCGTAAGCAGTATGATAAATGATATAATTGTTAGATGTGAAGATTATTTAGTAATTAAATATAATTTTTGTATAATCATAAGAAGAATCATGAGAAACTATGTTGGCAATTTAAGGGGGTTATGCTTGGCTGAAATCTATGTATACAATAGGACAATATAAGTTTAATAATTAACATGAAAGTTATATCACAATAGAATATAAAAACATGTTCATCTCGAATGTATGATCGGAGTCAGATTTGGGTTGAAAATACCCCGATTCCCAGAGCTCTTAATAAAAGCACTGACATAATAATTTTTGTGATTATGTGTTTCTGAACGCTAACAGTTTGAGTCCACTGTGGCTAGCTATGGACCCTGGCCCACACGGTCTTACATGGATGAAAGCAAAAGACGAGAAACGCTCTTCTTCATGTGGGAACAAGTGTCCTCTTTATTGGCTTAGGAAGGGACACCTCAGACTTTGTCGACCTCCCAGGTAGAAAAGAGACCTTTGCCTTCTTGCAGGGGACTTTTATACCCGAGGGAATGGGGGCGGGGGAAGAGGGCCGCAGCCAATGGGATACCATTGAGGAGGGGCGAGGGGAGGGGTAACCAGGGGACAGACCACCAGGGGGTATAGGGCAGAGGGGTGGATGAGGAAGAGACCATGTGATGGGAGAAGGGAATAACAATCCAGGTGACATAACATAAACTATTTCGTGGAATACAACATATGACTGGTGTAATTGCACCAATTTGGAGGATTATAACTTTTGTTATTTGGTGTTACATCTTTTCTATCGGTGGACCTAATAAGGTCAAGGCAGGTCAAGTATTGGCTAGGATGTCTATAATAAAAATGCACACAATATACAGCTTTGGAGGACCCCACAGCTCCAATTCCTGGGGTTTCTCTGGTGTTTGTGGCAAGATTTTGGTCCACTCATCTCAAGTGCCTACCGGAATGGGTTTCTTACCTGTATATGGGTATTCATTTGTTGCTAAAGGAATCCTGTACCAGGCACATCGACAGCAAGTTGTCTAGGCTGCCTATGGACAGGCATAGATTGTCTTGTTGTAAAGTCTTGGCCAGTGTGACTCAGATGTTCTGATTGGGCTGAGGGACAATCCCTGCACCAGTTGATGGAAAGGTGAGGAGCATCAGAAACCTTATATGGAGCAGTTGGAGGTTCCCTGCTGCTGAAGACTTAAGGATGACAAGTTGATCTGTGAGTTTGAAAAAATGAGTTTTTAGACTTGTATAACTGTAACAGCCTCTCATATCTTCTCATCCTATTCCTTCAGTTTATACTGAGTAGAAATGGGTGTGGGAAGAAAGAGGGAATAACAGTATAACAATTTAAAAAACGGGTAACAGTGCAATACAATCTGTGAGTAAAACTTCATGGAGAGTCTCATAATTTTAGTAGGTGGAGCAGTGGAGGATCATCTTCTTTTTTGACAAATATCTGAGTTTACTTTTCTTTTCTTTTTCTCCTCCATGCCACCTGAGCCTGGTCTCTTTTCTCTCTTTGAGGTTCGGGGGAAGTGTCTCTGGGTGCTTGTCAGGATCCGTCCTAGTGAACAGATGACCTGATGGTTCGTAGGAGTGATCTCAGAGTGCAAAAACCAACACAATATGAGGGAGTTTGCAGTGATAATCAAAACAAATGCAGTTTTATTGAAATAACAACAGCAAAAATGTGATAGAGGGATTAAGGGAAAGAAAAAGAGAGGGGGGGGGGATATAGCTACCAATGCAGAGACAAAGTCCTGTGGTTCAGTCCAGTCGAGGGTCCACCTGTTACTCTGGGGAGATCTCAAAGGCACAGCTGAATTGCACCCCAATTATACTCTTTTTGTTGGGGGAAGGGAGAATAAATTTCACAACTGAAACAAAGGCCTTTGGGGGGGAGGAATAAAAAGGGGGGTACACAGAGTCCAAGCTAGGCAGCAGGCAAGAACTATTGTGTTCGTGGTCCAGTGGTCACAACCTGCAAGCAAACATCTCACTTTGCTCAGCTTGCCTCCCCCCACACACCTCCCCCGGGCTGGGGGTTTCAGTCCCAGTCCTTGGAAGGAGCAGAGGGGCCTTTCAGGAGTTTCATGTCTCCGTCCTTGATGGAGAGGTTCCTTATGTCTCAGTCTGTCTGTCATGGTGGTTGTAAAACAGGTGAGGGTCTTCTGTGGGAGACGACCTGAAACTCAGAAGTCCAGCCAGGCCGAGAGGTGGGACAGCTTCCAAAGCTGCTATTGTGGCAAACGGGGCACAGTGCCCCCTTCTTAGCATACAGCAAACACACCTGTGAAAACAATCGCTTAACACTGAGCTTTCAGGTCTCAGGGCCTTGTTGGCATGTGACTTTCTCCTTCGGAGCCAGATATTCTAGACCGGGGGGGGGGGGGGGGGGGGGTCTTCTCTTCAGTGGTCCTCAAGTGATGATTGTGAGGCAGATGAGGGAAAATTCGGACAGACTCTCACAGTGCTGCTTTTGGTGGTTCAATGTACAGCTTGATATTCTTGCCCGGAATCCACCATGGGCCAGATCCTGTAGACACACAAGCATAACCTCTACCCCAGGTTATTAATGGAAAGGGGCCCATTATTTGCTTGGATTTGGGGTCCTTGATCAGCACAGGTGGCTTCTCTGTGAGCTGAGATCTGCTAGTGTTTGAGAAGTGCCTGACTATGGGGGATTTGGTTCCATAAATGAATTATTAAGAAAATTGATTATGTAAAGGGCCTTATATAATCTTTTTATGCTCGATGGTATTTCAAACCCCTCCCCCCCTCCCCCCTCATTACTGATCAAAGATTTTTTTGAGGGAGGAGTGAGCCCTCTACAATAGATTGTCCCATTTGGGGAGTGGGGTATGCCAGTGGTGTGTTTCACCCCACATTGATTTAAGAACTGTTTGAATTTCTGGGAGCTGTAAGCAGGACCATTGTCTGTTTTTATAGCTTGGGGAATGCCCAGGATGGAAGAAAACGCTGGAAGAAAATGCTTGGTAGCATCTTTTGCCTTTTCTCCTGCATGGTCTGATGCAAATACAGCTCCAGAGAATGTATCTATGGACACATGTGTTATGAACAAAAATTGGGTTAATATTTTTTTTGTGTGAGAAAGAGTTACAGGAACGCAGCCAGGTCTCTGTCTCTGCCAGGGTTCTTGGTGCTTTGTTATTGTAATCACGGGTCGTTGTAGCTTATCTCCTCTTTTGTATTAGTAAAAGCCCTGGCTGGGTGGGGTGATGGCCCTTCCCCAAGGCAGTGCGCTCTTCCAGCATAGGGAAGACACCTGAGAGGGTGGGGGAGGTTATGCAAAGTGACTCCAAAGACCAGCATGCTTTGAGACCTCGACTCCAAAATGCAACGAGAAAACCCTAAAAACAACGAGCCACCTAAGAATTGAGAGACTAAAGTGATGTCCAGACGTGAGGAGCCAAGTGCTGAGCCTGCAGAGATGCAGAGCCCCTCTCGCCCTGAGCAGAGAGTCGTCCAGACGCCGGGACCGGGCAGGACTGAATCAGGGAAACTAAGATCTGACGGGGACATCACGCCCTAAATGCTCCCACGAGGACCAGATCCCCTGGCTCTGCCCCTAGTGGACAGAGCTGCGCATGTCCTCCTCCTCTGAGTCGCCCTGGGAGACGCGACAGGGACTGCAGCCCTGCCGAGCCGCCCAATCCTGAGCTGATCACTTTTAATAAAGGCATTAAAAAGGAGAAGAAGTCTCCTGGCCCTGTTTATTTCACATGGATGTATGTAAGTCTCCTGAAGGGAGCATAATGGGTAACATTTGTTTGCCACAATTGTAGACTCTTGAGGCCCCGGGGATTAACTCCGGTCCCTATAGATGGCAGAGCAAAGTCCTGGCAATTGAGGCAGGAACCCACAATTGCTCTTGCCTGTTCCCTTGTGATTTTAAACATACAAAAAAGGGCTGGTACATCTGGTGGCTTAACTTTGCTTGATTGAAGATGTCTGGCAGGGTGATGTGCACTGCCATGGATAAGGCATCTGCCCTCCAGTTGCCCTCTGTAACTGGTCCTGGGAGGTCGGTGTGTGACCTGACATGCATAATGTGGTACGATTGCTCTTGGTGGAGAGGAGATAGACCAGCTTCGAGAGCAAGCTATATAAATTTGGATTTGACACTTCTTTTAATAAATAATGTTCTTGTCTTTCAGCTGTTCCAGCAACTTAGGCTGAATCAGTAACCAGATTCTAAGGGATGTTTGAACTTCTCAAAGGCTCTGATAATGCCTGCTAATTCTGCAATTTGTGAGGATCCCTGAACAATTTGAACATCAGACTCCCACTCCTGAGTGTCAGGATTTTTCCAAGTCATAACTGACTTGTCGGATTTTCCAGAGCCATCAGTAAAAACAGTCAGGGCCTTTAAAGGAGTTAGACTCTTTAATGCTTTTGGGACCAAATTAAAATATGCATTAAATAGTTTTTATTTTAGTTGGTGGATAGAGATTTCACCAGGGTAGCGGTCAAGAGTGAACTGGAGGTGTTCATTGGTCTGAAGTAAAGCTTCCAGACTACATGATGTCAATAGAAGGTAAATGCGTGTGAACTCACACCCCACTAGGGCCCTGAGGTGTGCTCTGGCTTTTATAATGAGCTGAGCCATCATCTCCTGGGGTGTGGTAATAGTCTTATGTGGTTGGTGCAATTGGAACACCCACTCTATGATTAAATGCTGGTCCCTCAGAGTGGGGTCCCACTGGAAAATGAGTCCATGAAACTTGGGTGACTTACCTAAGATGACAAATTGGAAAGGCAGGGTAGGATGAGTGTGTGAGTGTGGTGGGCTTGTCTTGTGGACAGTGCCTCTGATACCTTTTGGATCACTACCTGGGCCTCCGGTGTAATAGTTCGTGGTGAGTTGAGGTCATCGCAGCCTCACAGGAGCTTGAAAACGGGTGCGAGGTCCTCATTTGTGATCCCTAGCAGTGGACAAACCCAGTTTATGTTCCCACATAGTTGATGTAGGTCTCTCAGGGTTCTTGGGTTGTCCTTGATTGTGAGCTGCTGGGGTACGATGGTCTTCTCACTGATCCGGAGTTCTAGGTAGGTCCACAGTCAAGTGCACTGAATCTTTTCTGTAGCAATTTCAAATCTTGCTCCTTCAATGACTTGAATAGTCTTTTTGAGAACAATCTCCAAATAATAGTCAGTCTCAGTGCATATTAAAATATCATCCATATAGTGAAAATTGGTAGCATCAGGGAATTTTTCTCGAATGGGTGAGAGAATGCGGGCAACAAACATTTGGCAGATAGATGGTGAATTTTTCATCCCTCAGGGAAGAACTTGCCATTGATACCTTTTTAGAGGGGCTTGTCTATTAAATGATGGCACAGAAAATGCAAATCTTGGGGCATCTCTGGGATGGAGAGGGCTGTTAAAAAAGCAATCTCTGATGTCAATGACTGCCAATTTCCAAAGTCTCAGGAGCATTTAGGGTGAGGGTAAGCCAGGCTGCAGAGGGCCTATGTCCTCAGTGACTTCATTGATCTTCCTGAGGTCTTGCAGGAGCCTCCACCTGTCTTTGCCAGGTTTACGAATGACAAATACAGGGGTGTTCCAAGGGCTAATGAATGTTACTATGTGGTCCTTGGACAACTGCTCCTGCATGAGGGATTTGAGTGCCTTTAACATTACTTCTGAGAAGAGCCATTGACCAATCCACACTGATTCATCAGTTTTCCATGTGAGTTTTCCCACAGTGGTGAGGGAAATTCTAGCATAGTTCCCCATTGAGACAATAGGTCCCTGTCCCATAAGGTGATAGTTGCCCTTACCAAGAAAGGTCTTACTGTGGCAACTTGACCCTCAGGTCCGTCAATAAGGATTGTCCATTTGCTCCGCACAGAGGTGGCAGCTCCTTGAATCCCAGAGATGACTCCATTGGCTGGCACAAATTCCCAGTCCTTTGGCCACTCGGAGAGGGAAATTGTGGGATCTCAGGATCTAAGTCCTGAGATGCTGGGCCACCGAGACCACCTTGGGGGGCTCGGGAGTCCTGGAATGTTGCCAGAAGTGTCTGGTGGCTGCACTTTGACCCTACACAGGAGACGACCTGTATGAGGATAGGAGGACTTCACCGGGATGAATGGTGAAGGGATTAGTTAATTAGAGAGTGAGACACAGGGTTTAGGATTTCTGTACAGGGGGGTTTAGAGAAATAAGATGGAGGAATTGGGGTGTGTCCTGTCCTTCTTCTTCTTCTTCTCCTCCATCTTCTTTGGTGATGGTGGCACTTTTGGATTGGTTATTACTGAAAGTGCACCCAGCAATAAGAATAAATGGTATTGGGGAAAAATGATAAATATTGTACACGTAACAATGGGTATAAAGATACGTGGCTGTCCGGAGGACGGCACAGTGTGCTCATGGCTGACTGCTGAGCAGATCTCTGTTCGGCTGAAAGAACATCTTTTAGATAAACAATTAATAAACATAAAAACTGAAAGAAGAACTGAAGCCTCTTCTCGTCCTTCGATACGCGGGCTGCCCCAAGGCCACCTCGGGCCTTTCCAGGCCCCTCGAACAGCCGAGAAAACCCGACAGGAAATGATGGTCACTTTGCTCCGGTATCTGCCACACCTGGAAGATAAACTTTGTCCCCTTTGTTAAACAAGCCACACTCTATAGGAAGTCTGTCTTGGCCCACAATCTCTGCCCAAAATAACATAGGATTTTCCGGCAAAATGTCAGTCCAGGTGGGTATGAGAAAAGCTTGGGCAATGGGCGTGCCCTTAGACAAAAACCAAGGTGGGTCTACACATAGGACAGTCACAGTAATCTCATCCCTTGGTCCCATAGTTTGGACTTCCGGAAGTACTTGTAACCTGTCTGGTGCGTTAATAGAGTCCCCTATGATTAAAATGTCCCTTAGCCCATCAGAAGTTCCAAATTAACCAGTGGGAATTTGGTAGCTCACCTCATCATCAAACTGGATAGAAAGGGCACTTACCAGCCTGCATTGTGTCCTTGCCTGAATCTGTTGGTAGCCCTCGGCAAGTGTCGGAACTCAGTACATCCCTCTGGGTGTCCACAGTTGCCGAGGACCCCACCAGGGGGCTCCGAGATCTTGGCATGCTGCCCAGAACACCTGGGGATTTGATTTTGACCCTTGGAGCAAGTTGCCAACTTTGTATGAGGACCTGAAAGTCACACAGGTTTGAATAGTGTAATAACAAAATTATCACAGGGTGAAAATGTAGATTTTAAAATTTTTGGTATGGGGGTTATGGGGACAAGATGGAGGAACCTGGGTGTGTCTAGCCTTTCTTCTTCTTGTTCTCCATTTTCTGCAGTGATATTGGCACTTTGGGATTGGTCTAGAGAAGAAGTGCACTGTCTAACTATTGGAATATGGAATCCCAATATTACCAGTCAGATGGTGCCTGGGCCAGTTCTGACCCTCGCTGCTGGGCCAAAGGCAGCACTGTGGTGTAATTCACCCCAGAGATACCTTGGCTGCTGGAGATTGCAGCAGGGCACTGAACAAGTCCAGGCTTGTCAGGAACTCCGTTTACCTCAGGAGAGAGAGCTTCTGGCGATGGTGAAGAGAAAAAGGAGAGGATTCCGCTGGAGGGTTGAATGTCCAGATGTTTATTCCATGGTTACAGAGGTCTGAACCGGGGCAACTGCTCCAACAGAATCCCGGCCGCATGGTCTGATTAGCCTTTTAAGCCCAGGGACAGGGGAAGGGGAGGGGACAGGTGAGCTACCAACCAGGTGAAAGGGGCAGGGTCTCAAGGGACTAGGGACACCTAGACAGGCCAATGACCTCTGGGCATAGGGGAGCATCCTTTGAATTTGACCAACCACACGACGCCTTGCTGGGAT
The DNA here is from genome assembly GCF_047830755.1 of Zonotrichia albicollis. Lineage (NCBI taxonomy): Eukaryota > Metazoa > Chordata > Aves > Passeriformes > Passerellidae > Zonotrichia > Zonotrichia albicollis. The sequence goes on from NC_133859.1 coordinate 25,820,554, forward strand.
GCTACAGGGCACACTCAGCAAGGGGCGAGGGGGAAGGGAGAAGGGAATATTGGCACACCTGAGGAAGGGACCCGGAAGCTAAAAACACACCACAACAACTCCCCCTAGTTTTGTTTAAAAAGAAGAGGACTGTGTTTATGGTGCAGAATGATTGCCATACCATGGTTGGTAAATCGGTTCTTCTTCTACAGGAGGGTCAGTGTTTTCCACTGAGGCCTCCAGGTCATCCATTGGAGCACTGAGGGCTTCCAAATGGTAGACCTCAGGAGGGGGAGATGAGCTTGAAATTAACTTGAGAACCATGCGTTTGATTAGTCCAAAAACAATGCTAAAAACTACAATAACTATAACTAAAATAAACAGCACTAAAAACACGGTTTTCAGAATAGATCCCAACCAGCCCGCGAGTCCCCAGCCTTTGAACAGTCCATTCAGCCCGTCGTCAGTTTCTCTGTTGATGTCTGAGAGCCTTTGTCAAGGTAGTCCATACGTGGTTTGGGCTGCGGTACTATGTAGGAGATCGCAGGTGGGATGATCACGAGTAGGACGAGAAGCAGGCTCGGTCTCATGGCGTCTCGAGGCTACACACGAACAGTGGGATCTAAACTGGTACAAGGAACTTGAGACAGACATATATTACAAACTATTCCAGATAGGAGGCTTAAATGGAATTTCCTCCTGAGAACGCGTGCGGCGTTTTCTTCTCCAGGGAGCGTGAGCAACCTGGGGTGCTTCTGCAGATTTCTCTGAGACTTTGGGAACATAGGGCTTTACCCATTTGGAAGGAACTCACCTTAAACCAGAGGGGGTGGACACACAGGCGTATCCACGTCCCCAAGTAACCAATTTGTAAGGTCCCACCATTTTCCAAGTCTCAGGGTCCTTTACTAAAACCGGAGGTTTTTCTTTCATCAACCTGTGACTGCTCCCCCCAAAGTGGCATAGGATGGGTGGGTTCAGGCTGGCAAAAGAACAATTCAGAAAATTGATTGTGAATAGCACCCTAGTTAACCAGATGTGGGGAGGTTCTACCTTCAGAACCTGTTGTTGCTGGTCCAGGACCCTTTTTATATCACGGTGAGTTCTTTCTACAATGGCTTGACCTGTAGGGGAGTAGGGGATGCCAGTTTTGTGATCTACTCCCCATTGCTGCAGGAAGCTCCCAAATTCCTTGGATTTATAAACAAGCCCATTATCAGTTTTCAGCTCCTTGGGGATGCCCATGAAAGAAAAAGCCTGTAAGAGGTGCTTAATAGCATCAATAGATGATTCTCCTGTGTGGGCAGAAGCATAGACCGCTCCAGAAAAGGTATCTACACTAACGGGAACATATTTCTGCCGTCCAAAAGCCTGTATGTGTGTTACATCTGTTTGCCACAGTTCACAACTGTTCAGTCCCCTTGGGTTTGCTCCCATACTCACTGTAGGGAGTGCATGTTGTTGGCAATTTGGACATGTGGCCACAATCGCTTTGGCCTGTTCTCGAGTGATGTTAAACTGACGAACCAGGCCAGGTGCATTTTGGTGGAAAAGCTGGTGGCTGATTTTTGCCTGTTCAAAAACATTTGGGAGAGTGGCCATCACTGCAGGTGCAGCAAGAGCATCTGCCCTTCTGTTGCCTTCAGCGATAAACCCTGGCAAGTCAGTGTGTGACCTGACATGCATCACATAAAATGGTTGCTCTCGGTGAGTGACTAACTTTACCGGTTTTGAGAGCAATTCAAAAAGTGCAATGTTAGATACATCTTGCAGTATTGCTTGATCTGCTCTGGATACTACTCCTGCCATGTATGCAGAGTCTCTATTCAGATTAAATGGTTCTGAGAACCTTTCAAAAGCCCCAACAACCGCAGCCAATTCAGCAACCTGAGGTGAGCCTTCCACCTCAGCAACGTCTGTCTCCCACTGCTGGGTTTGAGGATCTTTGCAAGTCATAACAGACTTGTGGGACCTCCCGGACGCATCTGTAAAGACAGTCAGAGCCCTTTTTAAAGGTCTCCTACTTAGAGCACTTCTCAATTTTAAAGTAAATTGAACATCTTGTTCAAACAATTTGTGAGCGGGCCGCGCTATGGAAATTTGTCCTGAGTAGGAATCCAGAGCAAACTGCAACACTTCATTTTCTTGAAACAATTATTCCAGTATTTTCATAGTATTTTGATCTGATTTTAACTCAACTGGAATGTGAATGCACTTAAAATCACATCCTGCTAACTCCCTGATCCGGATCCTTGCTTTCCGGATCAGTTCCGCTAACAGCTCCTGAGGCTTTGTCAGTCTCTTGGACCTTTTGTGACTGAGGAAAACCCATTCTATGATCAAGAGAGAGTCCCTCTGGTCCCGGTCCTTTTTTGGTGTGTTCTTTGCTTTAGGTGTTTGTTTTTCCTTCCATTGGAAAATAATTCCATGGAGGTGTGGCAACTTACCTAGGATGATAAATATGAATGGCAGGTCAGGCCAGCATCGGTTGGCCTGTCTTGTGGACATTGCTATCTGAACCTTTTCTAGAGCTTTCCGTGCCTCTGGGGTAATAGACCTAGGAGCACCTGGGTCCTCTCCCCCTTTTAATAAATTGAAAAGAGGGGCAAGGTCTTCATTAGTCAGACCAAGCCATGGTCTTACCCAATTCAAAGACCCACACAACTTGTGGACATCCGCAAGGGTCTTGATCCTTGGATTGATTTCTAGTTTTTGAGGAACAATGGTCCTATTTCCAATTTCGAAGCCCAAATACTTCCAAGGTGGCATCTTTTGAATTTTCTTTTCCTGGAGCTCGAACCCTGCAACAATCAATGCATCGATCGTTAGATCAAGCGCATGTGTTAGTAAATCATCATTGGGGGCACACACAAGGATATCATCCATATAATGATAGATGATGGCCTTCTCTGCGGCTGCACGCACTGGGGAAAGCAGGGAAGAGACATACCACTGGCAGATAGCTGGAGATACCTTTAATCCCTGAGGAAGAACAGTCCAATGGTATCTTTTCATAGGGGATTCCATGTTGGTGGAAGGGACTGAGAATGCAAAACGCGGTGCATCATCAGGGTGCAATGGGATTTGGAAAAAACAATCTTTAATATCAATAACAGCTAATTTCCAATTTTGGGGAGACATTGTTGGGGATGGCATACCAGGTTGGGGAGAACCCATATCTTCAATTACATTATTAATTTGTTGGAGGTCACAGAGGAGTCGCCACCTCTTTTTGTCAGCTTTTTGGATGACAAACACTGGAGAGTTCCATGGGGACATGGTCTCCACAATGTGGCCCTTTTTTAGTTGCTCTTCTACTAGTTCCTCAAGCACCTTTATATTTTGTTTACTGAGTGGCCACTGTTTCACATCAACTGGTTTATCTGTTTTCCACTTCAGTTTTTGGGTGGGGCGCTGTTGTTCAATGACTGCTGCACAAAAATGCTGTGGAGAGTCTGGAATATCAATTGTGACACCCCACTGGGCCATTAAATCTCTCCCTAACAAAGGTTCTGAATAATCTAACACAAATGGACGGATATTTGCCAATTGTCCGTTTGGACCCTCGAATTGAATAATGCTTTTGGATTGCCTTGCCAATTGCAGACCTCCTACACCTCGAAGGTGACCAGCAACATTTTGTAAAGGCCAGTGTGCTGGCCAGTCTTGTACTGGAATCACTGTGCAGTCTGCACCTGTGTCTACAAGCATCTCAATGCGTTTTGACTCCCCACCCCCACTGACATTGCACCACAATTTGGGTTTATCTGTCCCAATAACTTGGACCCGGGCGACTGTGGGCCCTTGTTTTTCGACCTTTTCAGGTAAAGATGGCACAGGGATAGCTTGAGCAACAATTTGTCCCTTGGGAAGAAACAGGGGTGGGTGGAAACAGTGCAGGCTGAGAACAAATTGCTTGGGATCTGATGTTGTCATTCCCGGAGCAATTTCAATCTCTTGTGGTGTGTTTTTGTCCCCAGTGATGATGTACTTACAATGAATTTGGTTCCAAGTACCCTTCTGTTCAGGATTTACAGAGACAAAATGCCAGTCAGTGTCCTTCAGGGGGAGTGACTCTGTCAGCTGCAACCTGTAAGGCTCATTGACAGAAGACGTGGTTAACATAGGATCACCTAAACCATAACAAAGGTTATTTTGTTTCACCTTCAACAGTGGACTTGCAGACTTGGTCTTTGAAGCACCTGCTTCACTTACACAAATGTTAATATTATGGCGCTCTTGATTTGTTTTGCTACTCTTATTCTCTTGGCCTGCTCTTTTTATGTCTGCACGCCTGGCAGGCTGGCGCTTTTTTTTTTCTTTTTTTTGTTGTTGACCCCCAGGGAGGGCTTGTAATTCTCCTCCCCTGCCATTTCTAAATTCATCAAATTCCCTTTTCAGGGGGCACTGGTTTCTCCAGTGCCCTAGGTTATTTCAAAGCAGGCATGGTTTAGTCGGCTCAACCATTGCTGGTCTCCGCTGCTGCCCAGGGTACTGCTGTGCTGAGGGAAAAGGTGCAGGGCTGGCAACAGCAACACGCTGAGGTGGTCTTGGCAGCAGCCTTGGTCTGGTGTCTTCAGCCACAGTCATCAGAGGCACTTTCCTGTTACAGACTAGAAGCATATCTTTTAGTGTATGGGAAGGTTCCATAGGAAGGCTCAGGATTGCCGCTCGACACTGTTCATTTGCATTTGTAAACGCTATTTCCTCTAAAATTGCTTCCCTAGCATTTTCCTTTTTAACCTCTATTTCAATGGCTCTAGTTAACCTTTCTACAAATTTCAAAAAAGGCTCTGATGGTAGTTGTTTGATTTTACTATAGGGCTCAAAAGGCCCCTCAGGTTGGGGGGAAAAGAATGCTTTTTCAGCTGCTTGTTTTACCTTCTCGAGTGTTTCTGCAGGAATTTCAGTAGCTTGGACTGAGGGAGAAGACCACTGGACCTCACCACAGAGGTGCTCAATGGTGATAGGGTTACCACTGTTGTCTTTCGCTGTGTTTGGATGAACAAGCAAGCCTGGGAGAGCATCTTTTAGCAGTTGTTTCAATGCTGATTCCCATAATTTGAATTCCGTGGAGGTCATGAGGCAGGAAAAAAGCTGTTTTAAATCATGCGAAATTACCACAGTCCTACTCAGTTCAGAATTTAAAAGGCCATGGAAATATGGACTGTGTGGACCATATTCCTTATGAGATTTACAGATCTCTTTAATCAATTGTTGTCCAAAAGAACTCCAGTTAGCAGTTGGACCAGCCCCGGCTTGAGCTGCAGGCTGAAACGTAACAGGAGCTAGTGACAACATGGGACTATGCATTGGGCCTGCCATCCCCTGCTCTGTATCTCTGGAATCAGAGGCATTGGGATCACAGCTACCGGTTTGGGGACAGGCAGTGGGTGTGTCCCCACCGTGGGAACTCGGGGAGGGGGCGGGGGCAGGGAGCCGGCAAGGGGCAGGGAAACCGTAGGAACAGGGGGCAGGGACAAGGGGCGAGCAGGGGGCGGGGACCGTGGGAACAAGGGGCGGGGTCAAGGGGCTGGTAAGGGGCGGGGACGCCTGGTTACATCACGTCAGCAGACGCCCCCTGGGAGGAGTAGAGAGGCGGAGCCGAAGGTACTGCAGGAAAGGGGGGGGGAAGGGGTCACAAGGAAAAGGAGAGGGGGATGGGGCAGGGATTTTGGGATGCTTAAGAGAATTTTGGGAGGAAGAAGACCAGGTTTGGGAAGATGCCACATGGCATCCACCATTTTGCGGACCCCCTAGGGACTGGGGGCCATTTTGGGCATCACTGCTCTCCGGAAAGCTAGAAAGTTTTGGGTAAAGAGGTTTAGGGGTTTTTGAGCTAGGAGAGGGAGAAACAGGGAGGTCAGAGGTACTTGGCTTTACATTTGGCTTTTTCTCCATTTCCTTTTGTTTGAGCAATGCTGTTCAAATTTGTAAACTCCAGAACACAAATTTAGCTGAGGGTGATTTGCCAGATTGTCCTAAGGTTATCAATTCATTCCCAACTTTATCCCAGAATTGAATATTGTGGATTTCTTTAGGGGAAATATTTGGGAACTGCAGAAAAAGCCATCTTATAAACTGTTTCAATTTTCCTTTAGAGAATTTCACATTACCATTGACTAAAATGCTAACAATATTATAATACACACCTTTTTGTACGATGCTAAGTTTGGAACCCATGTTAGATGTAAAAAGCAAAGTACTTAATCCTGCCTGACCAAAAACAAAGCTAAAATCAGCAACCAATTTCTAAAAAAAAACACAGATAAAAAGCGATAACGATCAGACAAAAGCTTCACAATGCAGCTGTATATACTGCTTTTAAAATTCCCGGGCAGCCTCAGCAGGGCACACCCTGCCGAACCGAGGCAGAAACAAAGCCTCTCCCGTGGTGGAGTGCAGCCCCCCCGCGGAGCAGAGAGAGCAGCCACTCCACGTGGCAAGCCGAAACCAGGGCCCCTGAGCCGTGTGTGCAAAGAGAACTCCCGACCCCGCACCGAGAGGGATCCCCCGGCCACGTGGAAAGAGAGCCCCCCCCCCCCCTGCCCCGCACAGAGAGAGAAAGAGAGTCCTCCGCGGAGCAGAGAGCCGAGAGCCCCCCCCCCTCCCCCGCACAGAGAAAGAGAGAGAGTCTCCCGACCACGTGTAGAGAGCCGAGCACGCTGCCAAGCCGGGGGGGAAGGGCAGAGAGCGATCCCGCTACGGCGCGAATTTTAAAAGACAGTGAAACACGCGGCAGAAAGCTAAAGCTAGAACGCTATGAATTCCCGTCTGTGGGGCTGCGCAGCCAAAAATGCAAAGGCAAAAAGGAACAGAACTCACGGCAGAGTCTGTTTTTGAGCTTCTGCTCTACCGAAAGCAGAGATACTCACGTGAAATGGAAGCTGTAGGTGGCTGGGTACAGGCAGGTAGGTCTCTTCACCGGAAAAGGACCTCTCTCTGGGTGCAAGAGAGGCTACCCTCTTCTTCCTCTGGAAAATCTGCTCACCAAACAGAAGCTGGGCTTTCCAGAGGCGCCGAACAGTCCACGAAACTTCTTCTGGGAATATTCCCAAAGTCTCTAGCTGAGGGCAATGCAACCAAAGCCCTTCCAGCTGGATGCACAGCTGCCAGAAGCGTCTCTGAGGTACCGCGAGTCCGTTCTGGGGCTGCGGAGTCGCTTTGCCCACCTCAGGGACGCCAATATATTGGAATAAGAATCCCAATATTACCAGTCAGATGGTGCCTGGGCCAGTTCTGACCCTCGCTGCTGGGCCAAAGGCAGCACTGTGGTGTAATTCACCCCAGAGATACCTTGGCTGCTGGAGATTGCAGCAGGGCACTGAACAAGTCCAGGCTTGTCAGGAACTCCGTTTACCTCAGGAGAGAGAGCTTCTGGCGATGGTGAAGAGAAAAAGGAGAGGATTCCGCTGGAGGGTTGAATGTCCAGATGTTTATTCCATGGTTACAGAGGTCTGAACCGGGGCAACTGCTCCAACAGAATCCCGGCCGCATGGTCTGATTAGCCTTTTAAGCCCAGGGACAGGGGAAGGGGAGGGGACAGGTGAGCTACCAACCAGGTGAAAGGGGCAGGGTCTCAAGGGACTAGGGACACCTAGACAGGCCAATGACCTCTGGGCATAGGGGAGCATCCTTTGAATTTGACCAACCACACGACGCCTTGCTGGGATGCTACAGGGCACACTCAGCAAGGGGCGAGGGGGAAGGGAGAAGGGAATATTGGCACACCTGAGGAAGGGACCCGGAAGCTAAAAACACACCACAACATCTAACATAGGTGATAAGTACTGGGAATTAAGTGTAAATGTGATATACGTAGTTTGTAGTATAAAAGGACAACAGCGCCTCGGGGGCAGTCAGAGTGCTCGTGGCTGCCCTGCAGAGTGGATCTCCACTGGGCAGAAAGAAAATTTTATAGATAAGAGTTAATAAACAACTTCAAGACCAAAAGGTGAAGAGTCCTGACTCGTTCTTCTGTTGCACTGGCTGAAGCAGAGACATCCTACGCATCTCAGGGCAGCAATTATCAACAGCAACCCGAGAGGCAAGTTGGCGCTCCTCATAGTAGGTATTGTCATAGATGATCTCTTGGGGCCTTGACTCTCTGAGATAGTATGGGAAGAGGTACGGAATCGCTTGGCATTTGGTGTCATAGTGCAGGGCTGCCCTTTGCTTGGCTGGAAGTTTCCCTGGTGCTGCTGGTAAGACAGATGATGCTGGACCTGCTGGTGATCTTGAAACTGGGGACAATGTTTAACATGTTCTTTACAGTCTTGGCATGCAGTGGAGGGACAACCTGTGGAGGGGTGTTTCTGCAAAAAGTCTTTATCATGTTCCACCTTGAGGTGGCCCAGTTCACCATGCTTAAAGCATCTCATATTTTGTTTATTCTGTGCCACAAAGGCTTCAGCCACTCCTTTGCTGACTGCCAGAGCTATCATATGTTCTGTAGTTGTGAGACATGTACAGGCTTCTACCATTTGTTGAATGATGGGTTCAGGGTCAGGAGGGAGTGCTCTTATAATTTTCTTGCATTCTGCATTTACATTGTACACTGCTAGTTTGCTGAGCATCTCCTCTCTAGCCCTTGGACAATCAATTTGCTTATCAATAGTGTCTTTTAGTCTATGAATTTAATAAATGTCTCATCAACACTCTGGCGAATGTCAGAGAAACTTTTTTGTGGGGTGGTGCCATCTGGTGTTTGAATTAAAGCATTCTGGGCAGCATTTTTTATGTCCTCTAGAACAGCATTGGGGATATATTGTGCCTGCTCTTGTGGCTTTTCGAAATTGCCATCCCTACTTAATTTCTCTAAAGTCAAATGGGTCCATCCATCCTCACCTTTGTAATTATTTAATAATGCTTTTATTTTTTTTTTCCAAATTGGTTCTTAATGAAGAGGCTCTGTGGGTGAGAGGAACAGGGCCATAACATGCCAAAGATCATGTGGCACAAGAACATGGCCCAAGAAAGTCACTTTTAAAAGGTTTTTAAAAATAGGGTGATTTCCTCCTATAATCTTTACATGCTTTACATAATTCCTTAAGTTTCCCATATGGAATTGCCTCCCACTTAAATATAACTGGGGCTGCTAGGATTTGAAGCTTTCCGGCTATATCCCAATCATCCTCCCAAACTGCTTGCTTTTGTACCTCTTCCCAGTGATATCCAGAATCACTGCTTGAATCTGAGGAATCACTACCCTTCTTCAGAGAGAAGGAAGATGTGCTGTATGGGCACAGGAGCTCTGGCTGACCAGCAAGACCCGGTGCTCGGGGTCTTTGGTATCCACGATGGCTACCTTCCTGTCAGCTTCACTTCCAGTTCCCACAGTGGAAGAGTGGGAACCAGGAGTGGCCAGATCAGAGGAGGTGGGGGCTGCACAAGGAAGAAGCTTCCCGATGGAAGGGGAGGTTGCCAATGTGGAGGCGGAGCCCAACAGAGGGGCAGGTGAGGGAAAGGGAGGAGGAGGATCACAGGCGCCATTTTGTGTGGCTAAGGCAGGAATATTTTGTGCCAGATCATTCAAAATGGTGGCTCAACCTATGAGGCCGGTGCCATTTTGAGCCATAGAACTGGCTGGGGGAACTAGGCACATGAGCATAGGATACAGGATTAGGTTGGAGCCCAGGGTGGCATGGCCAGTGTCACCCTGAGAAGGGGACAGGAGAGGATCAGAGATGGCAGGTGGCAGGTAGCTCTCCTGTGCCTTTAGGCGGTTTCCATCTCCAGACTTGTCCTGAGGGGACAAGGGAACAGGGACACAGGGGGAGGAACACAATAACTGGGATAATAACTGGGGTACCGAACACTTAACATTCACCGAACTTTCCCCCAAAACCTCAATCACTTCATAAATAGAATGAAAAATCAGATAAAACTTCCCAACCTGAAAATTTCCCTCAGATTGCAAGATATATAACTTTTTCCCAACTTTGTCCCAAAACTCAACCGACAAAACTGATTCTCATGTGGTATCTGTAAAATACTTCAAAATTCAGTGAACAAAAGCCTTTAAATCCCTCTTAGAAAACCCAATACCATTTTTAACAAGGTTGGCATAAACTTGTAAATAAACTTCCCGCTGTGAGATAGTGAATTTTAGTCCCATCTCGCTCTTTCTCCCTCCTACGAGATAAAAATGTGAAAATAAAATAAAACTGTGACCTTCACTGAAACATACTCATGACACCAGTTGGCCAAAAGAAAAATCTCATGGGGGTCTCGCTGAGGCGACCAATCCTCGACGACGAGGGGTTGCTGTCTGGGTCCCTCAGGAAAGTCTCCCAGAAAACTGGGATTTTTTTTCCTTGGGGAAGCTGGAACACCCAAATGCAGCTTTTTTCCAGTGGCAGCAGCCACAGGGTCTCTGTATCGAGTTCCAGCAAGGTTTATTGTAGAGTCACGCTGAAGGATTCCAGGTTCAAAAGATGAGAAAACAGTGCTGTGTCCTAGGTTAAGTATGGGGTCAGGGGCCAGTGGTCTGCAGGCACAGGGGCAGTACAAGGGCAGGGCAAAGGACAATGACCTATAGGGAAAGGGGCAGATTAACATAGTGCTGCAGAGCACCATGGGAGAAGCCTCTTTTGTCTCACCCTAAGCAGTGAGGCATTATCTAAACCTGTGGCAGATTCTCCCAGGGTATTACTCTAGAAGTTCCCCTAATAGGCTCAAAGGCCTCCACATCCAATTAAATGGTGACTACAGTCCTGTTGGAGTGATGAATGTGGTTTTGTCAAAGTGGTGATCCTGTATAAAGGTCTGGTCTTTCTCTGGAGGTCTGGTAGTAGTTATTGAGCTCTTGTCCTCTGGGAATCCAGTGATAGTGCTATAGTGGTGTTCCAAGCCTCAGATTATATACAGGTAGGAATGTTCGGTTCCTCTGCCTGGGCAGAGCATCTCACAATGGGATGATGTGTCACAGACACATTTTCTGAAAAATCCCTTTAGCCAGGATTTTTCTCCTGAGAAGCTGAGAGGCCTCAGGAACAAAATGTAAACAATAATTATCTGCTGCTGTGGAATGCAACAGGTGCATCTTTGATTGGTTGCTTCTAATTAATGGCCAGTCACAGTCAGCTGCCTCGGACTCTCTGAGAGTCACAAGCTTTTGTTATCATTCCACTTCCTTCCCTTTCAAGCCTTCTGATGAAATCCTTTATTCTATTCTTTACTACTGTTATAATATATGTATCATAAAATAATAAATTAGCCTTCTGAAACATGGAGTCAAGATTCTCGTCTCTTCCCTCGTCCTGGGACCCCTGCAAACCATCACAACTGGTGACCTCGAGTGAAGAAAAATTCCACATTTGGTGAGCATCCAGTGGAGCATTGCCACGTTGGGTGAACCCTGAGTGTGTGGCATTGATGATCTTCACACAAGTGACCACAAAAGTGGCTTCTAGCCCAGAGCTGAAGAACAGAAGACCCTGAATTTGGACAGAGTTCACAGCCAAGGCTGACCACAAAGAGAACCTTTTGAAAAGTCTTCCAGACAAGAAGTCCGGAAACCTTTGCAGCACAGAGCAGCCTGATGAAGCCCAGATGACACTGTCGCAAGGTACTTTTCCCTTCCTGAATATGCTGCCCTTCGCAGAGTGTGGGTGGACATTTGGGGCAAGGTGCCTACAGAGGCGGAGGTTCCATTCTCCCACTCAGAGGAGAAAATTATTGCCCTCTGGCAAATATAGGGTCGTGAAGACAGAGTTCATATGGTGACGAGACATTTCTATGTTTTTCAGATGGACAAAATTCCATGGATTTTTTACAGATGTGGTGTATTCCCTCAATTCATACAAATTGGAATGCATGGAATTCATTTTTGGGGAGGGTCTTTACCAGGGTTTTGGACTTCCTCGAATTTATCCGGCATTCAAAACTCTCTTCAAAGTTTTGAAATGAAGAGGATTTTCAGTGGAGTGGATTGCAGAATGCAGAGGTCACGCTCCCTTCTCGCCAGACCCAGCAGGAGAGGAACCTGTCCAGGGACACGAACTGCTGGTTCCCAGCACCCTCGCATCGCAGCGGGGGATGAGGCTTTGCCTGGAACCGAGGAAAAGTTTTTTTCTGCTTCTTTGGAGCATGCTCAAACAGAGCCGCTTTCCACCCCCCCCCCCCCCCCCCCCCCCCCCCCCCCGTTTCCTTCAGGGGGGTTTTGAGTTGGTTTCGCCGCCCTGGCCAGTCCCACAGGAGGTGCCGGACTCGGCAGCCCTGCCTGCAGCCGGGCCGGCCCCACCGCCTCCGGCAGAGTTTGTCTGCATTCCGACTGCGGAAGCGTGGCCTCCCGCGGCTTCGCCCGAGTTGGTAGGCGATGCAATTGACGGCAGCAATGATCAACAAGAGCCTGTCTCCGCGTTGCCAGGCAACGCAATCGACAGCAGCAGTGATTGGCGGCAGTCTGTCTCAGAGAAGGGGTGTGTCTCTGTGGAAGTCCATCCGGAAATCCTTCAGTTTTTGCCTCACTATTGTCATGAGGATGTCCGCCTGCCTGAGGATGCCCCAGGGGCCAACCCCGTGGACCCGCCATCCCCTCAGCTGCCCTGCCGCCTCCGTCAGCTCTGCTGTCTGCACCTGCACCGCAGCTTCCAGAACCCGGAGAAGGTGTGGCTGCTGCCTTCAGCCCGGTGGGGCATGCACTCCCTCTGGCCCCGGCGACCCCATTGCCCCCACCAGCCCCCTCTGCAGTTCTGCCACTTTCGGGGACCCCGTCCTCCACTGCAGCATCTGCGTCACACCCTGTGATCAGCCTGTCCTGCAGCAGCAGCGGCCCAGGTCGCCTGCTTTCAGCTGGTGACACGACAGTGAATACTTTCAAAATTAGTGTTTTTGTGGGACACAGTATTTTTCGCGGGCCAATTTGTTATGAACAAAAATTTGGTTAATATTTTTTTTGTGAGAGGGAGTTACAGGGACGCAGCCAGATCTGTCTCTGCCAGGGTTCTTAGAGCTTTGTTATTGTAATACCGGGTCGTTGTAGCTTACCTCCTCTTTTGTATTAGTAAAAGCCCTGGCTGGGGCGAGGTAATGGCCCTTCTCTGAGACAGTAACGGGTGGGGACCTTCGCAAACAGTGAGGAGAAGAGACCAAGAGGGAGGGGTTATGCAAAGTGACTCCAAGACCAGCAGGCTTTGGGACCTCGACTCCAAAATGCAAAGAGAAAACCCCAAAAACAACGAGCCAAATAAGAATTGAGAGACTAAAGTGGTGTCTGGACATGAGGAGCCGATTGCTGAGCCTGCAGAGATGCGGAGTCCCTCTCGCCCTGAGCAGAGAGTCGTCCCAACGCTGGGACCAGGCGGTCGACGAGGCTGAGAGGACCAAGATCTGACGGGGACATCACGCCCTAAAGGCTCCCACGAGGACTAGATCCCCCGGCTCTGCCCCTAGTGGACAGAGCTGCGCATATCCTCCTCCTCTGAGTAGCCCTGGGAGACGCGACGGGGACTGCAGCCCTGCCGAGCTGCCCAATCCTGAGCTGATCACTTTTAAAAAAGGCATTAAAAGGGAGAAGAAGTCTCCTGGCCCTGTTTATTTCATCTGGGGGCGCTCGTCCGGAATAGCCAGGCCACAAGAAGATTCAAGAATGGCCATCTTGGACGTCAGGACAGCTGGCTACCAGGACCAGAGGGATCGACACAGGAGCAGCGACGCAGAGGAGCACCTGAGCACCGGATTGGTGAGAAAGCCGGTGGCGGGAGCGGGAGACGTGCGCATGTGTGTGTGAATGAGACGGAGGCCGGTAGCCAGACCTTCGAAGTGATAGTGGTCCCTCAGTACTGCGGTTCCGTGCTTTCACGAGAAAGCCGGCCGGAAACAGGGGGAGGCAAGTGTTATTAGCGTGAGTGAGTCTCCCAAGGTGGAATAAAGGGCCCCCCCCCCCTCCGGGCGTGTGGAGGGAATATTTGTATGAGTGGCACGCACCCAAAATAGGCCCTGAAAGAGGGAAGTCAGGCAGATTTGTCAGTCCCGAGAAGGATTCGCGTAAGATTTTGTCAGTCCCGACAAGGATTCGGGTAGCTCACAAGCCCTGCAGGCAAAAGTAAGTCCTGGCACAGGAGTCAGGCACAAACCCCAGCGAAGGAGGCTGTGGTTTGCTTTTAAGTCCTAATACGGTGAAGCCTAAAAATGTGCGGGTTAGGCAAACTAAAAATCAGGCAGTTGTTTATCCTGACTGAGGGAGTCAGGCACGACCCGGATTCTTAGGCCGAGGTTTTGTGTGTTCAAGTCCCGATAGATGTAAGACCTGACGTGGGGAAAGTTAGGCAATCAAGAGATTGGGCAGTTATTTCAGTATGAAGTCCTGAGCATCAGGCAGAAATTTGAAGTTTCAGTGGAGGAGGCTGAAGCTCCTCAAAGAAGGTTCTTTTTGAAATTACCGGTCAGTAAAGGCACCTTTGGGATTTTTTTACTGTTGAGACCTGTAAAATGGCAGGGTGTAATAGTAAAAAGACCGGCAAGAGACTGAGGGACATACCTCCCAATAGTCCCTTAGGAGAACTGCTAGTAAAATGGGATTCTATAGAGGCCACGGAGGGATTAGATAAAGTGAAAATGATCCATTATTTTATGGAAGTGTGGCCAGAATTAGAGTTACAAGGAGGATGGCCTTGGTGTGGGACAAAAGATAAGTGGATGTGCCAACAATTAAATAATTATCTGACAGCTCGAGGGGATACTGATCCTGAGCAATTATTGTATGTAGCTTGCTGGTTAAAGAGCGCTGTTGGGGATGAAGGGGTGCGAATTTGTAAGGTACAGAGGAAGAAAGAGGGGAATGAAGGAGGGGATGATAGGACTAGTAAAAGATGGGATCCCCTGGATTATCTGCCTCCTTCTGCCCCTCCACCTTATAATCCTCTTCTTCAAGCACCTCAAATGGCAGGTCCAGTTCTTCCCCCGGTTACCATCTCACTACCACCTGTTCAAACTCCTCCTTCTACCTCTTCAGCTTCCGCTATGATAAACCCAGTATCCCCTCCAGTTCCATCTGCACCACCACAAGTGCCTACTCCACCTGCTGCATTCTCCACCCCTTCTCCAGCTCCACTTAATATCCACTCAGGCTCTCCTCCCCCTCCTATTGCTGTCCCTTTACCTCCTCCTAGCTGGGGCACAAATGTCTCCTCGCCCGATAAACAGCCATCAGCAAATTCACCTGCTGATGGGCAGAAAGTTCAGGGTAACCCAGATATCCCTCAAAGTAGTTTGGCATCTGAAGATGGGCCGTACTGTAGCACCAGATCCAAGACCTCCAAGGCAGAGAGACTCTTTCCCCTCAGAGAGGTTCCTATAGAAGTAAAAGCGGGAGGTGTTGGCTTTGTGAATGCTCCCCTAACTGCTTCTGAGGTGAGAGGATTCAAGAAAGAGTTGGGACATTTAGTTGAGGACCCAGTGGGCATAGCCAACCAAGTAGATCAATTTCTAGGTCCAAATATCTACACTTGGGGGGAAATGAATTCCATCCTGAGTATATTATTTTCCCCAGAAGAGGTCCAGATGATTAGGGTGGCTGGCATAAGAATTTGGGAGAAAGGTAACAGCCCAGGACCCCAGGTGCCATCAGGCGAGCAGAAATTGCCACTAACAGATCCCAGCCGGTACCCTAACCAGGAGGAGGGGAGGAAGGCCATGATGGAATATAGGTCTTTGATAATACGGGGGATCAAAGAGTCAGTTCCCAAAGGAACTAACACCCAATTGGCATTTGAGGGCATGCAGGAGAAAGAGGAAGCTCCTGCTGCCTGGCTTAATCGCCTAAGGCGGAACTTCCAGTTGTACTCTAGAATAGACCCAGACACCCCAGAAGGTCAAATGCTACTAAAAGTCCAATTTGTTGCCAAATCTTGGCCTGATATAAGGAGGAAACTGGAAAAGATGGAAGAGTGGCAAGCGAAGGACATAAATGAGTTATTACGAGAGGCATTGAAGGTGTATTTAAGGAGGGAGGAAGAAAAAGCAAAGGCCAAGGCTAAGATCATGGTTGCTGTAGCTAGGGAAAGTGCAGGGTGGGCGGGTGCACCACCAGGAGGAGGCAGAGACAGGCCAGTACTGGCAGGTGCACGAAGGATTGAGAGACCTCAAGTCCCTTTGAGAGGACGACATTGCTATTACTGTGGGGAGGCAGGACACATCAGGAGGTTTTGTAGAAAGCTCAGTCTCGATGAGGCAATAGCCAGGGAACAAGATAATTTAGGAAGGATTCTTAAGGGGGAGGACTAGGGGTGCCAGGGGCTTTTTAATATAGGGGACCCGATCCAACATCTAGAAGAGCCCTTGGTAAACTTTGAAGTGGGACCCCTAAATGAGGAATTGGAATTTTTTAAGTAGATACAAGAGCAGATAAGTCCTGTCTCAACAAAGCAACATCTGAAGTTAGAAAAAAACAGCTAGGTAGAAGGGATATCCAATAGCACCAAAACTGACCAGTAAGACTAAACTTGTAATAAGTGGTGTGAAAGTAAAAGGTACCTTATTGTTTTCTTTTTGTGTGTGTGAGAGTGAGTCACAAGCAAAGTCAGCCTCAACTTCCCGGGCAGGTGGGAAGGGGGCAGTGGAAGTGTGTGTGTGACCTGCAAACCAGGCTTCTGTCCCCCGGGTGGGTGGGGGCTGTGACCAAAGTGTGTATGTGTGTGACCTGCAAACCAGACTAGTGCTCCCCAGATGTGTGAGGGAGCCATAGCTGTAAGAGCGTGAGTGACACGCAGACGGCCTCACAGGTGAATGTGCACCAGAGGCAACCAGAGTCTGGGCTATTCCAAGAGGCCCAGAGATACGGAGACCTGTGGGCCAACCCCAAGGTGAGGGGGGGCTATAGGGACCCATGATTTTCTAGCAATAAGTTTGTGTCTTAAAGGTGTGAAGGAATGTGTGAAAGTGAATGAGGAATGAGAGAGTCAATATAAACGAATTAGAATAAAGGTAATGCAGATTGTGCATTACAAGTTTTACCACATCTCCTTAGAAGGAAGTGTATTGTGTAAAAGAATGGTGTAAAAAAAAAAATTTAAAAAAAAATAAGTGTAAGGGGTTGAAAGAAGTATTTAAGCTGTAAGGGAAGGTAAGAAACAGAAGCAAGAGATAAATAAATAAGATGTTGAAAAATAGAACAGAAAACCAGTGAATTAAATACACAGAGAAATAGGAGAATAAGAGTACTTTGGGAGTTTAGTTAGCTGAGAAATACAACTCCTTGCAAAATACAGAGTATGTAGAAGTTGATGAGAGAAACATACAAGCTATGGAAAAAGAGAAATTACTGATAACATTAAACAGAGAAGCTGAGTTTTGATAAAATCATTAAATAGCAGACCATTAATACCTGTGTTTGAAAGCCCGTTTCAGGTATTCTTCATTACTAAGACGGTTGGACTCACATCACTCTCAGCCCCTGGCATTGGACCAGGATTCAACATCAAGTTTTTCCTTCTGGCATTCTGGCATTGGACCGGACTCCACCCCTCTCTCCTTCTGGCATTGGGCCAGACTCCCAGTTTTTCCCTCTGGCATTGGGCCAGGGTCCACAACACTCACCTCCGGGCACTGGATAAGGATTCATCCACATCACAAGTTAATTCACCTGAGTATACTGGGATTTAAAGTTGACTCTCAGGAGGAAGAGTCAAAAAGACTGAACTGTATAGGAAAAATTGGTATCAGAGTTCTAATATTGCTTAAAATGTTTCAAAACTGTCTTGTGTAAATTATGTTGGTAAAAAGTTTAAGGCTGTAAATAAGTAATTCTAGTTTAAGTTCCCCAATATATTTCTAAAGACTCCAGGTTAATCCTCTACAGAACGCTCCCCTGGGGGAAACTAAAATTTGTAGGGAACAGACCAAGAGAGGCTTAACCAGAGAAGTGGGTAGAAGGGACTCTAAAGAGCTTGGAAGCTTCTCCTCAGAAAAAAATTCCCCAAGAGGCAAGGCCGGGTGGGCAGGCTGTGCAAGATGACCCATACCGGACTCTTGGAAAGGGTAGTACTGATAGCTCTAACTGCTGGTGTTGCTCTAGGAAGCCCAGGAGAGCTGTGCAGTGAAGGCTACCAACCCCGCTATGAAGAGGAAGTGAGCTCCTTGTCGAGAGTCCACATCAGTTCTAACCCTGATTGTGTTAACCTCTCCCACTTGGTCCTTTCTCAGAAAAATAAGAGAGTGTATTGGATAGCCCAGAATACTGCCACTTTTAGGCAGCCACTCCTAGGAGAGTGCCCAGGTAGCCTGGTTGTGCTTTGAATGTGATGCCGCTGAAACAAGCTCAGCAGATCTAGTAAAAAGCAAAGAAATGGTGAAAATGGTAAGAAAAATTGTTTGTTACAAGTATTTATATGAGTGTACTGGAAAAGAGAAACCCCTTTTGGAACACATTTCAGGGGAGCTCTAAACTGCTAAGTTTGATCTCATCTGGCAACTGCATTGCTAGGGTGATAAAACCAATTTTCTTATTACCCAAAGAAACTGGATCAAGTTTGGGAGTTCCTATATATAATGATTTGGGAGAAATTAAACAAAACCGGGAAAGTGAAATAGAAATTGAGAAAATCCAAAATTGTAAAAGCCAAGTTCGGATCCCAAAATCTGTGTTGAACAAAGTCATCTGGCTCCAGGCAGTATTAAAAATAAAGAATTCAATTATTAGGGACATTTCAAACGAAATAAAAAGATTAGCATGTGTAAATGATCAAGATCAAACTCCTACACTTGATCCCAGTGGGTGGGAGAACTTGGAAATTTTCAGAAGGAATGTATGGGAAAAGGTGGTTTTTCTCACTGTGTGTAGACTTGGAGGATTGCTCTTTTTACTATGCTTATTTATCTGTTTTAGTAAAACAGTATTGGCTGTACAAACCAACCTGAAGAAACCAAGAAAAGTAACAAGGTTAAGTAACCATGATTACCAAAGTGCACAAGAGATTTATAGTAGATTCAAAACAAAAAATTGAGAGTTGATGCGAGCTTAAGAATTTAAGCTCGATCAAAGAAAAAGAGGGGGGACTGTTATGAACAAAAATTCGGTTAATATGTTTTTTGTGAGAGGGAGTTACAGAGACAGAGCCAGATCTGTCTCTGCCAGGGTTCTTAGTGCTATGTTATTGTAATACCAGGTCGTTGTAGCTTACCTCCTCTTTTGTATTAGTAAAAGCCCTGGCTGGGGCGAGGTAATGGCCCTTCTCCGAGAAAGTAATGGGTGGGGACCTTCCCAAACAGTGAGGAGAAGAGACCTAGAGGGTGGGGGGTTATGCAAAGTGACTCCAAGACCAGCAGGCTTTGGGACCTCGACTCCAAAATGCAACGAGAAAACCCCAAAAACAACGAGCCAAATAAGAATTGAGAGACTAAAGTGGTGTCTGGACATGAGGAGCCGATTGCTGAGCCTGCAGAGATGCGGAGTCCCTCTCGCCCTGAGCAGAGAGTCATCCCAACACCAGGACCAGGCGGCCGACGAGGCTGAGAGGACCAAGATCTGACGGGGACATCAGGCCCTAAAGGCTCCCACGAGGACTGGATCCCCCAGCTCTGCCCCTAGTGGACAGAGCTGCGCATATCCGCCCCCTCTGAGTCGCCCTGGGAGACACGACGGGGACTGCAGCCCTGCCGAGCCGCCCAATCCTGAGCTGATCACTTTTAATAAAGGCATTAAAAAGGAGAAGAAGTCTCCTGGCCCTGTTTATTTCAAATTCACATTTGGTCGGGTGTTTCTCTTTGGGGGTTGGAATGCCCACCATCCCTCACGCCCCCCAGCAGAGTGGGGGAGGTGGCTCCCGAAAGTTCTGCCTCCGGTCCAATGCCCGAAGGGGATTGGGATGGTGCCGGGGGGCAGAAAATGGGAACACTTTTAGCATTTGCATTGCAGAGGCAAGAGAAACAGTGGAAAGCAAGCATCGCTCGCTTGCTGTGGGGACAAAGCGCCCCCAGATCCGGGCTGGTGATCCTTGGGATCCCTTCTCTTCCCCAACTGCCAGGTATGCGCCCGTGGTTCAGGAGGGACAAGACATTTGGTCCCTCCTGCTGCCCAGGCATTGGCAGCAGGGTGCTGGGTTGTAAGAACACAGAGCCCACCTCACAGGCCAGGTCTGGGCCGTTTCGCTCAGTTCCCTGGGCCAGGGCCTCCGCCCAGCCAGCTGTTGGGTTTGGGGGCTTTACTTCCCCTGTCAGGACCTGGGCCACTGTTCTGTGGGCAGGGTCTGGGATTCCTGATCTGTCCTCGAGGGCCAGGGCCCCTGCAGGGTCCTAGAGGCTCCTCTCTGCTGCTGTTCTTTCAAAAACAAAAAAAAAACAAACAAAACAAAACAAAAAAAAAATTTAGAATTAAATAAAAAGAGTTGAATGAGCTAGCAGCTCAAAAGCATTGAAAAGCCAAAAATTAGCCTTAGCCCAAGTGGTTCAATTAAGGGCTGTGGCCAGGACATTCCAGAAATTTTCTCAAAATTGTTTGATAACTGTCAATGGATTTTTGATAACTATTGATGGATTTTCTTTAGAAATTTGTTGTTTCAGGATTCTGCAAGCCTGTTTCAGGACCAAAAGGGACTTTCAGAGATGTCAAAGAGGAACATCTCCAGTCCATGGACTTTCTCCTGAAACTCAGCCGTTCAGACTTGAAGCAATGAACTTTCTTTCATTGTTTTTGCATTTTCTTATATTGTAAGATTGTTTTAGTGATATGATAGAATTTGATGTTCTACAGGTGAAGAATTTCCTTGATCATTCCACATCAGCACTTGATTGAGGTTTTGATTGGTAACAGATAACCTCTCAAGTGTTTCTTCTCCCTTCTGCATGGGCCCAGCAGATGAAATTACAAACACATTTCTTTTTAATTTAATTTAAATAAAAAGGGTGACATGTCACAGCCATTTTCTGAAAAATCCCTTTGCCAGGATTTTTCTCCTGGGAAGCTGAGAGGCCTCAGGAACAAAATAAACAATAATTATCTGCTGCTGTGGAATGCAACAGATGCATCTTTGATTGGTCCATGTTGGTTGTTTCTAATTAATGGCCAATCACAGTCAGCTGGCTTGGACTCTCTGGGAGTCACAAGCTTTTGTTATCGTTCCATTTCGCTCCCTTTCAAGCCTTCTTATCAAATCCTTTCTTCTATTCTTTTAGTATAGTTTTAATAGATCTTTTTCTTTTTATATAACATATGTATCATAAAATAATAAATTACCCTTCTAAAACATGGAGTCAAGATTCTCATCTCTTCCCATGTTGGGGCTGCCTGCAAACTTCCACAATGATGTAATTCTATGAGTCATGCTTAGAGACTTAGATGGCTCATTATTGGAGATAGGGAGTTATCAGGGATGAGTCATGGAGAAGATAAAAGACACTGCCACTTCTATCTTAACAGCTTACCTAGACAGAGACAATTAATGGGATCATCCTGCCACTCCCAAAATCTGGGTAAGTTCTGATCCCTTGTACCTGGATGGCATTAGGGTATACTGTGTACCAGTGTCCACTAGAGCCATATACTCCTGTGGATATGATGTGCCAGATCATCAAATCCACAGAGTCCAGGAAATCCTATTCTTCTTTTCATTTCTTCCTGATCAGAATATTTACTATCTGAATCCTGTAGTATCAGACCAGAAGTCCCATCACCAAGATCAGGAGGAGAGGCAATGCGGGGGATTGCTGCTTTCCTTCCAATCTCTTAGTAGCAACCAGAGTGTGTCAGCCTTAGCAGATGTCTTTCCCTGCAGTTCACATATACCAGCTTATAGCTTTGAGGAAGACACACCATCCCACTTTCATATATCCTCCTCCTGGTCACACATGAAGAATCCTAGAGTGCCATGCCATGTGCACCTGGGGTTCTCCCTCCTCCTCCTCTTCCTCTTCATCTTCCTCTTCCTCCTCCCTTTCTAACAGATTGGATGGACTCATCAACATCTGCATCCATTGGGGGGTTTTTGACTACTGGGGAAATGACTATAGCTGGGGTTTGGGTTGCTGTCTCAGCCATGTTGTCCTCAGATGCAGAGACCTTCCTTCCCCTGCTCCTCTGATGATGCTGGAAAGAAGCTTGAGAGGCATAGGTCAAGCCCCAAAGCAATGCTACGAGTTACTGGATCTCACAGGGTCACCCTTCTGTAAAATGGTATACCAATTCAATAGGATTACATATCTGTTCAGGCATAAAATCCCAGGCTACTGGAGGTGATAAGTGTTACGGGCATCTGCCCAAGTCCTCCCACATGCCTGACCACCCAGGGATCAAACAGCTTGGGGCACATTTCTTTGTCACATCACTAACCTCTGATTATTACCCACTGTTGATTGTAGGTTGGCAATGATGAGCTCAAAGAGAGAAGTCTGAGGGCAATCAAAAGGGACTTCATGGCACTGGAGTGACTAGTTGAAGGGACAGATATTCAGGAGCTGTTTTCCTCAATCCCTTTGCTAGAGGGAAGAATACTGAAAGGAACAGGGGAACACTCCTGAAAAACATGCAACTTAAAGACTGGTGCCATTGGTGGAATTTTGGCTTTTTTGATCATGGGGTGGTTTATATGGCATTGAGCCTGCTGGAGACTGATGGGGTTCACCTGTCTAAAAGGAGGAAAAGGCTTCTAGCCTGTGAATTGTCAGGGCTGATTGAGAGGGCTCTAAACAGGGTTTGAAGGGGGAAGGGGACAAAACCAGGCTCGCCAGAGACAAGCCTGTGGGCAGCAGGCCAGTGCCAAGGGTGAAATCAACAGCCCAGCTGAAGGGCATCTACAGCAATGCAGCAGTATGGATAAAAACCAGGAAAAGCTGGAAGCCATTGTGCAGCAGGAAAGCTACTCAGATGTAGGCACAGTGCGAGGTTTCCTCTGGGCAGTGGTGGTGTGATTAAAAAAGGGCTCTAGGGAGTGTGGCAACCCAGAGTGTGGTGAACAGGGGTGCAACATGTCTCTGAGGATGTGGTACAGCAGTTTGTGCAGCAGTTGGCACAGGCAGGGCAAGCAGGCAGGGTTGCAGGCATCCGCCTACTAGTGGGGTTTTTAGTTTGTTTTGTGAAATTTGGTTGGTTTGGGGTTTTTTTCAGCAATGGTCATTACACAATCAAAAGCTACAGCTAGTAAAAATGTACCTAGCCAAACAGAACCTTCAAAGAAGGAAGCATTTGTCCAGATCCCTTCCTGTGAGGAGTGTTTGAGCTTGTCTGTAGTACTAGGGGACGTTGCAAAAGACACCTGCCTGTGGTGTGAATGGGTGAATGATCGCCTTTTGCTGGTGGTCGAACTTAAGGAGGAAGTAGAAAGACTAAGGAGCATTAGAGAAAGTTAAAGGGAAATAGACTGGTGGAGTTTTACCCTTCCATCCCTGAGAGAAGCCCACCAGGAGTCAGAGGACTCCCATGCGTCCTACCATCAGACAATAGGAGGACACCTGGTGGATGAAGGGGAGTGGAAAGTGGTCCCTACTCGGGGAGGTAATAAAAATTCCTCCCGACTCCCATCACCTACCCAGGTGCAACTTCAGAATAGGTATGAAGCCCTGGATGAGGA
The DNA here is from genome assembly GCF_047830755.1 of Zonotrichia albicollis. Taxonomy (NCBI): domain Eukaryota; kingdom Metazoa; phylum Chordata; class Aves; order Passeriformes; family Passerellidae; genus Zonotrichia; species Zonotrichia albicollis. The sequence continues at coordinate 25,844,034 of NC_133859.1, forward strand.
GGGTCAGCCAGATGACACAGAAGAAAATAATCTGCCCAGTAAGCCTTCCAATTACACTTTGTCTGTCAAATGGATTACTACCTCTAGCATTAAAAAGAAAAGAAGGGTAATGGTTGTGGTATTCACATACTCTTTGAACAGAGAGACATAATTCTCTCTCCCAGGATTTTTCCTGGGGAAGGCAGTGAGAAAGCTCAGAGAGAGAAGAGAAAACAATTCTTATCTCTATTTGCTGCTCCTATTGTTTGGCACATGTGGAATGTGTTATGGAGGTTGTGTAACGAAAGGGATTTGTTAATTGGACTCTGGTGATGGTTGTTTGGATTGATTGACCAATTAGGTCAAAGCTGTGTCATGACTGTCGGAAAGGGTCATGGGTTTTTTGTTAGTGTGATATAGTTTTAGTACAGCAGTAATGTAACATAGTATAGCTTAATAAAGCATTTGTTCAGCCTTCTAAATAATGGAGTCATTGCACATTATCCCCTGGCTGGGGGTCATCCCGTATTGATAAGTGTTAGTGGGTGACTCCCTCTGAGGGAAACTGAGAGCCCTGTGTGTCGACTGGACCCATCCAACAGGGAGGTCTGTTGCCTCCCTGGGGCTCAGGAATGGGATATTACTGAGAGACTACCTGGGCTGATACAGCCCTCTGATTATTACCCATTGTTGATACTCCAGGCTGGAACTGGATGGGGTCCATCTCTCCGTTAAGAGCAGAAGGATTTTAGCTCACTGAGAGGGCTTTAAACTAGGTTTGAAAGGGGAAGATGATGCAATTGGGCTCTCTAGAAGCAAGCCCAAGGGTGGTAAGCCAGAGTCAGGGGTGAAATCAGCAGCCCAGTTGAAGTGCATGTATACTAATGCATGCAGCATGGATAACAACCATGAAGAGCTGGAAGCCATGGTACAGCAGCAAAACTATGGTGCAGTTACCCTCACGGAAACATGGTGGGATGACTCACATAACTGCAGCACTGCACTGGATGGCTACAAGCTCTTCAGAAGAGACAGGAAAGGGAGAGGAGGTGGAGAGGTGGCCCTTTATAGGGAGGCTTTTGATGTCATGGGTATTGAAACTGATGAAGATGAAGTTGAATGCCTATGGGTAAAAATTAAAGGGAAGGCCAACAAGGCTGACATCCTGCTGGGAGTCTGTTATTGACCACGCAACCAGGAAGAAGAGGTGGATAACTTATTCTAAAAGCAGCTGGAGGATGTTTCAGGATCACCAGCTCTTGTTCTTGTAGGTGATTTTAACCTACCAGACATCTGCTGGGAACTTAACACAGCAGAAAAGAGACAGTCCAGGAAGTTCTTAGAGTGTGTGGAGGACAACTTTTTGTCACAGCTGGTGAGTGAGCCTACCAGGGGAGGGACTATGTTAGACCTATTGTTTGAAAATAGAGATGGGCTGGTGAGAGATGTGGTGGTTGGAGGCCATCTAGGTCACAGTGATCATGAAAATATAGTTTTCAATATTTGGTGAAATAAGAAGGGGCATCAATAAAACTTTCACACTGGACTTTACAAGGATAGACTTTAGCCTATTCAAGAGATTTATTCAGAGAGATCCTTGGGAAGCAGCCCTTAAAAACACAGGACTTGAGAAAGGGTGGGCATGCTTCAAAACAGATCTGGAGGGCACAGGAACAGACTGTCCCTGTGTGCTCAAAGATGAGTCGCCAAGGCAAACGTCCAGCCTGGATGGGCAAGATTTTGGAGGAACTTCGGAATAAAAAGATGTATCATCTTTGGAAGGAGGGTCATGTGTCTCCAGAAATATTTAAGGGGGTTGCTAGTGCATGTAGAAAAAAAAATAGGGAGGCCAAAGCTCAGTAAGAACTTAATTTGTCAACTTGTGTGAAGGATAATAAAAAACGTTTTTGCAAATATATTAATGGTAAAAGGAAGAGTAAGACCAACTGTCATGGTTTGAGCCTGGCACAGAGCCAGTGCCCCCCATGAAAATGCTTCACTCTGGTGTCTGCTGTGAGATGTGACTAGGAATAAGCAAAACAGGCTCCAACTTAAACATAAAAAACACTTTATTACTTAAACTACAGGAAAATAGGGAAAGATTATAAGGAAAAGAAAAAAAATTGAAAACCTTACAAAAAACCACTTTCCCCCCTCCCCACTACTTGACTTTCTCAATCCGATACATTCTCCCAAATCATCAACTGCTCAGCCTTGGCTCCACATTTTAGTATACTCAAACTGCAGTTCATGAAGAGGAAAGGAGTCTTTCTTGTTCCATAGGCTTCTCCTGGAAACACACTGAAACTTCGTGTGCTTCCCTGTCACTTCGGCACCGCCCGGAAAAAGTCCTTTTGCCACTTGTGACATCTTCCTTCCATGCCTAGTGCTCTCACTACTGAAGCATGGCCAGAGTTGCTTTTAGGGTTGTCTTTCAAGGATGCCTTGTCTCACTCTAAAAAGGCACAGTCTCTGCTTTGGGACATCTGTCCCCCCCATATTTTTCTAACCCCCTGGGGCCGGGGGGTCCTTACGAATGAACCCTTTTGGTTTTGAGGCACTGCCTCCCCCTAAATGCAGTCTGTGTCACAGGAACAACTGAGTCCATGGCCACAAGAAAAGTCTAGCTAAAAGGCCACTCTAAATCATCTCTCTCCATTCAATCATCTCTACGTTCTTCGGGCCAGGTCCTTGTCTCATCTCATCTCTTATCTCTCTTCTTATTCAGCTTCGAGGAGGATTAGCATTTTTGCAAGGCCCCAATCATGAAAGAAAGGGTTAAAAGTTTTCAGTCTCTGTCTATCTCAGAATGCTGGTACTCTCACAGGTGCTGCTGCTCCGCCGGCCAGGCTGCACTCTTCCCTCCCCTTTCTCCTCCCGGGCTGGCTGCTATCACATTCAGACGCCGCCTCTCCTCTCTCTCCCTCCTGGGGGGGGGAATGGCTGCCCGATGTCTCTTGGGGCTCCGCCACTCTTCCATCCTTGAGAGCTTTCTCACCCCCATCTCTGTCCAGGCCCCGGGCCTACCGCATGGCTGCCCCTCCCCCGCCCAGCAGCAAGGCTGGACGGGGGAAGAGATCTGACCTCTTCACAGCGACGTCCCAAGAGAGAGTGCCAAGGGCAGTGCCCTGCTTTTAACCCCTGTGTATTCTCAGAGGTGTGTCCAAACCCCACTGGCTACACTAGGTACCAGTCTCAAACCCAAAACCTTCATTGGTTTGACCACAGCTTCCCAGAATTCCCACTCCTTCCTGGTCAAACCACCACACCAACCTTTGTTCTTTATTGGATGAAGGAGGGAACTTAGTAATTGCAGATGAGGAGAAGGCAGAAGTGCTTAACGCCTTCTTTGCCTCAGTCTTTAGTGGGAAGATGGCTTGTCCTCAGGATAACTGTCTTCCTGGATTGGTAGATGGTGTCAGGGAGCAGAATGGTCCCCCTGTTATCCAGGAGGAAGCAGTCAGAGAACTGCTGAGCTGCTTGGATGTGGTGTTACATTTTAGTTAAATGGTGTGCTCTGTCTCACCCCTCGAAAATGTGCGGTTTATTCCAAGCCTGTGATCCTCCCCTGAAGTATCATGTACCTGTAATCTCATTGGCCCAAGTCTTATTCCACACCCACTTTGAATCTCCCTGTTAAGCTGTGGGGGGAGATCACAGTCTCTCTTGGCCCCTTTCTCCCTAGGCTCTCCCTCTCTCCCACTTCCCCCCTTCTCCCTCAGAAACCATGCTGCTCCCAGGGGTGGGACCCCCAATAAACCCTCATCTAATTAGCACCCTCAGAAGCCTGTGGAGTCTCCTTACCTGCCTGCTGCTACCAGCAAACATACAGCTTAGGGGGCCCCCTGGGGACTCCCCAGAGACCCCCTCAAAAGAACTGCAACATTTGGGACCAGATGGGATCCATCCCAGGGTGATGAAGGAGCTGGCAGATGATCTTGCAAAGCCGGTCTCCATCATTTACTGGTGGGGTTCCAGATGACTGGAAGCTGGCCAGTCTGATGCCCATTCACAAAAAGGGTAGGAAGGAGGATCCTGGAAATGATAGACTAGTCAGTCTGACCTTGGTACCCGGTAAGGTAATGGAACAGTTTCTTTTGAGTGCTGTCATGCAGCACTTACAGGATGGCTGGGATATCAGACCCAGCCAGCATGGGTTTAGGAGGGGTAGGTCGTGTTTGACCAACCTGGTCTCCTTTTATGACCAGGTGACCCGCCTGGTGGATGCGGGAAAGGCTGTGGATGTTGTCTATTTGGACTTCTACCAGGCCTTTGACACTATCTTCCTCAGCATCCTCTTGGAAAAGCTGGCAGCCCACAGCTTGGACAGGAGCACTCTTTGCTGGGTTAAAAACTGGCTGGATGGCCAGGCCCAGAGAGTGGTAGTGAACGGTGCTGCATTGAACTGGCAGCCAGTCACCAGTGGTGTTTTTCAAGGGTCTGTGCTGGGGCCAGTTTTGTTCAATATTATTATTGATGACATGGATGAGGGTACTGAGTCTTTCATAAGTAAATTTGTGGACGACACTAAGCTTGGGGCGTGTGTCGATCTCTTGGAAGGTAGGAGGCCTCTGCAGAGAGACCTGGATGGATGGGCAGAGTCCAATAAGATGACGTTTAATAAGTCCAAATGCCGAGTCCTGCATTTTGGCCACAATAATTCCCTACAACACCATAGTCTGGGGACGGTGTGGCTAGACAGTGCCCAGGTGGAAAGGGACCTGGGAGTACTGGCCAACAGCCAACTGAACCTGAGCCAGCAGTGTGCCCTGGTGGCCAAGAAGGCCAATGGCATCCTGTCCTGTATCAGGAACAGTGTGGCCAGCAGGACCAGGGAAGTCATTCATCCCCTGTACTTGGCACTGGTGAGGCCGCACCTTGAGTACTGTGTCCAGTTCTGGGCCCCTGAGTTTAGGAAGGATGTTGAGATGCTTGAGCGCATCCAGAGGAGGGCAACAAAGGCTGGTGAGTAGCTTAGAACACAAGCCCTATGAGGAATGGCTGAGGGAGCTGGGCTTGTTTAGCCTTGAGGAAATGAGACTCAGAGGTGACCTTATCACTTTCTACAACTTCCTGAAAGCTGGTTGTAGTCAGGTGGGGGTTGGTTTCTTTCACCAGGCAGCAACTGACAGAACAAGAGGACACAGTCTTAAGCTGCGCCAAGAGAAATCTAGGTTGGATATTAGGAAAAAGCTTTTTATGGAAACAGTGGTAAAGTACTGGAATGGTCTGCCTGGGGAGGTGGTGGAGTCACCATCCCTGGATGTGTTTAAGAAAATATTGGATGTGGCACTTGGTGCCATGGCATTGTTGAGCTCTTAGGACATGGGTTTGACTCAATGATCTTGAAGGTCTCTTCCAACCTAATGATTCTGTGATTCTGTGAAAGAAATAAAGAATTAAATACCTCAGCCTTGGTTGTCATAGCACGATGTCCCCAGCTGGGAAATACTTAGCATTGACTCCATGATTCCAGAAGGCTGATCAGTCGCTTTATTATACTATACTATGCTTATTAAAAAACTCATCACCCTTACAAACAGTCCAATACAGACAGACCAGATTGGTCAATTAATCAAAACACTATCACCATTGGCTAATTAAGAAATCACCCATTGGTAAACAAATCTCCATAACACATTCCACATGTTCACAACAACAGGTGCAGCAAATGAAGGTAAGAATTATTTATCATTCTTTTCTCTGATCTCAGCCTTCCCCAGGACAATGCCTGGGGAAGTTGTGCCTGTTGCTCTCTGTGGCCAGAGAGCAGCTGCCACACTTGGTGAGTGTTCTTGCCTGCATCCCATAAAGGATGAGAGATTTTCCTAGGCTTTCCTTTTGTTGTTAATGCGTTTGTAAAAACACTTATTATTGATTTTTACAACAGTAACCAGATTGAGATCTAGCTGGGCTTTTGCCTTTCTAATTCCCTCTCTGCACGACCTAAGGATATCCTTGTACTCTTCCTGAGTTGCCTGACCCTTCTCTCAAAGGTCATAAACTCTTTTTTTCCCTGAGTCACAGAGAAAGCTCCTTGTTCAGCCATGCTCGTCTTCTTCCTCAATGGCTCGTTTTACAGCTGTTGTGGCTTGACACTGGCCAGATGCCAGGCACTCACGAAAGCTGCTCACTCACTCCCCTCTGGAGCTGGACAGAGGAGAGGAAATTTGACAAAGGGTTCATGGGTTGAGCTAAGGACTTGGAGAGATGGCTCACAAAATACAATCATGGACAAAACAGCCTTGAATTAGAGATATGAAGGGAATTTATTACTAAGAAAATCAGATCAGGACAATGAGAAGTAAAATAAAACCCTTATAAACACCTTCCCCCCACCTCTCCCTGCTTCCAGCTCTGCCTCCTACCCCAGCAGCACAAGGAGACACAATGGGGGTTACTTTCAGTTGATCAGCTGTGCCTTCTCCCACTGCTTAGGGAGAGGAGTTGTTCCCCTGCTGCACCGTGGGGTCCCTCCCACAGGAGACAGTTCTCTGCAAACTTCTCCAACATCAGTCCATCTAACGAGAAACAGTCCCCCTCAAACTGCTGCAGCATGGATTGTCGGCAATGGAGAGAGACGGGGAGAGTGACTTGGTGATCAGAATCCAATTTTATTGTGGGAAACAAGCACTTATATACTATTTTAGGGAGACTAGTAATGTGTACTACAATGATTAGGTTGAAATCACATAGACAAACTTATGCCTATAAAAACATCTCTTGCTTGCAGAGTTTGAAAGGATTTCCTTTTTCTGGTAAACCAGTCTAATTAAATCTTCTGGCTACCTAGATCTAATTTTCAAAGTTCTGTTTACTTTTGCCAAGGCATTTTAGCTATCAATTTTCTTATGCTAATAAGGTCCAAAGTACTCTCTGTCTCTTGCACCCCAATATCTCCCCCTTCTGTGTAAACCAAAACCACTTCTTTAATGGTCTTATTAATTAATCTCTGCACACATTTGAGTGAGCAAGGTATCATGATTAATATAATTATTATCACAATCACCACATACATACCTATCCTAAAGAAATCCTTTAGCCAGGGAGCTAAACCCCAGCCACTAAACAGGTTGTCTAGCCAAGATCCACATTCTACTCTTAGTTTAAAGACACTATCCTTCAGCTGTTCTATGCTTTTATGGATAGATTCCGAGTGATCAGAAAGGTCCATGCAACACATTCCATCAAAATCTTTACAGCCATGGCCTTGTGATAAAAGTAAAAAATCTATTGCAGCTCTGTTTTGCAAAGTTACATGCCTTACACTATCAACATCCATTAATATGTTTGATAAAGCAGACCTAGTGGCATTTGTCTGTTTTGACAGCCAGCAAGCCATCTCATTTAACTGGGTTAAGGCCTTTTTTGCAGCCATTTATGGCAAAAGTAAAGAGACCAAATTCATTTGGGTCTCAGACCACAGAGACACTTCATCATGGCAGTATTTATCAAATGCATGTAAACTGTGCCTAATTCTGCGGGGATATTTGTGCTGTAAAATCATGGATGTGTTAGATGTTAGCACAGTCAATCGTCCCAGGCTACAGGGACCTCCTTTTATGTGCGAAGGGATAGCAGCCCAGGCCCGATCTCCACAGACCAAAACCATTCCTGATGGCAGCCTTAGGGGGCATTGCTGGATTTAGAAGGGCTGCCAGAACTGTAATTGCACCAAATGGTTTGATTCTTATACACAGGGTGATAGGGAGAAACATCCCAAGCTTTACACTGATTTCTTCCGGTGTATTTAAAATTACCACAAAAATCCATTTTTACAGAACCCAGGAGCTCTAATTCTTGGGGCTCCAAGGGTGCCTCAGGAAGGTAGGGGGGTCCACTGATCCCATGCATCAACAGGATTTGAGCTCCACACCATGCTTTCAGTATTTTTTGGTATTGGCCAATTGTGTAATGGCAAGCCTACTAGACAGGTTGAAAATGGATTTTCTGGGGATGCAGTGGCCAAGCATAGGGTATCTTGTTTTATTGCATTGGCTAAAGTTATCCAAACATTTGTTTTGGGTTGGTCAACAGACCAGGCTGTGTTAGTAAAACTAAGCAGGGCTAAGCAGCATAAGCAGAGCATCCATTTTAACTCCATTCTATGTTGCAGCAAAAAACCCCTTTTTGGATTTCAGTTTTTTAGTTTCCAAGCATATCTCTTAGCACATTCCCTTTTGTCCTTTCCCAAGCTTGTTCAGGGACTGGCCAGATATAAGGCACTAAATTGTTTCGTTTGCAAATATGGCTGTTATAAATGATCAATCGAAAAGCCAAATTATCAAAATGGGAAAGATTTTATTTTCCACGACCAAAATACAGTCCTCAAAAACCCACAGCCAAAGAGACAGTGTCGAGCCCGGGATTGGGGCTGGGTGAACCTAGATCTGACCTCTATCGCATCAAATCTCCCTCTGTTCACCAAGGCAGCTTCCAGCAAAGCAATTTTATACAGATTTTTATGCCTGAGGCAGAGGCACCCCGATGTCTTTTGCAATCCTGCATATGCATGAAAGTTTCTTTCACTGTGCAGGGCTGGACTGTTATGAACAAAAATTGGGTTAATATGTTTTTTGTGAGAAAGAGTTACAGAGACGCAGCCAGATCTGTCTCTGCCAGGGTTCTTAGTGCTTTGTCATGGTAATCACAGGTCATTGGATCTTATCTCCTCTTTTGTATTAGTAAAAGGCCTGGCTGGGTGGGGTGATGGCCCTTCCCTGAGGCAGTACGCTCTTCCAACATAGGGAAGACACCTGAGAGGGTGGGGGGGGGGAGTTATGCAAAGTGACTCCAAAGACCAGAATGCTTTGTGGGACCAAGACTCGAAACCCACAGAGAAAACCCCAAAAACAACGAGCCAAATAAGAATTGAGAGACTAAAGTGGTGTCTGGACATGAGGAGCCGATTGCTGAGCCTGCAGAGATGCGGAGCCCCTCTCACCCTGAGCAGAGAGTCGTCCCGACGCCAGGACCAAGCTGGACAAAATCAACAAAGGACAACATCTGATGGGGACATCACGCCCTAAAGGCTCCCACGAGGACCGGATCCCCCGGCTCTGCCCCTGGTGGACAGAGCTGCGCATATCCTCCTCCTCTGAGTCGCCCTGGGAGACGCGACGGGGACTGCAGCCCTGCGGGGACGCCCAATTCTGAGCTGATCACTTTTAATAAAGGCATTAAAAAGGAGAAGAAGTCTCCTGGCCCTGTTTATTTCATGGACAATCGCTGTTTCCTGAGTAGTGGCAAGCGCTGATCGTGTCAGGGGAAGTCAGGTATTCAGATGTATCTTTCTGGCGACTTCTGTTATCTTGATCCAAGTCACTTGATTGATACCATCGATCAAGATAACAGAAGTCGCCAGAAAGATACATCTGAATACCTGACTTCCCCTGACACGATCAGCGCTTGCCACTACTCAGGAAACAGCGATTGTCCATGAAATAAACAGGGCCAGGAGACTTCTTCTCCTTTTTAATGCCTTTATTAAAAGTGATCAGCTCAGAATTGGGCGTCCCCGCAGGGCTGCAGTCCCCGTCGCGTCTCCCAGGGCGACTCAGAGGAGGAGGATATGCGCAGCTCTGTCCACCAGGGGCAGAGCCGGGGGATCCGGTCCTCGTGGGAGCCTTTAGGGCGTGATGTCCCCGTCAGATCTTGCTCTCAGCCTCGGCGGCCCCCCCTGGTCCCGGCGTTGGGATGACTCTCTGCTCAGGGCGAGAGGGACTCCGCATCTCTGCAGGCTCAGCACTTGGCTCCTCATGTCCAGACACCACTTCAGTCTCTCAACTCTTATTTGGCTCGTTGTTTTTGGGGTTTTCTCTGTGCCTCTGGAGTCGGGGTCCCACAAAGCATTCTGGTCTTTGGAGTCACTTTGCATAACTCCCCCCACCCTCTCAGGTGTCTTCTCTATGTTGGAAGAGCGTACTGCCTCAGGGAAGGGCCATCACCCCAGCCAGGGCTTTTACTAATACAAAAGAGGAGATAAGCTCTAACGACCCGTGATTACCATGACAAAGCACTAAGAACCCTGGCAGAGACAGATCTGGCTCTGTCTCTGTAACTCCCTCTCACAAAAAACATATTAACCGAATTTTAATTCATAACAGTCCCCCCTCTTTTTCTTTGATCGAGCTTAAATTCTTAAGCTCGCATCAACTCACAATTTTTTGTTTTGAATCTACTATAAATCTCTTGTGCACTTTGGTAATCATGGTTACTTAACCTTGTTACTTTTCTTGGTTTCTTCAGGTTGGTTTGTACAGCCAATACTGTTTTACTAAAACAGATAAACAAGCATAGTAAAAAGAGCAATCCTCCAAGTCTACACACAGTGAGAAAAACCACCTTTTCCCATACATTCCTTCTGAAAATTTCCAAGTTCTCCCACCCACTGGGATCAAGTGTAGGAGTTTGATCTTGATTATTTACACATGCTAATCATTTTATTTCGTTTGAAATGTCCCTAATAATTGAATTCTTTATTTTTAATACTGCCTGGAGCCGAATGACTTTGTTCAACACAGATTTTGGGATCCGAACTTGGCTTTTACAATTTTGGATTTTCTCAATTTCTATTTCACTTTCCCGGTTTTGTTTAATTTCTCCCAAATCATTATATATAGGAACTCCCAAACTTGATCCAGTTTCTTTGGGTAATAAGAAAATTGGTTTTATCACCCTAGCAATGCAGTTGCCAGATGAGATCAAACTTAGCGGTTTAGAGCTCCCCTGAAATGTGTTCCAAAAGGGGTTTATCTCTTTTCCAGTACACTCATATAAATACTTGTAACAAACAATTTTTCTTACCATTTTCACCATTTCTTTGCTTTTTACTAGATCTGCTGAGCTTGTTTCAGCGGCATCACATTCAAAGCACAACCAGGCTACCTCTATAGGGCACTCTCCTAGGAGTGGCTGCCTAAAAGTGGCAGTATTCTGGGCTATCCAATACACTCTCTTATTTTTCTGAGAAAGGACCAATTGGGAGAGGTTAACACAATCAGGGTTAGAACTGATGTGGACTCTCGACAAGGAGCTCACTTCCTCTTCATAGCGGGGTTGGTAGCCTTCACTGCACAGCTCTCCTGGGCTTCCTAGAGCAACACCAGCAGTTAGAGCTATCAGTACTACCCTTTCCAAGAGTCCGGTATGGGTCATCTTGCACAGCCTGCCCACCCGGCCTTGCCTCTTGGGGAATTTTTTTCTGAGGAGAAGCTTCCAAGCTCTTTAGAGTCCCTTCTACCCACTTCTCTGGTTAAGCCTCTCTTGGTCTGTTCCCTACAAATTTTAGTTTCCCCCCCAGGGGAGTGTTCTGTAGAGGATTAACCTGGAGTCTTTGGAAATATATTGGGGAACTTACACTAGAATTACTTATTTACAGCCCTAAATTTTTTACCAACATAATTTACACAGGACAGTTTTGAATCATTTTAAGCAATATTAGAACTCTGATACCAATTTTTCCTATACAGTTCAGTCTTTTTGACTCTTCCTCCTGAGAGTCAACTTTAAATCACAGTATACCCAGGTGAATTAACTTGTGATGTGGATGAATCCTTATCCAGTGCCCGGAGGTGAGTGGTGTGGACTCTCGCCCAATGCCAGAGGAAGAAACTGGGAGTCCGGCCCAATGCCAGAAGGAGACACTGGGAGTCTGGCCCAATGCCAGAAGGAGACAGGGGTGTAGTCCGGTCCAATACCAGAATGCCAGAGGGAAAAAAACCTGATGTTGAATCTTGGTCTATTGCCAGGGGGTGAGAGTGACTAACATAGTTTACATAAAACAGTCTTGAAACATTTTACTAATGTCTTCCCATACAGTTCAGTCTTTTTGACTCTTCCTTTTAAGAGTCAACTTTAAATCCTTTGGTCCTTTTATCACAGTATACTCAGGTGATTTAGTTTGTGTAGCAGATGAATCTTGTCCAGCGCTGGGGAGTGAGAGTGGTGTGGACACTGGCTCAATGCCAGAGGGAAAAGCTGATGTTTCTGGTCCCGTACCTGGGGGTGAGACTGGCCGTTTTATTCTTGTGATATGAGTCCAACCTTTTTCTTTGGTCCGCACAGCTGAATTAGTGATCAGGAGCACCTGGAAGGGGCCTTCAAATTTAGGCATTAGTGTTCCCGTATTCCATGATTTTATCAAAACCCAATCTCCTGGGCTAATGTTGTGAACTTTTGTGTCAAGAGGGGAAGTTTGAGGAAGGTATCCTTTCTTTCTAAGTCCTTCCAGAGTTCTTCCAATTATTTCTAAATACTTTCTGGTAGCTTCTTCCCCTTCCAGATAGTCTCCTGTGCTATAAGGTGTTAGCAAGAATGGCAGCCCAAACATCATTTCATAAGGTGAAATTCTTATGTCAGACCGAGGTCTTGTTCTGATGCGCAATAGCGCTAGGGGCAAACATTTCAGCCAATTCATTTTGGTCTCTTCAATCAATTTAGTTAACACATTTTTGAGGGTTTTGTTCATTCGCTCCACCCTCCCAGAACTCTGGGGATGCCACGGAGTATGCAGCCTCCATTTAATTCCTAAAGCCCCAACTATATTTTGTAATGTTTGGGACACAAAATGTGGACCTCGGTCTGAGTCTATGGTGTTCACCATTCCATATCTGGGGATAATGTTCTCTAGGATTGCTTTTGCTACAACTTGAGCTGTTTCCCTTCTGGTCGGGAAGGCTTCTACCCAGTGTGTGAGATGATCAACCATAACCAGTAAATATCTGTACCCTTGCATTGGGGGCATCTCAGTGAAATCTATCTGTATGCTTTGGAAGGGTCTCAAGGCTAATTCCCTTCCTCCGGGTGCTACTTTTCTCATAACTTTCTGGTTCACTTTTTGACAAATGACACACCCTCTTGTAACAGCTTTAGCCAGGCTATATACACCAATGCATAGGTTATTCCTTAAGAAATGATCACATAGTCCTTGGACTCCCCAGTGAGTTAATTTGTGTAATTCTGTTAGCACTGTCCGAGCCAGTGCTTTATTCAAAAACACCCGTCCGTCTGAGGTTAACCACTCTCCCTGTTGTCCTTGATGTAACCTTAAATCCTTTATAGCTTCTAATTCTTCTTCACTGAATACAGGTTCTTCCCTTTTTTCCCCTTCTTCAGGTGTCATTTTTGCCTTTAAAATTTTTACTGGATCTCCTGGTTCTAAAGCTGCTTCTTTGGCTATCTGATCAGCCAGTCGGTTTCCTCTAACTTCAAAACTGTCTCCTCTCTGGTGCCCCTTTATATGGACCACTGCTATTTCTGTCGGTTTCTGTAGAGCTTCTAATACTGATCTAACTAGGTTCTCATGGGCTAAGCTTTTTCCCTTTGAACTTAAATATCCACGTTCTTCCCATATTTTCCCAAATGTGTGAACCGTCCCATATGCATATGGGGAGTCCGTATAAATAGTTCCCCGGTCCCCCTCCAGTAAATCCAGTCCCCTTTTCAGGGCATAGATTTCGCAACTTTGGGCTGACCAGTTTGGGGATAGTTTCCCTTTTTCTGCAATTTGTAATGTTTCTCCATCTATAATGGCATAACCTGAAGCTCTTTTTCCATTTACTACCCTTGAAGAGCCATCTATGAATAAGCTTTTTCCAGTTGCTAGAGGCTGATCTTCCAAATCTTCTCTTAATTTTGTTTGGAGATAAACCAATTCAAGACAATCATGTTCTAAATTCTCTATAGGCTCTCCCATTAGGAATTGTGCTGGATTGAGGGCATTTGATGTGATAAATTCCAAGTCCTCTGTGTTCATTAGTATTATCTCATATTTTAATATTCTAGCATCGGTTAACCACTGCTGAGCCCTCTGTCTCAGTACTGCCTTAAGATCATGAGGAGTATGCACTTCAATTTTTCCTTGTAAGGTCAATTTTTGAGTCTCCTCTATCAGGACTGCGGTTGCTGCTACTGCTTGTATACAAACTGGCCAGCCTCTAGCCACTGGATCTAACAATTTGGATATGTATGCCACAGGTTTCCTGCACCCTCCCCACTCTTGAGTTAATACTCCATAGGCTATACCTCCTTCGGCACTCACAAACAGGTAAAAGCCCTTCCTGAGGTCTGGTAAGCTTAGGACCGGGGCAGAAGACAGTTTGTTTTTTAAGTTTTGCAATTGTTGATCATCTTCAGCTATCCAAATTAGGGGTTCTGGATCCACTAGCTTATTGTACAGAAATTTCACACTCTGTGTATATTGATCTAACCATAACTTACAATACCCGAACAAGCCCAGGAGTTTTCTCACATCTCTTTTCGTTTTCGGGGCCGGGAGAGCTAAAATACCTGAAATTCTGTCAGGGCTTTGTTTCTTATACCCTCCCCCTATTATGTGCCCCAAGTATGTTACTTCTGATTGCAAAAATTGTAGTTTCCCTTGGCAAAGTTTTAGTCCTTTCTCCCCCAGAAAATTCAAAAGCTTAATACTAGTTTGTGTGACCTGATCTTTGTCTTTTCCTGATACCATCAGGTCATCAACATACTGCAGGATCTGCACTTCTTTATCAGGGACAAATTGTTCCAACAAACTCTCTAAAGCTTGTCCAAAGAGATTGGGGGATTCAGTGAACCCCTGCGGTAATCGGGTCCACCTTAGCTGTTGTCTCCTCTTTGTACTCGGGTCCTCCCATTCAAAGGCAAACCAATCCCTACATTCTGTTGCCAGAGGACACGCCCAGAAAGCATCCTTCAAATCTATAACAGTGAACCAAGCATGTTCTCTTGGAATTCTGCTTAGGAGACTATACGGGTTGGGCACAACTGGATGTCTGGCAATGGTTCTTTTGTTGACTTCCCTTAAATCTTGTACCAGCCTATATTTCCCTTCAGCTTTCTTAACTGCCAGTATAGGGGTATTATGTGGTGACATGCAGGGTTCTAAAATTCCCTCTTGCAACAGTTGTTCAATGACTATAGCAAGCCCCTTCTTTCCGTCTAGGGAAATCGGATACTGTTTAACCCGTATGGGTGAGGTATCATCCTGCATTTTTATTGTTATTGGTGGTATGTCTAATAAGCCTTTCTTTCCCCCCTCAGCCCATACCTCAGGATTTATCTCTGCAACATCTCCTTGAAATAACTTCATCACTTGTACTACCACCCTCCCTTCCCTTGGGACAATCCCAAACCCCAAATGAACTTGCAGATCCTGTCCTAACAAACTTTTTTCTAAGTTAGGTAGATAAAGAAAATTAGCTTTACATTGCCTTGAGTTCCCAATTATTTTCACTTCTTCAATCACTGATGCTCTAAATGGCCTCCCCTCCGCACCCAATACTTCACAAAATTTTCTCCCAATTTCCATACCTTTTGGTATTTTGTTGAGACAGGACTTATCTGCCCCTGTATCAACCAAAAATTCAAATTCCTCATTTAGGGGTCCCACTTCAAAGTTTACCAAGGGCTCTTCTAGATGTTGCATTGGGTCCCCTATATTAAAAAGCCCCTGGCACCCCTAGTCCTCCCCCTTAAGAATCCTTCCTAAATTATCTTGTTCCCTGGCTATTGCCTCATCGAGACTGAGCTTTCTACAAAACCTCCTGATGTGTCCTGCCTCCCCACAGTAATAGCAATGTCGTCCTCTCAAAGGGACTTGAGGTCTCTCAATCCTTCATGCACCTGCCAGTACTGGCCTGTCTCTGCCTCCTCCTGGTGGTGGACCCGCCCTCCCTGCACTTTCCCTAGCTACAGCAACCATGATCTTAGCCTCGGCCTTTGCTTTTTCTTCCTCCCTCCTTAAATACACCTTCAATGCCTCTCTTAAAAACTCATTTATGTCCTTCGCTTGCCACTCTTCCATCTTTTCCAGTTTCCTCCTTATATCAAGCCAAGATTTGGCAACAAATTGGACTTTTAGTAGCATTTGACCCTCTGGGGTGTCTGGGTCTATTCTAGAGTACAACTGGAAGTTCTGCCTTAGGCGATTAAGCCAGGCAGCAGGAGCTTCCTCTTTCTCCTGCATGCCCTCAAATGCCAATTGGGTGTTAGTTCCTTTGGGAACTGACTCTTTGATCCCCCGTATTATCAAAGACCTATATTCCATCATGGCCTTCCTCCCCTCCTCCTGGTTAGGGTTCCAGCTGGGGTCTGTTAGTGGCAATTTCTGTTCGCTTGATGGCACCTGGGGTCCTGGACGGTTATCTTTCTCCCAGATGCTTATGCCAGCCACCCTAATCATCTGTACCTCTTCTGGGGAAAATAATATACTCCGGATGGAATTCATCTCCCCCCAAGTGTAGATATTTGGACCTAGAAATTGATCCACTTGGTTGGCTATGCCCACTGGGTCCTCAACTAAATGTCCCAACTCTTTCTTGAATCCTCTCACCTCAGAAGCAGTTAGGGGAGCATTCACAAAGCCAACACCTCCCGCTACTCCTCCCATAGGAACCTCTCTGAGGGGAAAGAGTCTCTCTGCCTTGAAGGTCTTGGATCTGGTGCTACAGTACGGCCCGTCTTCAGATGCCAAACTACTTTGAGGGATATCTGGGTTACCTTGAACTTTCTGCCCATCAGCAGGTGTATTTGCTGATAACTGTTTATCGGGCGAGGAGGCATTTGTGCCCCAACTAGGAGGAGGTAAAGGGACAGCAATAGGAGGGGGAGAAGAGCCTGAGTGAATATTAAGTGGAGGTGGAGAAGGGGTGGAGAATGCAGCAGGTGGAGAATGCAGCAGGTGGAGTAGGCACTTGTGGTGGTGCAGACGGAACTGGAGGGGATACTGGGTTTATCATAGCAGAAGCTGAAGAGGTAGAAGGAGGAGTCTGAGCAGGTGGTAATGAGATGGCAGCCAGGGGAAGAACCAGACCTGCCATTTGAGGTGCTTGAAGAAGAGGATTATAAGGTGGAGGGGCAGAAGGAGGCAGATAATCCAGGGGATCCCATCTTTTACTAGTCCTGTCATCCCCTCCTTCATTCCCCTCTTTCTTCCTCTGTACCTTACAAATTCGCACCCCTTCATCCCCAACAGCACTCTTTAACCAGCAAGCTACATACAATAATTGCTCAGGATCAGTATCCCCTCGAGCTGTCAGATAATTATTTAATTGTTGGCACATCCACTTATGCTTTGTCCCACACCAAGGCCATCCTCCTTGTAACTCTAATTCTGGCCACACTTCCATACAAGAATGGATCATTTTCACTTTATCTAATCCCTCCGTGGCCTCTATAGAATCCTATTTTACTAGCAGTTCTCCTAAGGGACTATTGGGTGGTATGTCCCTCAGTCTCTTGCCGGTCTTTTTACTATTACACCCTGCCATTTTACAGGTCTCAACAGTAAAAAAATCCCAAAGGTGCCTTTACTGACCGGTAATTTCAAAAAGAACCTTCTTTGAGGAGCTTCAACCTCCTCCACTGAAACTTCAAATTTCTGCCTGATGCTCAGGACTTCATACTGAAATAACTGCCCAATCTCTTGATTGCCTAACTTTCCCCACGTCAGGTCTTACATCTATCGGGACTTGAACACACAAAACCTCGGCCTAAGAATCCGGGTCGTGCCTGACTCCCTCAGTCAGGATAAACAACTGCCTGATTTTTAGTTTGCCTAACCTGCCAAATTTAGGCTTCACCGTATCAGGACTTAAAAGCAAACCACAGCCTCCTTCGCTGGGGTTTGTGCCTGACTCCTGTGCCAGGACTTACTTTTGCCTGCAGGGCTTGTGAGCTACCCGAATCCTTCTCGGGACTGATAAAATCTTACGCGAATCCTTCTCGAGAATTACAAATGCTACCCGAATCCTTCTCGGGACTGACAAATCTGCCTGACTTCCCTCTGTCATGCCTATTTTTGGTGCGTGCCACTTATACAAATATTCCCTCCGCACGCCCGGGGGGGGGGGGGGGGGGGCCCTTTATTCCACCTTGGGAGACTCACTCACGCTAATAACACTTGCCTCCCCCTGTTTCCGGCCGGCTTTCTCGTGAAAGCACGAAACTGCAGTACTGAGGGGCCACTATCACTTCGAAGGTCCGGCTGCCGGCCTTCATCTCATTCATACACACATGCGCACGTCTCCCGCTCCCGCCACCGGCTTTCTCACCAATCCGGTGCTCCGGTGCTCCTCTGCGTCGCTGCTCCTTAGCCGATCCCTCTGGTCCTGGTAGCCAGCTGTCCTGAAGTCCAAGATGGCCAGTCTTGAGTCTTCTTGCGGCGTGGCTATTCCGGACGAGCGCCCCCAGCCGAAATAAACAGGGCCAGGAGACTTCTTCTCCTTTTTAATGCCTTTATTAAAAGTGATCAGCTCAGAATTGGGCATCCCGGCAGGGCTGCAGTCCCCGTCGCGTCTCCCAGGGCGACTCAGAGGAGGAGGATATGCGCAGCTCTGTCCACCAGGGGCAGAGCCGGGGGATCCGGTCCTTGTGGGAGCCTTTAGGGCGTGATGTCCCCGTCAGATCTTGCTCTCAGCCTCGGCGGCCCCCCCTGGTCCCGGCGTTGGGATGACTCTCTGCTCAGGGCGAGAGGGACTCCACATCTCTGCAGACTCAGCACTTGGCTCCTCATGTCCAGACACCACTTCAGTCTCTCAACTCTTATTTGGCTCGTTGTTTTTGGGGTTTTCTCTGTGCCTCTGGAGTCGGGGTCCCACAAAGCATTCTGGACTTTGGAGTCACTTTGCGTAACCCCCCCCACCCTCTCAGGTGTCTTCCCTATGCTGGAAGAGAGCACTGCCTCGGGGAAGGGCCATCTACCCCACCCAGCCAGGGCTTTTACTAATACAAAAGTGGAGATAAGCCTCAAGGACCCGGTATTACAATAACAAAGCACTAAGAATCCTGGCAGAGACAGATCTGGCTGCATCCCTGTAACTCTTTCTCACAAAAAAATATTAACCGAATTTTTGTTCATAACAATAGGTGGATTTAAGTCCATCATGGAACAGTTAAAAAAATTAAAAACATATAGGGCTTTCTGTAGTCTTTCAGCAGGTGTATCTCCGGCTCCTCTCTTCTGTTGGGCCAAGAGACGCTTGAGGGAGCCATGGGCTTGCTCTATAATTGACTGCCTGGTGGGTGAGTGGGGTATTCCTCTCTTATGGGTAATTCCCCATAAGGAGAAAAAATTTGCAACTTTATGAGAAATGTATGCGGGGCCACTATCTGTCTTACTTTGTTGCGGAATTCTTAATGTGGCAAAGGCAGCAGTGAAATGATGACAAGCGTCCTTTGCTGTTTCTCCTGTGTGGGCTGAGGCAAACAGAGCACCTGAAAAGGTATCAATGGAAGCATGCACAAATTTTAAATGGCCAAGTTCAGGAAAGTGTGTCACGTCTGATTGCCGAATTTGTAGGCTCTGTAGACCTCTCGTGTTGACCCCTATGTTCACATTAGGAAGAGAGCAATGCTGACAATCAGGACATGTAGCAATGATACTAGAAGCTTGTGCTGCAGTAAGCTCAAAAAGCCTTACTAAAGCCCCAGTGTTCTGGTGAAAAAAACAAGTGACTCACCCGAGCCTGCTCTATTTTGTTTGGTAAAACATGTTGCACCAGTAGGGTTAACAAGTCTGCCTGGGTGTTGCCTTCTGTAAGAATCCCAGGGAAATTGGAATGCAACGTTATATGCATAACAAAATAAGGAACAGTCCTTTGATCCAAAAGAAAAACTATTAGTTTCAACCAGTAAAAAAGAACATCATTTGTAACTTGTTTTAAGACAGAGGCTTCTGCTCTAGACACAATTCCAGCTAGGTAGGCAGAGTCTGTTATTAGGTTAAAAGGTGAGCTGAATTTCTGAAACACTCTGACCACAGCAGCTAATTCTACAATTTGTGGAGACCCTTCAACAACAGCAATATCAGATTGCCAGGTTCCAGTATCAGAATCTCTCCACACAATCACTGACTTATGGGTTTTCCCAGAACCATCCATGAATATTGTCATAGCTTGCAAAGGAGCCTCATTTCTCCATGGCTTCGGGAGCAACTTAAAAGAACATCTCAACATTTTGTGCTTAGGTGGACAGATAGCTATCTGCCCTGGGTAATCTGCTCAAACCATTTGCAATTTCTCAGATTTCTGCAGCAACCAATCCAAATAGAACATTGTAAGAGGTAAAAAGATACAGTCAAAATCCCGTCCAGCTAAGGAGGTTAGTCTTTGACGAGCTTTGACAATTAACTGGGCCATAAATTCATCTTGCATGGAAATAGTCTTGGGCATATTGTCAGGCAAAAAGACCCATTTGATAATTAACAGAGGGTCTGTTTTTTTCTGAGTCCCACTGAAATACCAAGGCATGTGGTTGCCTGTCAGGGTTTAGAATTATTAACCAAAGTGGCAACTCTGGAGCCTGGCGAGCTGACTGTCTCTGTGAGATAGCATCAGCTACCTTTAGAAGCACAGCTTGTGCCTTTGTGTCCAAATGTCTAGGTGATAAGAGGTCAGGCTCTCCCTTTAGCAGGGCAAACAATGGCTCCAATTCTGCATTTGAAATTCCAAGTGTTATGAACAGAAATCTGCCGGGTTTTTTGTGAGAAGAGGGGTGCCACTGTTGCTGCTGGGGTGCTGCTTGTGTGTTATGGTAATCACGGGTCGTTATCGTTAATAGTTGTTTTTGTATCAGTAAAAGCCTAGCTGGGGCCGAGTTAATGGCTCTTCTCTGGGACAGTGAAGGGTGGGGACGGGACGTCCCCCCGAACAGTGAGGAGAAGAGACTTAGGAGGGGGGGAAGACATGCAAAATAACTCCAGGACCAGCATGCCATGAGAAGCTACTGCTTCTAGCTTGCTAAAAAAGACCCCCAAACAACGAGCCAACTGAGTTGAGAGATTGGAGTGATGTCTGGACATGAGGAACGGAGTGCTGAGCCTGCAGAAATGCTGAACACCTTCGTAGTCCCTCTCACCCTGAGCACGAGAGTCATCCCAAAACCGGGAGCAGACAGGCTGAAGCTGCGAACAACATCTAAGGGGTCACCACACCCTAAAGGCTCCCACGAGGACTGGACCCCCAGCTCTGCCCCTGGTGGACAAGGCTGCACATCTCCTCCTCCTCGTCACCCTGGGAGAGACGACACGGGAGACTGCAGACCCATCGAGCTGCCCAATCCAGAGCTGATCACTTTTATTAAAGGCATTAAAAGGAGAAAAAGTCTCCTGCCCTGTTTATTTCACCAAGCAAGGGAGGAACCCAGTTTATAGTCCCTAGTAATTTTTGTGAATCATGCAAAGTTTTGATTTCAGCTAAAATTTGCAAAGGTTGTGGCGAAATAGAGTGCATTCCAATGCACCAGCCCAGATATTTCCATGGAGATGACTTTTGAACCTTTTCAGAAGCAATGGTCAGACCTGCTGATGTAACAGCCTAGCTGATGGCCAGCACTGCTTCTTCCATTTGAATCACAGTTTCTGCAGATATCAGAATATCATCCATGTAATGATACAACAGAACATCAGGCATATGTTCCCAGATCAAACTTAGGGTCCTTGCCACATACTATTGGCAAATAGTGGGGCTGTTGTGCATGCCTTGCGGTAATACCGTCCAATAATATCGATTTAGTGGTTGCTGCATATTAATGCTTGGTACAGAAAAGCTGAATTTTGGCACATCGTCTGGATGCAGTGGACTATCAAAGAAACAATCTTTTAAATCAATCACTGTCAAATGCCAATTTCCGGGGATCATGGAAGGGGAAGGGAGCCCTGGCTGGAGGACTCCCATTTCTTCTATTACTTTGTTTATTTTCTGCATGTCATGCAACAGCCTCCACCCCCCAGATCACTTTCTGATCACAAACACAGAGGAATTCCAAGGACTATTAGACAGGACTATAGGTCCTTTTTCCAGCTGTATTTGTACAAGTTCTCGTAATATGCACAGTTTGTCTAATGACAGGGGCCACTGGTTCACCCACACAGGATCAGAGGTTTTCCAAGTCAGTTTGGGGGTGTCGCACATCCTAATGACCCCTATAGGAAAATCTGAATGTGTAAAAATCCCCCACTGTGTTAACACATCCCTTCCCAACAAAACCAGAGGAACAGAAAGCACAAAAGGTTTTACTGTGGCTATCCACCCTTCAGGCCCTGTTATTTGCACCAAGTCTTGGCTCTGCAAGCTTTCACAGTTCCCACCCACACCCGAGAATATCTGAGGCACAGCCATAAGTGGCCACTCACTGGGCCATTGGTTTTTTGAGATAACAGTCACATCGGCTCCTGTATCAATAAGTCTTGTTAGGCGTGTCTTTACCTTTCAGAGTCACTTTGCACTGGCATGTTGGACACTCAGATGTAATATGTTGTGTCCATAAAATCTGTGGGACTCCTGTAGAACCAAAAACCCCCCTCGCTCTTTTGAGTTATCCGGGGTGCAGACAGGGGTGCTGCAGGAAAGGGTACAAGCTGAGCTATATTGCTCCTGGCTGGGACTACACTGGGCGGATTGAGGGTCCAAGCCATGATCTTCATTTCCCTAAGGGAATCAGAGTCTATAGCCCCAGGGAGAACAAACAATCCTGTTATCGTGGTGGAAGATCTGCCTATAATCAAAGCGTGCATATTCTGTCCTGGCCTTCCGAAAACTCCTGTGGGAAGCAAATGGACAGATGAATCAAGTAACGTTACTGTGTTGGAGGTTGCCAGGTCCATTTCTGCGCTGCCTGGGGTGGCTGGTTGTAAGTGAGCAACAGTTGCTCAGCGGGCGGGGGCAGGGCTGATTGGAAATTAATGGTTGCTCCCAGCTGCTGCATCGGCTGCGGAATTTGTGTCCTCGCACGTTACCATCCCACGCTGCGAGAGAATTTTCCCTGCAAAGGCTGGCCTGTTGCATTGTGTTTTTTTATTTGTCATGCTGATCATTTGATTTGTGCTTTAGTAGTCCTTTTGGGTTTTTTCTCCCCCTGTTTTGAGAGTGACATAGACATGCCTTTGTTATTCATTTGAGCCAGGTGTCAGTTTATCTGTTTGTTTCTTAGCTACTTCCCTGCCAAGTTTTAAACCCCTTCTCCCCCACATCCAGTTGTTAATCCCTCCTATCCCAAGCAGTTTTCCTCCCTTGAAATCCTTTACTGGCTTATACATTGTATTCCCTGCTGTCCTGGGTTGACTATATGATGCTTTTATCCCCAATCATCTCATTCTGTTTCTGTTGAATAATAAGTTTTGTACCTTTAAGAGTGTTCCATGGAGTGAAGTGGGGGAGAGAAGAAGCGCACAGCTTTCTTTTCAGACACTGCACTCCTCCTCCACATTCCTGCTCCTGGACTGTGTTGTCTGCGGATGAACAGACAGCGGGTCAGAGCTCTCCTTTGCTTTTTAGTTAGTGTTAGCTAGCTGAGGCAAAGAAGTTCCCTGGACTGTTTTTTTTCCCTTTTTCTTTGGACCTCTTGAAACTGCTCTGGACTGAACACCCAGGAGAGCACTGGCAGCTACATCTGTGGCCCACCGGGTCAGGCCTGGCCTGCGACAATTCCAGCACACCTGCCTTGTGTTCCACCCCCAATTCTCCTGATTAGTTGAACATTGTATCCTCCCTTGAGACCTGCCCCCCTTTATAAGCTGTTTTTTGCCCCCAGTTTGTTGCCTGGGACCCCGCGACTCTGGGAGTTTACCATCAAATAAAGTAACCCAGTGCCCCCCAGGCCCGTGCTGTGTCCCTCTTGTTTCGCATTGCACCTCCACTGGTAGCTGGGATTCCGCGGAGCCCCAAAAGAGGGGGAATGTTGCCCTTCCACTGTCATCATCTAGCAGGGACGTGTGACACTGGCCATTCTGGTGGAACTTAGAGCTGCATATATTAGCAAAGTGAGGGCCTTTCCGACAGTGAGGACATACACCTGGAGCTTTGGGTTTTTGCGTTCTTTGGCAGTCTCTATGGATATGTCCACACTTCCTTATTGGAATATGGATCCCAGTATTACCAGGTAGATTGAGCCTGGGCCAGTCTGATCCTTGCTGCTGGGCCAAAGGCGGCAGCTGTGGTGTATCACCCCAGAGACACCTTTAGCTTGCTGGTGGTTGCAGCTAGGCAGCCGAACAAGTCCAGGCTTGTTAGGAACTCCGTTTACCTCAGGAATAAGGCTTCAGGCGAAGGTGAAGACAAAGGAGATGGATTCTGCTGGAGGGTTATATATCCAGAGCTTTATTCCATGGTCACAGATCTGAATCTTGGCAAGAGCTCCAACAGAATCGTGACCACATGGTCTGATTCACCTTTTAAGCTCCCGGGGGAGGTGGAGGGAAAGGGCAGGCCAGCTACCAACCAGGTGAGAGGGGCAGGGTCTCAGGGGAGGATGACACCTAGACAGACCAATGACCTCTGGGCCTGAGGGGCATCATTTGAAAGTGACGAACCACACAACGCCTTGCTGGAATGTTAAAACTGATTGACAGCCCAGCAGGGGGCGAGGGGGGAAGGGGAAGAGGGGTACTAGCACACCTGGGGTAGGGACCCGGAAGTTTAAAAGAGGCTATTACAACACACTGCAACACTACCTGCAGCCAAAACAAGCCAGCTGTTTCCCAGGGGTTAATTTCAGGGTGGCAAAAGCATCTGCTATGCCTTGCCCCATGGCTTGATATGTGACTGCCGTGGTGTGTTGCAATGTCCCCAAGCGGTTGCACGCTTGTATCATATCGAGTAAAGTGGGTTCAGGTTCAGGGGGTAAAGATTTTAAAAGCTGCTTACAGTCTGGGTTGGTGTTCTCGACGGCCAGTTTGAGGAGTATAATCTCCCTTGCTTGCTCGCTATTGATTTGTCTCCAAAATGTTTGTTTCAATTTGTCCACAAACTGCATGTAAGGCTCTTGTGGACCTTGTTTGATATTTATGAAGGACTGTTGTGGAGTTTCAGCATCAGGAACCTCAAGGAATGCCAGGCGAGCTGCCTCTGTAATACCCTGTAGGGTTCTCTCGGTAAGGTGGCTTGGCATTAGGGTCAGTATGTGTCCCCTCCCCCACAAGGTGGTCAATAGTTAAGGCAGCCAGAGCTTGGTTTGCATGCCCTGCATATGTTGCAAATAAATTTTCCAGTCCTTTTTTCCATTCTCGATAAATATAGCATATTGTATCGGTGTGAGCAACAGATTTCCCAAAAACTTAACATCACTAGGAGTCATAAGGTGAGTAGTAAAGGTTGGTCTTAACAAATTACTAAAGTAGGGGGACATCAGTCCATTTTCTGCAGCAGTACAGTGCAGTTCCTTAACTTCAGAGTGATCTAGGGTCTCCCATTGTGGATTTCCTCCCCTTGGGCTAAAGGCCTTCCTTTGTAACCTTAACCAATTGTTATACGTATCCGAAGGGAGTAAGCTTGCATCTTTTTTCGGGACGGGTTTGAAAGAGTCAAGCTCCCCTTCACTGCAAGAGTGAGTGTCTGCCGCATAAGCGATAAGTGTCTGACGGCTCTGGGATCGCTGACAGTGTGGCGGTGGGACTGGGCGTGGTGATTGGGCTCTGTCCCTGGGGCTCGCCAGGGAGGGCATGCAGATGGAGGATGGGGAGCAGGACCTGGGCAGGTTTCGATCCAGTGTGGTTGCCAGGGCCGTCTCAGCGATAGCCTCATAGGGAGTAGCCTTGCAGGCTTCCCTGCTCCATCCCTCTTTTTTATCGCGTCCATGACCGCCCTCCAAGCAGGAAGCATTCAGAGCTCTGACTCGTGGCCAGGTAGCATAGCCAGGTCGTAGAGCTGTATGCCGACCTTTTCCCAGAAGCGGAGAGTAAATACAGAAGAAGGGGTAGCGTCGGGGACCATGTGTGACACCCATCGCAAAAGTGACTTAAGGTCATGCTTTGGGATGGGGGAACCATGCCTGCCCAGAAGGGCAAGCATGGTTTCATGGACATCTCTCTCTTTGGACATTTCCTTTCCCATTCCTTTAGTTCCCCTGGCTCACCTGTCAGTTGCAGCAGACCGGGTTTGCCAGCCCAGACGCGGTTCAATCACTGTCATGATCAGTTCCAGGGGCTCGCCAACTGCCCGTCAGTCAGGCTGGGTTTTCTTTCTCCACTAAGGCACCAATTGTCGGTGATGGAGAGAAACGGGGAGACTGACTTGGTGATCAGAATCCGATTTTATTTCGGGATACAAGCACTTATATACTATTTTAGGGACACTAGTAATGTGTACTACAACGATTAGGTTGAAATCACGTACACAAACGTATGCATATAACAACATCTCTTGCTTGCAGAGTTAAATAGAATTTCCTTTTTCCAGTAAACCAGTCTAATTAAATCTTCTGGCTACCTAGATCTAATTTTCAAAGTTCTGTTTGCTTTTGCCAAGGCATTTTATCTATCAATTCTCTTATGCTAATAAGGTCCAAAGTACTCTCTGTCTCTTGCACCCCAATAGTGGATCACTCTTCCACAGGGTGCAGTCCTTCAAGGACAGGCTGCTCCAGCATGAGACCAGGATCCCTCTCTCCACTGGGTCTCCCACAAGATCACAGACTCCTCTCAGGCATCCACCTGCTCCGGCATGGGGCTCCTCCATGGGCTGCAGGTCGATCTCTTCATCCCCCATGGATCTCCATAGGCTGCAGGAGGACAGCCTGCTTCACCATGGTCCTCACCAAGGGCTGCAGAGGAATCTGCTCTGGCACCTGGAGCACCTCCTCCCCCTCCTTCTTCACTGACCTTGGTGTCTTCATAGTTGTTCCTCTCACGTGTTCTCACTCAGCTCTTCTCTGGCCTCAATTAAAACTGCATCACTGTAGTGAAACAATCAACTTTAGCCAGGGCCCCTTGGAGAATAGAATGCTGACACAGCGGCAAAGAAGCTTCCTGACTCCAGGGACATCCACCCTATACCCTATCCCTATAGCCATGTAAGGCAATATCTTGTTAACCCTACTATTGGTCACTTATGGTCACTCTAACACCTTTGCCATTGGTCAGGATTGGATCCGGGCCAAGGGTATAAAAGTAGCATACTGTACCCCTACTAACTCGGAAGAAGAAGAGCTGAGACCCTTCACGAACCCTCCAATAAAGCCATACTCGTGGAACAGCCGACGTCTTCTCCTTCTCCTCTCTCTACCATCTACTGGAGCCTTAGGCCAAGGGAAAAGCTACCTAGCAAGCATAGCTGAAATCACAAGAGCTGCCTAATCACTATAAGAGCTGAATACTCCCTGCTTGCTAGGGCTGTCCTGCGGCCTTGGTCTGAGAGCGAGCTGGCTTCTAGCACCCAGTCCCCTTGGGGACTGAGCTCTGGAGCTGTAACAGCTTGCATAGGATAAGACCAAGCAAGGCTCATTTACAAACCCTTCTATCTGTTTGTAGATATAGAAAAAGTGGTAGCACATAGAGCATAGAGTACTGGCCCAGGACTGGGGAGGATCCAGGAAACCAGTGGCCTATTTATCAAAACTGCTAGACCCTCTCAGCCGGGGATGGCCAACCTGCATTCAGGCAGTGGCAGTGACTGCTATACTTGTACAGGAAAGCAAAAAAATGTTTGGGGGAAAATGGAAAATATATACCCCACACTCAGAAGTATCCAAAGCCAAAAAGCTGAGAAATGGTTCATTGATTCCCGAGGGCTAAAGTATGAAGCCATCTTAATGAATAGTGATTTAGAGCTAATTGTGAGTGACCAGCTCAACCCTGCCTAGTTTTTATATCGGGAACCAGGTGAGGAATTAATGCATAATTGTCTAGAAGTTATAAACTATCAAACTAGAGTAAGAGAGCACCTAACAGATCAATCCCTCCAAGGAGGGAAATGATTATACATCAATGGATGTTTAAGGGTAATCCAGGGGCACCGGGTATCAGGGTATGCTATAGTGGATGAAGGGTTGGTAGCCATAGAAAAGGGAAAATTACCTTCCAACTGGTCAGCCCAAGTCTGTGAGCTATATGCCCTAAAATGGGCTCTGGAACTATTGGCACAGATAAGGAGAACAATATATACAGACTCAAAATATGCTTTTGGCATAGTGCATACCTTTGGAAAAATTTGGGAAGAGAGGAGGCTATTAAATTCAAAGGGACTGATTCATAAAAAACTTGCTTTAGAAGTGTTTGAAACCTTACAATTACCAGGGAAAGTAACAGTAATATATGTTAAAGGGCATCAAAAAGGAGCGACTCAAGAAGTGCAAGGGAACAATTCAGCCGATTTAGAAGCTAAAAATGCAGCAGAATCAGGGACAGAAAAACTAATGATGGTGTTACCCCCCGTGGGAGAAATATGAGAAGTCCCCATGTTTAGTAGGGCAGAAGAGGAAGAACTCCTCAAAATAGGAGCCAAGAAAGATAAAGAAGGGAAATGGAGATTAGCGGATTGGAGGCAAATGTTGAATAAGTCCCTTGCCAGGAAAATGCTGGAAGGGATACATGGGACAACACATTGGGGTACACAAGTGCTAAGCGATCAATTTCTGAGGGATTGGGGATGCATAGGAACTTTTGGGATAGCTAAGCAGGTGACTGAACAGTGTGTGATATGTCAACAAGTGAATAGGAAGGTCATGAGGAAAACAGCCAGGAGAGGGCGAGAACTAGCCTTAAGGCCCTTTCAAAACATCCAAGTAGATTTTACTGAGCTTCCCCAGGTACAATGTTGGAAGTTTTTGCTAGTGATAGTAGATCACTTGACCCATTGGGTAGAGGCAATACCCACTGTGAAAGCCAATACCAATGTTGTGAGCAAAACCCTCCTAGAATCAATCATTCCCTGATATGGGATGGTAAACAGGATTGATTCAGACCGGGGATCTCATTTCACATCAAAGATATTGCAAAAAGTAGTTTGAGCCCTGGGAATGAAATGGAAGTTACACACCCCATGGCATTCACAGAGTTCCGGTCAGGTAGAAAGAATTAATCAAACTCTTAAAAGAACTCTAGTTAAGCTAATGATTGAAACCCAAATGTCATGGATAAAATGTCTCCCTTTGGCCTTATTAGGAATTAGAACCCAACCCCGGTCAGATTTGGGGGTGTCACCCTATAAAATGATGTTTGGGTTACCCTTCCTAACCTCACTCCAGAAAGTTGCCACCTATGAAGAAGGGGAAGCAAATGCCAAAAAATATGTTATGTCTATAGCACAAACCTTAGAAGGGCTAAGACATAAAGGGGCAATTCCTCAAACTACCACCCTAGATTTCAGAATTCATAGTATTAACCCCGGGAATTGGGTGATGATTAAGTCACGGAGAGATCAGCTTCTAACTCCTCAGTGGGAAGGTCCCTTTCAGGTACTACTCACCACAGAATTGGCCGTGTGACCTGCAGAGCGGGGATGGACTCATGGCAACAGAGTCAAAGGCCCAGTAGAAGAACCCAAAGAATGGACTCTAACATCCAGGCTGGAGGAAATGAGATTGACTCTCTAGCAGAGACTGAGAGACAACCAAGAAGACACCAAGACACCCAAAAAGTAGAATCAAGCTTTCACCAGCCAACCCAAGAACTGTTGTTTGTTTGTTTTCATGTTTTAATGGGGAAGGATTACGAGTATCTGTTGAGGGGAAGTACATGAGGTACAATAAACAGGGCAGGAGATCTTTCTCCTTTTTAATGCCTTTATTAAAAGTGATCAGCTCGGGTGGGGAGAACCGACGGGTCCGCACTCACGCCTGCCAGGAGTGGTATGGAGGAGGAGGAAGAGTGCAGCTTTGTCCGCTGGTACGCAGGCAGAGCTGGGGTTTCCATCCTCAGGAGAGCATTAGGAGATTCCCCACCTTTCAGTCTGACATTCGAGGTCCTCTTTCTAGCTGACATCTTTTTAGGTTATGGTGAAGAGTAAAAAGAGTCTTAGCAGACCCTGGAGTCTGTTCCTCATGTCTAGACATCACTTCAATTTGTCAATTTTGCATTGACTTGTTGTTTTTAGGGGTTTTTTGCTAGGTTTGGTGAGGGGCTTCTCCTGTTGCATGCTGGCTCCGATGTCATTTGCATGCCAACTCCAATGTCCTCTCCTCTTCACCTTCTGTGTGCCATCCTCCAGGAAGCAGCAGGGTGCCACTTGACAAAAGGGGGAATTCTTAACCATCAAAGACAGGTAGTTAATGAAAACAACAGGTGATTACAATAGCAAACAGGTAGAACTCCACCCTGGCAGCAACTAGCCCAAGCTGTGGACTCTGCAACCTTTTAAAAAAAAATGGGCAGCTTTTCTACTCATAACAGTCCCCCCTCTTTTTCTTTGATTTGGCTTAAACTTCAGCTTGCATCAACTTGCAATTTCTGACTCATGAGCATAGAATTTCTTTAATTTTTTTTGTTGATTCTAAATTTCTTGAGCACTCTGGTAATCATGGTTACTTAACTTTGTTACCTCTCCTGGTTTCTTCAGGTTAAATTTTTTAGAGATCCCTAGGTTGGTCTGCATGGCAGATATTACCATTTTAATGAAGCAGGGAAGTAAGCATAGTAAAAAGAGCAAATCAGCAAGTGTACACACAGTGAAGAAAGCTACTTTTTTCCACCAATCTCTTTTGAAAGTCCATAGTGTTATCTCCCTGAGTGAAATCAAGTGTAGGAGTCCGTTCTTGGTTACTTACATGTGCTAGTTTTTTTATTTCGTTCGAGAAGTTTCTAATGAGTGCACTCTTCACCTTTAATGCTGCCTGAAGCCTGATGATTCTGTTTAACATAGATATCGGGGTCCAGTAACCCCAGGACCCATCTTGAGCCCAGGTGGCTGGGCCATAAGTCTTGATAATTTTTTTTGGGGTCCAAACCTGGCTCTTATAATTTTGGATTCTCCCAATTTCTATTGCACTTTGCCTCTTCTGTTTGGTTTCTCTTAAATCATTGTATATAGGAACTCCTAAACTTGATCCACATTCTTTGGGTAATAAGAAGAAAGCTGGTTTTATCATTCTAATGGTGCAACTGCCAGACCAGTCTCTTGGCCATTTAGTGTACGCTGTAGTACTACAGATCCAAAACAGGTGTTTAGGGGCCTCCCAAATTGTGTTCTTAGTTTCTGTTGGACATTTCCAATATTCAGAAATTTCTTTTATTCTCCAAAAGGGGTTTATCCCTTTTTTAGTACACTCATAAAGTTCATATGCTTCATGGTAGATACACTTATTCCTTTCTTTTCTTTCAACAGACCAAAATCTATTTGGATGGCTTGGGAACCACCGGGTAGCAGAGTTCTTTACTGCTAAATACCTTTTATAAACCATTCTTTCTGCTGGCGTACTGTACCCCTTAACATTAAATTCTGAGTTATTCTGTATCCAATTTAAGATCTCCAATGGCCCTAGGCTAATCCTTTCCCATGGCCAAATTTCAGTCATCTGGGTACTTCTACAAACTCGACAATCAGTTAAATTTAGTTTGTGGCTGACTCTTTCTACTGAATCTATGAATAGATTGTTACCTCGAGGTATCTCCAAATGGTCTTGTTCTCTTATTGCTTTTACTATCTCTTTCTCTTTGACCAGATCTACCAGGCTTGCTTCAGTTGCATCACGTTCAAAGCACAACCAGGCTTCTCCTACAGGGCACTCTCCCAGGAGTCGCTGCCTAAAAGTGGTGGTATTCTGGGCTATCCAATACAGTTTCTCATCTTCCTGACAAGAGGACCAATTGGGATAGGTTAACACAATTAGGGTTAAAATTGGTGTGGACTCTCGACAAGGAACTTACTTCTTCCTCCTCATAGTGGGGTTGGTAGCACTCACTGCATGGCTCTTTTGGGCTCCCCAGAGCACCACCAGCAATGAAAGCCATCATTACTACCCTTCCCAAGAGTCCGGTATGGGTCATCTTGCACGACCTGCCCACCCGGCCTTGCCTCTTGGGGACTTTACTAAGAAGAAGCCTCCAAGCTCTTTAGAGTCCCTTCTATGTGCTTCTCTGGTTAAACCTTTCTTGGCCCATCTTTCTTAATTTAGTTTCTCCTAGGGGAATACTCTGTAAAAGATTAACCTAGGGTCCTTGGTAGTAAATTGGGGGAACTTCATCAGAATTACTTGTTAACAGTCTTTAACCTTTCTACAAACCTCTTGTAAACACAGAACTGTCTTAAAACACTTTAAGATATGTTATGGCTCTGATACCAAACTCTTTTCTTATTCAGTTCATCAGTCTTTTTGGCTCTTCCTTTTGAGAGTCCACTTTAAGTCTTTCGGTCCTTTTATAATGGTATACTCAGGTGAATTAACTCGTGATGTGGTTGAATCCTGTCCTGAGTTAGGGGGTGAGAGTGGTGTGGACTCTGGTCCAATGCCAGAAGGAGAAACTGATGTTGAGTCCTGTCCAGTGCCCAGAGGTGAGACTAGTCCTTTTATTCTTGTGATGTGGGTCCAACCCTTTTCTCTGGTCTGCACAGCTGAATTAGCAATGAGGAGTACCTGAAAGGGGCCTTCAAATTTAGGTATTAATGGTCCACTATTCCATGATTTTATCAAAGCCTAATCTGGGTTAATGTTATGTACTTTCATGTCTGGAGGGGAAGTTTGGGGGAGGTATCCTCTTTTTCTAAGTCCTTCCAGGGTTCTTCAAATGACTTCTAAATATTGTCTGGTAGCTTCTTCTCCTTCCAAATAGTCTCCTGTGCTATAGGATGTTAACAAGAATGGCAGTCCAAACATCATTTCATAGGGTGAAATCCCTATATCAGACCGGGGTCTTGTTCTGATGCGCAAAAGCACTAGGGGCAAACACTTCAGCCAATTCATTTTCATTTCTTCGATCAATTTAGTCAATACATTTTTGAGAGTTTTTTCATCTACTCCACCCTCCCAGAACTCTGGAGGTGCCACGGAGTATGTAATTTCCATTCCATTCCTAAAGTTTTGATTATATTTTGCAATGTTCAGGCCACAAAATGTGGACCTCGGTCTGAGTCTATGGTGTTCACCATTCCATATCTGAGGATAATGTTCTCCAGGATTACTCTTGCCACAACCTGGGCTGTTTCCCTTTTTGTCGGGAAGGTTTCCACCCAATGGGTGAGATGACCTACTATAACCAGTAAATATTTGTATCCCTGCACTGGGGGCATCTTAGTGAAATCTATCTGTATGCCCTGGAAAGGTCTTAGAGCTAAATCCCTCTCTCCGGGTGCTACCTTTCTCATAACCTTCTGGTTTACTTTTTGACAAATTAAACACCCTTTTGTAATTGTTTTTGCTAGGCTATAGACGCCTATGCACAGGTTATTTCTTAAGAAATGATCACATAATCCTTGGACTCCCCAGTGGGTCAATTTATGTAGTTCTGTTAGCACTGTCCAAGCAAGTGCTTTGTTTAAAAACACACGTCCATCCGAGGTTAGCCACTCCCCTCGCTGCCCTTGGTGTAACTTTAAATCTTTTATAACCTCCAATCCTCTAATTCTTTTGCACTAAATATGGGTTCCTCTCTTCTCCCCCCCCCCCCCCCCCCCAGATGTGGTTTCTCCTTTAAAAACTTTCACTGGATCCCCTGGTTCTAAAGCTGCTTCCTTTGCTATCTGATCAGCCAGTCGGTTTCCTCTAACTTCAAAACTGTCTCCTCTCTGGTGCCCCTTTATATGGACCACCGCTATTTCTGTTGGTTTCTGTAGCGATTCTAATACAGACCTGACCAGGTTCTCATGGGCTAAGATTTTTTCCTTTTGAGCTTAGATATCCATGCTCTTCCCATATTTTCCCAAATGTGTGAGCTATCCCAAATGCATATTGGGAATCTGTATAAATAGTTCCCCGGTCTCCCTCCAGTAAGTCTAATCCGCTTTTCAGGGCATATATTTCACAACTTTGGGCCGACCAGTTTGGGGGTAATTTCCCTCTTTCTTTAATTTGTAAAGTTTCTCCATCTATGATGGCATAACCTGAAGTTCTTTTTACATCTACTACCCTCAAAGAACGATCTAAGAACAAGATTCTTCCAGTTGCTAGAGGCTGATCTACTAAATCCTCTCTTGCTTGAAGATTAATCAAATCAAGACAATTATGTTCTAAATTTTCTATAGGCTCTCCCATAAGGAATTGTGCTGGATTGAGGGCATTTGATGTGATGAATTCTAAATCATCCATGTTCGTTAGTATTATTTCATATTTTAATATTCTTGCATTGGTTAGCCACTGCTGAGCTCTCTGGTTCAGCTCTGTTTTAAGGTCGTGAGGAGTATGTACTTTAATTTTTCCTTGTAAGGTCAATTTTTGGGTCTCTTCTATCAGGATAGCAGTAGCTGCTACTGCTTGTATACAAACTGGCCAACCTCTAGCCACTGGATCTAACAATTTGGAGATGTAAGCCACGGGTTTCCTGCAGCCTCCCCACTCCTGAGTTAGTACACCATAGGCTATACCCCCTTCAGCACTCACAAACAGATCAAAGCCCTTCCTGAGGTCTGGGAAGCTTAGGACCGGGGCAGAAGAAAGCTTGTCTTTTAAGCTCTCCAGTTGTTGATCATCTTCTACTGTCCAAATTATGGGATCTGGAACTACTAACTTATTGTATAAAAATTTTACACTTTGAGTGTATTGATCGAACCATAACTTGCAATATCCAAACAGGCCCAGGAGTTTTCTCACATCCCTTTTTGATTTTGGAGCTAGGAGAAATAAAATACCTGAAATTCTGTCAGGGCTTAACTTCTTATATCCCTCCTCTATTATGTGCCCATGGTATGTTACTTCTGATTGTACGAACTGTCGCTTCTCTTGGGAAACCGTTAGTCCTTTTTCCCCCAGAAAATTCAAAAGCTTAATACTAGTTGTTCTGACCTGATCTTTTCTCTTCCCTGACACCATCAGGTCATCAACATACTGCAGGATCTGTACTTCCTTTTCAGGAACAAACTGTTCTAGCAAACCCTCCAGGCCTTGTCCAAAGAGGTCGGGGGATTCAGTGAACCCTTGTGGTAATTGGGTCCATCTTAGCTGTTGTCTCCTTTTTGTACTTGGGTCCTCCCATTCAAAGGTAAACCAATCTTTACATTCTGTTGCCAGAGGACATGCCCAGAAAGCATCCTTCAAATCTATAACAGTGAACCAAGCATGTTCTCTTGGAATTCAGCTTAGGAGACTATACGGGTTGGGCACAACTGGATGTCTAGCAATGGTCCTTTTGTTGACCTCCCTCAGGTCTTGTACCAGCCTATATTTCCCTTCAGCTTTTTTAACTGCCAGTATAGGGGTATTGTGCGGTGACATACAGGCTTCCAAAATTCCTTCTTGCAACAGTTGTTCAATAACTATGGCAAGCCTCTTCTTTCCTTCTAGGGAAATCGGATACTGTTTAACCCGTATGGGTGATGTACCATCTTGCATTTTTATTGTTATAGGCGGAATGTCCAATAGGCCCCGCTTTCCTCTTTCAGCCCATACCTTGGGGTTTATCTCTGTGACATCCCCTTGGGATAACTTCATTATTTGTACCACCATCCTCCCTTCTCTTGGGACAATCCCAACCCCCAAATGAACTGGCAGATCTCTTCCTAACAAACTTTTTTCTAGTTTAGGTAGGTAATTAAAATTAGCTCTACACTGTTTTGAGTTTCTGATTATTTTTACATCTTCAGTCACTGAGGCTCTAAATGGTTTCCCTTCATCCTCTAATACCTCACAAAATTTTCTACCAATTACCATGCCTTCTAGTCCTTTGTTGAGACAGGACTTATCTGCTCCTGTATCAACCAAAAATTCAAATTCTTCATTTAGCGGTCTCACTTCAAAGTTTACCAAGAGCTCCTCTAGATGTTGCATCGGGTCCCCTAACATGTAAAGCCCCTGACACCCCTAATTGTCACCACTTAGAACCTTCTCTAAGGCTTCTTGTTCCCTAGCTATTGCCTCATCGAGACTGAGCTTTTCACAAACCCTCCTAATGTGTCCGGTCTCCACAATAACAGCAGTGCCTTTCGCTCAAAGGGACTTGAGATCTCTCCATTCCCCTCGTACCTGACAGTACTGGCCTATCCTTGCCTCCTCCTGGTGGTAGACACGCTCACTCTTTTGTTACCTTGGATTGTGGGATAGAGTTGCTTGCCCCCACACTTTCTCTAGGTACAGCAACCATGATCCTAGCCTTGGCCTTTGCTCTTTCTTCTTCTCTCCTTAAATACACCTTCAATGCTTCTCTCAATAACTCATTAATGTCCTTCTCTTGACAATCTTCAATCTTTTCCAGTTTTCTCCATATATCAGGCCAAGATTTGGTAACAAATTGGACCTTTAGTAGCACTTGACCTTCTGGGGTGTCTGGGTCTATTTTAGAGTACAATTGGAAGTTCCGCTTTAGGCGATTAAGCCAAGTAGCAGGAGTTTCATAGTTTTCTTGTGCACCTTTGAATGCCAATTTGGTATTAGTTCCTTTGGGAACTGACTCTTTGATCCCCTGTATTATCAAAGACCCATATTCTATCATGGCCCTCCTCCCTTCCTCCTGATTAGGGTTCCAGCTGGGATCGTTAGTAGCAATTTTTGCTCACCTGATGGCACTTGGGGTCCCAGACGGTTATCTTTCTCCCAAATTCTTATGGTAGCAGCTCTAATCATCCAGACCTCTTCTGGGGAAAATAATATATTTAAAATAGAATTCATCTCCCCCCAAGTGTAGATATTTGGACGTAAGAATTGATCTACTTGGCTATCCATGCCCACTGGGTCCTCAACTAAATGCCCTAACTGTTTCTTGAATCCTCTCACCTCAGAAGCAGTTAGAAGAGCATTCACAAAGCCAACTCCTCCTGCTACTCCTCCCACAGGAACTTCTCTGAGGGGAAAAAGTCTATCTACTTTAGAGGTCTTGGATCGGGTACCGCAGTATGGCCCATCCTCCGACCCAAAACTACTCATTTGAGGGGTATTAGCATTACCCTGGACTTTCTGTACGTCAGCAGCTGCATTTGGTGATAAGAGTTTGCCAGGTAAGGAGGCATTTGTGTCCCAACTAGGAGGAGATAAAAGGACAGCAATAGGAGGGGGAGAAGAGCTTGAGTACATATTAAGTGGAGCTGGAGAACGGGTGGAGAGTGCAACAGGTGGAGTAGGCACTTGTGGTGGTGCAGAAGCAACTGGAGAAGCTGAAGGGGGTGATGAGGGAGTGGCCACCAGGGGAGATACCGGGTCTACCATAGAGAAAGCCAAGGAGGTGGAAGGAATTAGAGGGTGCAGTAATGGGGTGGCAACTGGGGAAAAAGCTGGATCTGCCATTTGAGGTGCCCGTGGAAGAGGATTATAAGGTGGAGGTGCATCAGGAGACAAATAGTCCAGGGGGTCCCACCTTTTACTACTCTCTCAACTTCAGCATCCCCTCCTTCATTCCCCTCTTTCTTCCTCTGCACCTTACAAATTCACACACCTTCATCCCCAATAGCACTCTTTTACCAACAAGCTGCATATAATAGTTGCTCGGGATTGGTATCTCCTCAAGCTGTCGGATAGTGACTCAATTGTTGACGCATCCACTTGTCTTTTGTCCCACACCACGGCCATCCTCCTTGCACATCTAACTCTGGCCAGACTTCTATACAGTAGTGAATTATCTTAATCTTATCTAATCCCTTTGTGGCCTCTATAGAATCCCATCTCTCTAGCAGTTCACTTAAGGGACTATGGGGGGGGTATATTCTTCAATCTCTCGCCTCTCTTCTTACTATTACACCTTCCCATTTTTCGGGTCTCAACAGAAAAAAATCACAAAGGTGACTCTACTCAAAAAGAATGTACTAAAAGGTGAGTCAAGAAAAATCTTATTTGAGGAGTCTCCACTTCCTCCACCGAACCCAAGATTTGCATGACCCTTCTTTTCAGGATTTTACAAGGAAAGAACTGACTGATCTCTAGTTTGCCTAACTTCCCCAATGCTAGGACTTACGTATCAGGACTTGAAAAAACCCCAGCTTTCTTCACTGGGATTCATGCCTGATCCCTTTGTCAGGATTTAATTTGCCTGTAGGACTTGTGGGCTTGCCCAAATCCTTCTCGGGACTTGCAATCTGCCTGACTTCCCCCTGTCAGGACTTCTGGGTTGCGTGCCACTCACACACTATTTCCTCCGCACGCCTGGAGGGGGGCCCTCTCTGCCCCTTAGGAGGCGACTCATTCATGGTGATTCCACTCGCTTCTCCCCATTCCCAACCAGTCCCCTTGCAGGAGTCCAAAACCATGGTACCAGGAGGTCCACACTTGCTCCGAGGCTCTGAGCTGCCGGCCTTCGTCTCACTCACACACTCTCGCTCGCCCTCTACTCCTGCCACCGGATACTTCTCACCAGTCTGGCACTCCTCCGTGTCACTGGTCCCAAGTCGATCTTCTCTGGTCCTGATAGCCAGCTGTACTGGAGGTCCAAGATGGCCAGTCTTGATGTCCTCTTCAGGCATGGCTATCCTGGACGAGTCCCCAGCTGCAATAAACAGGGCAGGAGATCTTTCTCCTTTTTAATGCCTTTATTAAAAGTGGGGAGAACCGACGGGTCCGCACTCACACCGCCGCTGCTCCCAGGAGTGGCATGGAGGAGGAGGAAGAGTGCAGCTTTGTCTGCTGGTACGCAGGCAGAGCTGGGGTTTCCATCCTCACGAGAGCATCAGGAGATTCCCTGCCTTTCAGTCTGACATTTGAGGTCCTCTTTCTAGTTGACATCTTTTTAGGTTATGGTGAAGTGTAAAAAGAGTCTTAGCAGACCCTGGACTCTGTTCCTCATGTCTAGTGAAACAAAGTGGAAATTTTCCAGGGCAGAAATCCATTTTGATTTAGGTGAAATGTACATTTTTGAGTTGAGTCTGTAGTTAGAAACCATAGCTATTTAGCCTGACTGCAGAACCTAGGCTCAGTGAAGTTGCTTCAATGAAGGACAGAGACAAGGGGGGGGGAGACAGAGAGTGATAGAGAGAGAGACAGAGACTGCTGTGAGAACAAGTCAACCTGACCTAGGAATTCTTTCTGATAAAGAAGAACTAGTGGCAAATGTCACACGAAATTTGTAAAAATGAATATGTATGAACCTATTGTGAAACTGTATGCATATGTATTTGAGAAAGGGATAAAAAGAGACCTGAAGTTCCCAGAGGTACGCATGCCTTTTAAGGAGAGTAATCTCTACATGCGTCCGGCCCTGTAATAATAAACATACCGGCTTTACAACTTTCACAAGAGAGAGTGATAGGACTGCTGAGTAAGTCTGAGTAAGTCACTCAGAGACATCTGAGTGAGACGTTCCTGTACCTGCAGGCAGACCAGTTGATAGAGCAACTGGGAGACAGGGATTCACTGTCTGATAGAGCAGACTGCTAGGGACCCTGGGGGTGGGAGAGTGAACCTGTGTGTGTGTGGTGTTTGGACACTGTATCATTGTATGGATATTGCATTGTGTTGTTAATGTCAATGTGTTTGTAATCGTGCAAGTGTGTGGCATATGAAAAAGAGAGCAAACAAGTGAGTTCACCCATGGTGCGGGGGGGTGAGTTCTACCCATGTTTGAAGTGGCTGAGTGAGGCTTGAGGCGCCGGCTGAGGCAGGCTGTGGGGGCAGAGAGTGCCCCGCGGAGAAGTGGAACAAGTGGAGAAACATGTGAGGTTATTTATTGTGTTTAAATGTGGTGATTTGTGGAGATTTGGCACATTTTAACCATGAGTACAAGCTCAGGGAGTTCCTTTGCCCTGGTAGTTTGGACTTGATCTCTGGAATTTTACTGTGTGCTGTTATTTTGATTGTGTCAGGAGAAAGCTGATGTGGGTAAATGCTGAATTATTGTATGCTGTGTTGTGATGAGAAAAGTCGGCACTTTGAGAGATATGCCCTTTCCCAGTGAGTGTGTGTGGTGATTTTCTTCCACCACATTGTGGTAATTTGATCCTCAGATTGTATAGTGGTGTTTGTGGAGATTTTAAGATTTTGTTTGCAACAAGTATAGCATTTTGCACAGAAGAACTATGGTATCGTGATTTATGTTTAACTGTGGTAAAGCGAATCAAAGGAATTCTAAGAATTCCCTCCCCCCCCCAGCAATTCAAGCCCTGACTAGTGAATTTGAGATAAGGGGGGGTGTGTGTGTCTATGTCTGTTTGTGGGCATATCAGACTTTTTGCTGTAACAAGCACAGTCTTTTGCAAGGCAGTAAAGTGAGTGTCAGTAGAAACAATGCTTTAATCAGATTGTGCAAGAAGAGAACTAGAAAAGACTGACATTTTGTAAAACAGAGTTTAGATAGAAGAGATGAATGAGTTTATGGGACTTCAGTGGGTAATATAGTAAGTTTGGACTGAGAACAACTCGCCATAGAGGTTAAGTGATAAATGCTGAAGTGATAAATGGGATAGCCTGCAGGCAATTCCTGGGAGTTTTTGGTGCATTGAGAGGCTGGCACCTTATATGCAATGCAGAGTTTCGGAGAGGCACTGGTATTGCTGTTCTGTGTCTTAAGTGTAAATTAAAGGTTCCTGATGAAGCCAATTCAGAACCCGAGATCTTAAAGCTTGTGTGTGGAGAGTCACATCTGATACCTGCCACCTGGAGATCTGTGTGTGAGGAAAAACTGAAAAAAACCACTGTGAGGCTTGGGGAGAAACAAGATAGCATGAGGGGAAGGAGATAATGAGAACTAACCAGAGCAAAGAAATTCCTGAACTAGCCCCTTTTGGGAGGGGCTCACTGGGACAAGGCTGCCAGTAGGGGCGGCTCAGAAAATAAAAACATTTATAATACCTTATTGCAGTTAATGCTGTTTTAAGATTAGAAGGTAAATGGGATGAGGTTTCGTATGCTGATATGTTTTTTGTTTTAAGAAATCACCAAGAATAGCAAAGAGACTGTGGGATCAGAGCTCCCTCTGACCCACTGGTCTTGACCCTTGAAAAAGAAAACAAAGCAAGGAGAAGGCAAATCAAACATGTTGTTCAGCATGCAGCATAAGATAGCAATGTATGAAGTCAGACAAAGATTATCATGCTGAAACACAAAGCGATTACAGTTCGCAAAATGAGTACATATGATTTGTTAAAAGCTCCTCCTAAAGTAAGGGAGGAAGGATAAAGATGACCTCCTCAAAAGGGAAGAGGACTCAGGCTCCAAAGGCATACCCATTTGCACCCATCCCCCTCCTGGCAGTCTAATTTCATCCAGAACTAAGAGGTAACAGACCCCTCTGCGAGAGGCAGTGAGATCAGAAGAAAAGGGTAGAATTTTAGTTGATACAGGGGCCATATATTCAGTTTTAAATAAAGCTTTAATACCTGTGGAGAATGTTTATGTTGTAGTGTGGGGAACAACTAGCCAGTTTGAGAAGGCATACTTTTGCAAACCTTTAAAGTAACATGTGTACTTGGAAGCTTTTGTATATGCTCAATTCGCTAAACATTCTCAAATGAGGAGGTTACTCTGGAGGCAAATGATATAAAGATGTTAGGCTTAACACTAACAGCCATTGACGTTAGGAAAGACATCAGTAAAGAGATATTAGAGTAAGTAAATAGGTATTTTCGGGGATATGAGCCTCTGCTGTACCACAGAGGGTGAAAAATGCCCCCGCCCCATAGTAATCAAGATCAAGGAAAGAACACAACCAGTGAGAATTGAGCAGTACCCCCTCAAAAAGAAGATAAGGAAGAAATCAGTCCAATAATTGATAGTACTGGATTGAGGGCTGTCAATAAGATAAAAAAGAATCTATATCCTGTGGTAGCAAATCCATATTCTTTACTAACTTGCTTAACACCTGAACTAAACTAGTTTACTGTTTTAGACCTGAGAGATGCCTTCTTTTGCCTCCCTATCCATGAAGCCAGCCAGAAAATTTTTGCATTCAAATGAGAAAGCCCTAGAAGCAGTGCAAAAGACAGCTCACATGGTCCATGTGCATGAAGACTTAAAAAATTCCCCCACTCTGATTAGAGAACAACTTGCAAAGACCCAGAGTCCCTAGAAGCTCCACAAGAAGAGAAGCTGTTGCAGCACATGGATGATCTTCTAGTAGCCACTCAGACGAGGGAAGCATGTGTGGCCTAGATGGTAAGCCTTTCAAATTTCCTAGGACTCCAAGGATACAGAGTATCAAAGAAAAAGGCACAGGTTTAGGGCAAATTTGTTAAAGAATCTGCAAAGGAGGGCCCCTCCAGAAAGCAAACGCACATGGCCCCTCCCCCCAACTGGTTCGGGAAGAATTCCTCAGAGAGAAGTGGAAAGAAC
The DNA here is from genome assembly GCF_047830755.1 of Zonotrichia albicollis. Lineage (NCBI taxonomy): Eukaryota > Metazoa > Chordata > Aves > Passeriformes > Passerellidae > Zonotrichia > Zonotrichia albicollis. Next base: position 25,886,049 of record NC_133859.1, read on the forward strand.
CTGTTTATTTGACAGACACAGCACCCCCAGCACACAAAATGAACAATACCCGATGACACCGCTCTGAGAAAGATGACAAAATCAGAAAGTCTCTTTCGGGGGTGGTTGCTCTGTTCTCAGTCCCTCGGCACTGGGCAGCTGCTGCAGCCAAACAATGCAAATCCTCCATGTTCCCAGGTCTCAGTCCAGAGCAGGTTCGAGATCTTCACAGAAACAGGAGAGGAGAAACAGTCCAGGAAGGAATTTGGACTGTTTAGCTAAACTAGCTAATAAGCAGAGGCCAAAGCAGAGCAGAAGCAAGAGCAGAAAAGAGAGCAAGCAAAGTAGCAAGCTGAAAGCAAGAAGTGAAAAACAGCCCTATGTACTGCTTGTCTCTGTGTCTCTGATAAGAGAAACCCAAACAAAACTTCCACTCTTCAGAGCCGGTCTTAAAGGCACAGAACATATGAATGGGGATACAAGCATCATAATGTCACCCCAGGACATCGTGAAACAGAAAGTAATCTACCTGGGGTACGAAGTGAGCGCTGGGCAATGACTGGCAGTAAAGGGCAGCCACTGGTTCTCACCACAGAGGTTCCTGAAATACCAGGCCATCATGGTAGAGCAAGGTGATGTAGAGATAGTAGTGACTAATATTGTCAACCCAGCTTCTTTTCTCAGTGGAATCAAGGAGAAGCAGTACACCATGATTGCCTGGAGACCATTGGAGCTACTTAATCCAGATGCCCAGACTTGAAAGACACTCCTCTGGACAATGCAGAGACCTGGTTCACTGACAGGAACAGCTACATTGTCAGTAGAAAGTGACATGCTAAGTACACAGTGACTACCTGCAAGGAGCTAATAGAGTCTGGACCCTTACCAACAGATGCCTCTGCACATAAGGCCGAGATAAATGCACTGACCCATGCCTTAGAAATGGCAAAAGGAAAGAGAACAAACATCTACACAGACTCGAAGTATGCATTCAGAGTCGTGCATGCACATGGAGCCATCTGGAAGGAGAGGGGACTGCTGACCTCACAAGGAAAGAAGAGACAATCCGGCTGCTAGATGCAGTTTAGCTGCCTGAAAAGGCATATTAAGGCACACCAGAGAGTGAGCTCAGAATTGGAGGAAGGAAATAAGCTGGCAGATGGAGAGGCAAAGAAAGCAGCAAAAGGTGAGGTAATTAGGGACAGATTTTCCTCGAAGGTAAGCCACAATATAATAATACTAATCAAAAGAGACATGCAACCACAAGGGGTGGGCTACCATTGAAAGAGAGCTGGTAATCCCTTCCCGTTTTCATGGTCACTAGTGAAGGAGGAGCACTAGAAAACACACTGGGGCCTAACTACTTAAAAGCTTTTATAAAGTGTTGTTCCTTTCCCAAAATGACCAAGGCTGCCAGTGATACAGAGTGCATCCAAATGAAGTGTTGACTTTGAAGTAGTAGTTTCTACAGGCTTTCTAGAACACACATCCGATTGAAAGAATCGTTGTCAGGAATTTATATGCCACTATTACTCAGGTAAACCGACAGTGTGATCCTTGCCTCCGGACTAACCCCAAAAATACCTCCAGGCCAAAACTCGGTCAGACTGGGGGAGACCATGGGCCTGGACAGCAGTGGCAAATTGACTTTTCAGAACTCCAAGGAAAGGGGGGTATCAGTATTTACTGGTATTGACAGATACAGTTTCAGGGTGGCCAGAAGCATTCCCCACCAGAACTGTCAAAGCTCGAGAGGTGACCAGGGTATTATTACAAGAAATAATACCACGGTTCAGAGTTCCAGCCACAATATCCTCAGATAGAGGATCACATTTCATTTCCAAAGTAGTGCAACAGATTAGTAGCCACCTGGGCATAGATTGGGAACTTCACACTCAATCCTGCCCCCAGTAAACCAGCCAAGAAGAGAAAATGAGTCATTTGATTAAGCAGCAGATTGTAAGACTGGGGCAGGAAGTTAATCTACCCTGGCCCCAAGCTCTTCTACTGACACTATTGCAAATTTGAACTAAACCTTGGGCTAAAGGAAAGCTGAGTCCTTTTGAAATGCTTTATGGAAGACCATATGGAATACAAAAGGGAATGTCCACCCATATTGGAGAGGTAACACTGGCCACCTACATGGTGGCTTTAAGCAAACAGCTCACAGAAATTGAGAAACACGTGGCTGGAACTTGAAGCAGGGAGCTAGATAGACCAGTACATAACATACAGGCTAGAGACACAATGGAAGTATCTGGCAGCTTCTCACAGAAGCCACCTCTGTGGTATCCCTCCTGCAAAAAAAAAAAAAAAAAAAAAAAAATCAGGCTGTGTTAAACCAACACATAATGACAATGTAAGGTGCATACTTCTAAACACAACTTTCATTTAAAACTACACTTTTGAATGAATGTGGGTTTGCCTTTGCTAAAAAGTTATGCCAGAGACTCTACAGCTTGCCTATTATTACTTTGTTAAAGGATTTAAAAAGAATATTAATAGTTTCATGTCTTCAGTTTTGCATCAACTTCAACTTTACTGAGTCAGTGGAGTCCCATTTGTTTTAAATTTTCTAATCGCACTGAAGTTTAATGATGCAACTATGCTCATATGACATACATTAAAAAATTAATTTATCTTAAAAGCTGTATAGTTTACATAGGTGCTATTTAGAACTGAATATTAATTTTTAATAGAATATATTTTGGTTAAGGTGGAATGAGGGAGGTTACAATCCAGTATGGTTTTACCATTTGCTTAGTTTTAACATTTTCTTTTATATGTTATATCAAATCTTACATCTTGAAATTTAGGATGCAGTTATTATAGAAGACAGACAAAGGAAATGGAAATATGCTATTTCATGTAATAAAAAAAATATGAAAAATTATCTTTCCAAGACAAAGTCTTGAGAATTGTAAGATTATACTTCTTTCTCAATTATGGGGAAATATGTCTCAGCTATTATTAATTATTGTAATCATATTGTCAGTAAAAGCCTGCTATCTTGGAAAAAAATAAAATTGTACAGGGAAACATGCTGTTTAAAATATAATTGATAAAAAAGCTTTGATTTATGAAATAGTGAATTTTAAAATTGAATAATTTCTCAGCTGTTGATGCTTATGTGAAAAATTTAAGTTGCATCCTCATGAAATTGGACAAATTTAGTTATGTAATTTTTCAATTGCATAATAACAGACAAATTCTACTTTTTTTATTATTTATCTATGGGATCATGTCCAACTGAGACCTTTGCCTCAGTTGCATTTACCAAAGACTTTAACCATAGACCATGGAAAACAGTATACTGAGGGGACACATCATGGAGTCCAGGCCTTGGTGGGAAGAGTGGGGTCATGGGAATTAGTAGTATGGTAATAGGACCATCTTATATTTGGTCACGTTTGTGGTTCTTGTTCTCAGTTGGTTCATTCAATACCTGGTACAAATAAGGTCGTGTTCTGAGTTTGCGTTCGCGATTGGACCTTTGCCCTCAGATGCCCCTATACCTGGCTGCATTTGCCATGCCCACGGGTCTTTAGATCTAGTCCCTGTACTCTGTGGTTTCCATGTTTGTTATTTTTGTTATTAAAGTTTTATTTTCTGGGCTAGACCATCATTACCATCCCTCATTTTGCCAGCTCCCTCTGGCCAAGCCAATAAAGGGGTCACAGTGAACTTCGAACTGTGATATTTATCTATTGGTTCTGTGTTCAGCCTAAAGTTGACTGTTTCAAATTTCTGTAGCAGTTGTAAAACTTTAATAAAAATGTCAATTTTTCATTTGTCATTGTACAGAAATCATAACAAATCAATACTCAAAATGTCTGTTTAAAATTAACAGGTCAAGAAAATGAACAACAAACAAAGCATTCCATGTTGCATGCTAAAGTCACCAAAGAGCACCATACAAAATGTGGAGAAAACTTAGTCCTACTCTGTAGCTAGCAAGCTCAAAAATCATGCTTTCATCTCAGGTTCAAAAGTTAGTACTATTTGCAAATAAATCTGTTCATGTGGTGCTCTCCTCTGTGATGGATTTTGGGGTTTGAATTTTTTAAGTTAGAACATATATATTAATAGTACAGTATGATTTTATGATAATTTGTATATGAATATATCAAATAATGCCATTGACAGATTTAAAACTGCATCTTCTTTTGTTTTCTATTTTTCTCACTCCTCCCACACATTTATTTCTTTATTTAAATTCAATTCACTCAGTAGAGAGAGCAGGGAAGAAACATGACAGGGAGCCACTTACTCATGGTACAGAATTTAGTAAGGAGGCAATTTTTTCTTTGGCCTATGGTGACTTTTTCTGACTAATGTATTGGTCTTGCATGGCAAGTTGTTGGTCGCAGAGGGGCTATAGGGGTGGCTTTTGTGAGAGGCTGCCAGAAGCTTCCCCGCTGTCCAAGAGAGCCAATGCCAGATGGCTCCAAGATGGACCTGCTGCTGGTCAAGGCCAAGCCAATCAGTGATGTTAGTAGCGCCTCTGTGATAACATATTTAAGAAGGGAAAGGAAGCTACTGTGCAGAAGAAATTGCAGCCGATTCGCCAATTGCAGTAGTGAGAATATGTGAGGTGAACAAGTCTGGAGACACCAAGGTCAGTGCAGAAGGAGGGGAAGGAGGTGCCCCAGGCACCAGAGCCGAGATTCTTCTGCAGGACATGGTGAAGACCATGGTGAAGAAGGCTGCCCCCTTGAAGCCCATGGGTCCATGGGGGATGCAGACATCCACCCACAGCCTGTGGGGGAGGTCCCCATGCCAGAGTGAGTGGATGCCTGGAGGAGGCTGTAATCCACTGGAAGACCCAGTGGAGGAAGAGGGCCCTTGCTTCCAGGCTGGAGCAGCCTGTCCCAGGAGGACTGCACTCTGTGGAAAGAGCCCAACATCACAGCAGTTTTGGGAGGACTGTCTGCCTGTGGAGGAAGTTCACGTTGCAGCAGGTGCAGTATGGCTGCTGCCCATGAGAGTGGACCCATGCCAGAGCAGTTCATGGAGAACTGTCTCCCATGGGAGGGACCCCATAGCCTCATAGGGGAAGGACTTCTCTCCCAGAGCAGCAGAAGAAAATCTCGGTGAACTGACCAAAACCCCCATGCCCTTTCACTTTCCCTGTGCTTTTGGTGGGAAGGAGGGAGGGGCTGGGGGGGAAAGCTGTTGTAAGGGCTTCTTTCACTTCTCATTATCCTCCTCTGATTCTGTTAGCAATAAATTTCACTTTGCAACCTTCAGTTGAGCCTGTTTTGCATTTGAAGTGTTTTCTCCTGGTCCTTATCTCAACTCAGGAACTTTGCATTAACTTTTATTTCCTTTTGCCTCCTCTGCCCAGCTGTAGCAGGGGAGGATGAACGAGCAACTTTTGTGGGTGCCTGGCATTGAGCCAGTGTCAAACCATGACACACATTCATTATTGATCTGGAATTAATTAAATTTACAGGTGGCATAAAAGCAGGAGAAACTGCTAAGAGAACCCAGGACACCTGGGGGATCAGACCCAGCCAGCATGTACTTAGGAAAGGCAGATCCTGCTTGACCAACATGATCACCTTTTGGATGAGGGAAAGGCTGTAGATGTTGTTTACCTGGACTTCAGCAAAGCCTTTGAAACTGTCTCCCATGGCATTCTCCTGGAGAAGGTGGCAGCCCATGACTTGGACAGGTACACTCCTCATTGCATTAAAAACTGGCTGGATGTCTGGACTCCGAGAGTGGTGGTGAATGGAGTTAAATCCAGTTGGTGACTGGTCACCAGTGGGGTTCCCCAGAGCTCAGTATTGACACTGGTCCTGCTTAATATCTTAATTAATAATTTGGATGAGGGGACCAAGCAGACCCTCAGTAAGTTTGCAGACAAAACTAAATTGGGTGGGAGTGTTGATATGCTGGAGGGTAGGAAGGCTCTGCAGAGGGATCTGGACAAGCTGGATTGATGGGTCGAGGACACAGGTATGAGGTTCAATAAGGTGAAGTGCTGCACTTGGGTCACAACAGCCCTCTGTAGTGCTACAGGCTTGAGGCAGAGATGAGACAGAGTAGGCATTTTCCAGGGTAGAAATTCATTTTGATTTAGGTGAAATGTACATCTTTGAGTTAAGTCTGTAGCTTGCAAACATAGCTGTTTAGTCTGACTGCTGTTCTCATAAAAAGCCTATGCTCAGAGAAAACTGCTTTAGTCAAAGGACAGAGATAAGGGGGAGGGAGACAGAGAGACTGCTGTGAGAGCAGGTCAACCTGACCTAGGAATTCTTTCTGATAAAGAAGAACTAGGGGCCAATATCACGCGAAATTTGTAGAAATGAATATGTATGAACCTATTGTGAAATTGCATCCATATGTATTTCAGAGTGGGATAAAAAAGGATCTGGAGTTCCAAGAGGTACGCATGTCTTTTAAGGAGAGTAATCTCTACATGCGCCCAGCGCTGTAATAAACATACCGGCTTTACAACTTTCACTAATTTGTGGAGTTTTGTTTGTCTTCGCCAAACAGAGTGGCTGGAAATCTGCCCAGCAGAAAAGTGAGATGGGAAGCATGCATGATTATGAAAATTCAGAATTTTAGAGGCATATAATGTACTTAAGCAGGGGGTGGGGTAAACAGAAAATGTTTAGCAAGTTTGTAGAAGCAGATACAGCTTGTACCAAAGACACATAGGAATGTAATTTGCTAGGTAGAGACACATTGTAATAGAACATAGGAATTTAGTTTCTAGGCAAAGGCCATAAAGATAAATGTATAGTGCGTGAACTCAGTAAAGCAAAACTTAACATATTGTTGAAACCCAAAAGACAGAACCCCAAACCAGCAAGAACCAGGCTTGTGGTTTGGCCAGGACAAACTGACCTGGGAGAAAGCCAAACCTCCACTGTGTCTGCCCAGAAGAAAAGGTCAAGCAACAAACATCGAGGAAGATGATGTTACTTCATCAAAGACTCCCACCCATGACCACCAGGAGGCGTGGCACCACCAAAGACTCTGGGTGGGGAATGGGCGGACAGGTGTGGGCTTGTGGGATCAGTGTGTACTTAAACCTGTAACCTGTCTCACCCGGTATGCATGTCTTTGGTGGAAATATCCCCCATGCGTCCCAGCTGGAATAAAACATACCTGCTTGACAGTTTTACTTGTAATTCCATATTCACCAACTCAAAAGGATCTGGGGATGCTGGTCAACAGCAGCTGAACATGAGCCAGTGTGTGCCCAGATGGCCTAGAAGGCCAATGGCATCCTTGTCTGTATCAAAAACTAATGTGGCTAGCAGGACCAGGGCAGTGATTGTCCCTCTGTACTCAGCACTCATCAGGCTGCACCTTGAGTCCTTTGTTGTGGGCCTCTCTCTTCAAAAAAGACAATGAGGTGCTGGAATGTGTCCAGAGAAAGGCAATGGAGCTGGTGAAGGGTCTGTAGAGTAACTCATGATCTTGAAGGTCCCTTCTGACCTTGATGATTCTGTGATTAGCCGGTACCAAATTCAAAGTAACTTTGCAAAAAAAAATATATCTAGTATCGTTATGGCTATATCAACCAAAATGTGTGGCTGAAGAAAGGTACTGAAGTTCATCTTCAGAGAAAGATGTTGGAAAAGAAATGAAATTTAGCAAAATGTTTTATTATAGTTTAGTTATGAGTTTTGTGTGAATTGGTTTGTAAAAATAATTTTGTAGCCGTTGATATTATATGTTGAGTTCTGTGTAACCTTGGCAGGTGGCCTTAGGAACTCAATAAACATTAAGCCAGGGTAGGAGAGTAAAGAAGACTAACCGGTTTGGGGGGGGTAGCATACAATAGGACAAGCAAAAGATTTATGATTTTGCTAGTGAACTAGGGAATGTATTACAAGGGTCCGTAGTTTGGCAAAGGGCCACTGTTTCTTGGAGACTTTGTTATGAATTGCATGTATATAAAAGGAAAACACCCTTGAGTGAATTTCGGGGTTCTGATTTTGGGACGTTAGTCCGCAGGTCCCCGGGCCCTTCAATAAAGTGCCGCACAAAACTTATCCGAGTTTTGTGTCCTTTATCAATCGGGCAACAGTTTTCTGGCAACCGTGGCAGGACTCCGAGGGCAGCTGGGGCGGCTCGCGTCTCGATACACTCCAAGATGGCGCCGAGCATTTCTCGGAGGAGTCATCAGTTGTGCCCAACTCCCCTGCGCCTGTCGGATGACTGCATAAGGTAAGCCCGAAGGCGCTTTATATTGGAAAAAGGTGATAATTGGATTTGGTTTGGTGGTTAATGGAAAAAGCCTAGGCTCCGGCCATAAGATGTCTAGGGTACGCAGGTCCGGAATTCGCCTCCTATTTTTTTTTTTTCTTGGGGAAGGACGGCGAAAAGGTCTATTGGTTTATTGGGACTAAAGATGGAATTAAAAATTAAAGGTTATAATATGATGTCTTTTAAAACTTTTAAAACCTTAGTGCAGGCCAACGGAAAAATACCTGGAAATACGCCATTAGGTTGTATATTGAAAAGGTGGAAAGGCGAAGGCTATTCTCAAGAATTAGATAAGAACAAAATGATAGATTACTGTAACCGTTGGTGGCCTGAATATGAGATTGGGGAAGCGGGATGGCCGGTGAATGGTACACTGGAATTGGGGATAATGGAATCTTTGATGCAATTTTTAAGGAGGAATGAGAAATGGGATGAAATACCATATTTAGATTTGTTTTTCATTTTATATCGGAAAGAAGAATGGCAAAAGGAGTGTGGTATTTTGGTTTTACAGATGAATGATGAGAGCGGGTGTGTTGGATGTAAAGAAAGAAAGGAGCGTGATTTGTATCCCACGACTGAGGAAGATTTGTCCTATTGTGTAGCACCTCCGAGGGGTCCAGTTGTTCCTAATGTACCTTTTGCTCCCCCTGCTGACATAACTATAAAAATGAGATCTAGCGAGAGTTACAGTGATGGTGAAAAGAGTGAAAGTGTTAAAAGGAATCTGTTAGCAGAGCGGACTCGCCAAGGAAGGAAGGGGCAGAAGGGGCCACAGTTACTTGCACCATTAAGGGAAGCTGTGGGACCACAGGGAGAAAGGATACTTATAAAGGTGCCTTTCTCTCCAGGGGACTTGGTAATATGGAAACAATCGGCTGGGAGTTACCGGGAGGACCCTGAAAGGGTGGCAAGGGTGGTTAAAATGGTGATAAAAACTCAGAATCCAGACTGGAATGATTTACAGGTATTATTAGATACTATAATGGATTCCACAGAAAAGGAAATGGTTATTAAAGCCATGAGAGAAAAGGCTCGTGAGGAGATTAGGTTGCGACAACTAAATGAAACAGTTGATGAATTGGTGCCAAGTGAGGAACCCAGGTGGGATCCAAACTCTACGGGAGGAATAAGGGCTGTAAAACGATATCAGGAATTGTTGGTGGAAGGAATTAGAACAGGAATACCTAAGACTATGAATTGGTCTAAGTTGTATTCAGTCAAGCAGGACAAGAATGAGTCTCCGTCTGCCTTTTTGGAACGATTAAAAGACATGGCTCGGAAGTTTACTAATTTAGATGTAGAAGATCAATCAGGGAAACTTCAATTGGCATTATTGTTTTTAGGGCAATCACAAGAGGATATTAGGAAAAAGTTACAAAAGCTGGAAGAGGAGGATACTCGGAATTTGGATAAAATGTTGGAGGTAGCATGGAAGGTATACAACAACAGGGAAAAAGAAACTGCAAAAAGACAACAAGCTAGTATTCCGGCTGTAATGCAACAGACAGGGACAGGAGGAAAATTCATTAGGGGACGAGGTTGGGGAGGAGCTAATCGGGGACAGAGGGGGATGATGAGAGGTCGGGGAGGATTTGGGTTTGCACCTAACACGGGGAGGTTGGATCCAAACCAGTGTGCATTTTGCCGACAATTGGGGCACTGGAAAAATGAATGCCCAGTTAGAGGGGGTAATATGGGATTAATAGGGAATGCTCATGTGGGAGGATTTACGGGAGGACCAGCAGAGACTGCTCAAGCACTAGTTTTGGGAAATTATCAGAATCAAAGCTGACTAGACCAAGGTTTAAGGGTAGTTTTAGAGATAAATGGGAAAGGTCAGGAATTTATGGTAGACACTGGAGCTACATATTCTGTACTTAATAGACTATTGGGGCCTTTGAGTGACACAACTGTACAGGTGGTGGGGGCAACAGGGAAGCTAGAGGAACAACCATTTTTACAACCTTTAAATCTTAGGTTTGGGGGGAAGGAATTAGATCATCAATTTTTGTATATGCCAAATTGCCCCACACCCCTTCTTGGCAGAGACCTATTGTCCCGACTTAATGTGGAAATAATATTTGAAGGGGGAAGGGTGAAATTGGAGATACCTGAGGAACAAATAGCGGGCATTTTTGTGATTAAGGAAGTGGATTCCTCTCCTATTCCAGAAGAAATTGAGCAGGCTGTAGTACCCTGGGTGTGGGAGTCAGGGGTCCCTGGAAAATCTAAAGCTGCCCAGCCAGTAAAGGTGGAACTAAAGGAAGGGGCCCGACCAGTGAGGGTAAAGCAATACCCCTTGAAGCTTGAGGCAAGGAGGGGAGTAGCCCCGTTGATTAAACAATTTTTGGTTCAAGGAATATTACAGGAATGTGAATCGGAGTATAATACTCCAATTTTTCCAGTGAAAAAGCCTAATGGTAAATATCGTTTGGTACAGGACTTGAGAGCTATTAATGAAATAGTAAAGGACATACATCCAGTTGTTGCTAATCCTTACACATTGTTAACATCTGTATCGGAGGAGTTTAAATGGTTCTCTGTGATTGATCTTAAAGATGCTTTCTTCTGCATCCCACTGTCAGTAGAGAGTAGGAAATATTTTGCCTTCGAGTGGGAGAGTCCTGATTCTGGGAGAAAGAGGCAGCTTACGTGGACCAGACTCCCACAAGGGTTTAAGCTCAGCCCCACAATTTTTGGAAATCAACTGGCCAAGGAGCTGGAGGAATGGAAGACAACCCAGGTAACAATATCTCCATCCTTGTATGTAGTCCTGCAGTACATGGACGACATTTTTCTGGCCACTAAGGAAAGGGACATGTGTGTGGAATTAACAATTAAATTACTTAATATGCTTGGCCAAGCAGGGTACAGGGTCTCTAAGGAAAAGGCTCAATTGATCAAAAATAGCGTTATTTATCTCGGTTGCGAGATCACACAAGGGCAGAGGCGTTTGGGAGTTAACCGAATAGAGGCAATATGTGCTATTCCTTTGCCTCGTAACCATCAGGAATTGAGATCTTTTCTAGGAATGGTGGGATGGTGTCGACTGTGGATCATGAACTTCGGTCTCCTAGCAGGGCCACTGTATGAGGCCTTGAAGCAGCATCGGTTGGAATGGACGACACAAAAAAAGAAGGCCTTCCAGGAATTGAAGCAGGCACTAAAAGAGGCCCCAGCCCTAGGGCTCCCTGACCTGACCAAGGAATTCCAGTTGTATGTGAATGAGAGGCAAAAACTGGCATTGGGGGTCCTCACCCAGAAGGTGGGATCATGGAAGAGGCCGGTAGGACACTTCTCTAAACAACTGGATTTGGTAAGTTCCGGGTGGCCCTCGTGTTTACGAACCGTGGCGGCAACAATAATCCTTATTCAGGAGGCCTGGAAATTGACTTTGGGGGCAAAAATGAAAGTGTTTGTTTCCCATATGGTCATGGCTGTTTTGGAGCAAAAGGGGGGTCACTGGCTATCATCAAGTCGAATGTTGCAATACCAGGCTATCCTGAGAGAACAGGATGATATTGAAATAAAGACTACTAACCATGTTAATCCAGCAGAGTTTTTACGCAGTGACCAGGAGGCTGGGGGACTGGTGCACGATTGCGTGGAGGTAATTGAACAAGTGTATGCCAGCAGACCTGACCTAAAGGATGAACCATTGGAAGACCCTGAATGGGAACTATACACTGATGGATCCAGTTTTGTCAAGAATGGGACTTGCTATGCTGGGTATGCAGTGGTAACATTGGATCAGGTAATAGAAGCAAAGGCTTTGTTACCTGGAACTTCGGCCCAGAAGGCAGAGGTGATTGGACTCACCAGAGCTCTGTACTTGAGCAAGGACAAAAGGGTTAATATCTGGACAGATTCTAAATATGCCTTTGGTGTGGTTCATGTGCATGGGGCGTTATGGAAAGAAAGGGGGCTTTTGAATTCACAGGGAACCAACATCAAGCACCGGGAGGAAGTGCTACAGCTACTGGATGCGGTACATAGTCCCAAAGCAGTTGCAGTAATGCATGTTAAAGGACATCAGAATGCGGAAGGAGAAGTTTACAGAGGAAATCGATTTGCTGATGTTACAGCATGGCAAGTGGCACGGGAAGTATGGACTCAAATGGCATTGGTACCGGTAAGAACAAATCCGGCTACCCCATACCTGAATCAGGAGCCCAAATATTCAATAGAAGATGGAAAACTAATAAACTTGCTAGGGGCACAGAGGAATCAGCTCGGGTGGTATGTTACACCGATGGGACAAATAGTGGTACCTACTCGCATAATGAAATTTATTTTAGAATCAGAACATAATAAATGCCATTGGGGGGCAGAAGCATTGGTAAAATTTTTAAAGAATGAGATAATCTCTAATCAGATGTTAACAATGGCAAAAAGAGTTAATGCAATGTGCCCGGTATGTTTGAAAAATAATCCAGTAGTTAGGAGACAAATACAAATGGGAAAGTTGCAAATTGGGCCACAACCAGGAGATTATTGGCAAGTTGATTTTTCTGAATTGCCTAGGGCACAGGGATACAGATACTTGTTAGTGTACGTATGTACGTTTTCAGGGTGGCCAGAAGCTTTTCCGTGTAGAACTAATCAGGCTAAGGAGGTGGTAAAAACCTTGTTAAAAGAAATAATACCAAGATTTGGAGTACCCTTAGGATTGTCGTCAGATAGGGGTCCACATTTTATAGCCGGGGTAGTGCAGGAATTAGCACGGATGTTAGCTATAACCTGGAATTTGCATACTCCCTGGAGACCTCAGTCTAGTGGGCAGGTGGAAAGAATGAATCAAACTCTGAAAGGACAAATCAAAAAGATTTGCCAGGAAGCTAAACTGCACTGGCCTCAGGCTTTGCCTTTGGCCCTACTCAGGATTCGAATTAAACCAAGGGAAAAGGTAAGCGTAAGTCCATATGAGATACTATATGGCAAACCATATCATGCAACTGTATTAAAAGGGGAGGTACATGTGAGTGGGGATCAGGCAATTGCAGAGTATGTTATGTCACTTAATAAAATCTTGAATTCTTTAAGAAATACGTTACAGTGGAATAAACCGCTCACGCTGGAGAACTCTGTCCACGACATTCAGCCTGGGGACCAGGTGTACGTCAAGAAGTGGATTACGGATCCGCTATGGGAATCATGGAGCGGACCCCACCAGGTGATGATGACGACCTACACGGCGGTGAAGGTCCAGGGGATGGACACTTGGATCCATTACACCAGGGTAAAGAAGGCACCGTTCCAATGGGAAACCCAGATAGTGTCTCCAACCCGGATGATCTTCCGCGCAAAGCCACCTTCTTAATTATATTGCTGCTAGTAATCATGAGACTGGTACCCGTTCAAGGGTCTATTTTAGTACAGGTTAAAGAAACAAAGGTTACAGTCATGGAAGGGATGGATGTTCAATTAACTTGTGTTATGTTTCACAGCCAGAAAGTTGAGGCCGGTGAAGTTATTGCAATATGGCAACGGGGGGCTGAAAGAAGCTGAGGCAAGATAGAAGTCGGTTGGGATAAGGATAAGCAACAAGGAAACGCGGTACTGAATCTTACTAAGGTATCCACAAACGATACGGGACAATATACATGCTTGGTCAAAATACTGGATAGTTTTGATTACAAAAGAGTGAGTATGAGGGTTTTACCATGGACAGGGGATCGTGCTGGGAGGAAGCAAAATAGGGAACTGACCTGGGACAGAGTAGAGGACGGGACCAGCTGGTGGGAGAAGGGAGACAAAGGTTGTGGGTGGTTGAATGTCACTAATCCTAGAATAGGGAATGCATGGTGGAGGTATGACAGAATGATGTCATCCTCACAGAGACACGGTAGAAGGATAACACGGGAGACTAATGATACAATAGAACAAAATGCTGAGCAGGAAAACTTAGTGGTAGGATTAATTAGAGATTTTGGGATCATGCAGAACGTGACTAAAATAACAGCTTGTCTGCCATTACCACAGGCTGCAGGTGAACCAATTCCCTGGGGAATAATACCGGTAACCAAAATGCCTGAATCATTCAAGAATGTTTCATGCTCCTGCCAGTCAGTTCCCAAACAAGTAGAGGTATGGAGGGATTTGTGCATGACCATTTGGGCTATGACTAAAGAGGAATGTGAAATGAAGCCAAATCATTATGGTTGGATTCAAAATACCAGGAGGTGTTTGATTGCAACCCCAGTAGATGAGCCATGCAATACAGTACGAATAAGAACGAAATCCCAACGAAATGAGATGAGTTGTCAGAATATCACACAGAATTTTGACACCTGGAAAAGTTGGAAGACATTGTGGGGACCCAGTGTTTTGGAACACTATAATTACCTTGGGGAAGTACAATGGTGCATCCAATGGTCAGGGGTAAAGAATCAGTCACATTATAGGGCCATCATCACGTCTACATCTTCCCGAGAGTTCAGACCGCAGAAGGAGGATTGGAATTGTACTGAGGTTTTTACATGTGATACACCGGAAGACCGAATTGGATTGGTACCGGTGAAAATGGCATTAAAATGGGGATGTGAGTGTAGGGGGTATAATCACACGGTTAGCAGAGAGTCCATGGATGGACCTATAGATTGCAGATATACTACTGTGCACAGTCCTGGAAATCTAGTTTGGGTGTTGGGACACGGACAGTGGACCACACATTTATCTTTAGATGGATCAGTAACACAAATTACCCTAGGGGTTCCCACATTGTGTCCATACTGGAAACAGAATAGATTGATTCAAAGGAAAGGACTCAAAAAGAGGGAAGAATCCCTAGAGGAGCAGTGGCATGAACCTGGTGCAGGAGTACAATTTGGGTGGATATTAGAGTCATTATTCCCTCCGATAGCGACATATCGAAATAGGGAAATGCTCAACAACTTGTTAGGACAGACAGAAAGATTGGCAGCAGCTACTAAGAAGGGATTTAAAGATCTAAATTTGCAATTGCAAGCTACATCAAGAATGACCTTACAAAACAGAATGGCATTGGATTTGCTACTGTTAAAAGAACATGGAGTTTGTGGTTACCTGAGTAGGAGAGTAGATCATTGCTGTGTACACATTCCAAATGTCACACTTGAAGTGGAGAAAGATATTTCCCAATTGGCAGAAGTGGAAGCAAAAACCAAGGAAATTGAAAGGGAAGCACAGCATAATTGGATAGGAGCAGTATTTGATTCTCTGGGGCCTCACCTGTCTGACTGGATTACTTCCGTTATACAGTATGTACTAATGCTTTTGGTGTTTTTGGTGACTATATGGATTGTATATAGATGTCTTTTAGGTGTGATCGAAAAGGAAAAGAAGCGATCTCTCCGGTTGCTGAAGGTGATGACCAGTGGGCGGCAGAACGAAGAACATCCCCCACCTTGTTATGAAGATGTTACTGTCAATACCATTGGTTGAGCATCCTTGCAGCAGGACTGAAGGATGCTCCAAAGGGGGGAAATGTTGGAAAAGAAATTAAATTTAGCAAAATGTTTTATTATAGTATAGTTATGAGTTTTGTGTGAATTGGTTTGTAAAAATAATTTTGTAGCCGTTGACATTATGTGTTGAGTTCTGTGTAACCTTGGCAGGCGGCCTTAGGAACTCAATAAACATTAAGCCAGGGTAGGAGAGTAAAGAAGACTAACCGGTTTGGGGGTAGTATACAATAGGACAGGTAGAAGATTTATGATTTTGCTCGTGAACTAGGGAATGTATTACAAGGGTCCGTAGTTTGGCAAATGGCCACTGTTTCTTGGAGACTTTGTTATGAATTGCCATGTATATAAAAGGAAAACACCCATGTGTGAATTTCGGGGCTCTGGTTTTGGGGACGTTAGTCCGCAGGCCCCCGGGCCCTTCAATAAAGCGCCACACAAAACTTATCCGAGTTTTGTGTTCTTTATCAATCGGGCAACAAAAACATTGGCATGTGTAAATAATCAAGATCAAACTCCTACACTTGATCCCAGTGAGTGGGAGAACTTGGAGATTTTCAGAAGAAATATATGGGAAAAGGTAGTTTTTCTTACTGTGTGTACTTGGAGTATTGCTCTTTTTACTATGCTTATTTATCTGTTTTAGTAAAACAGTATTGGCTGTACAGACTAACCTGAAGAAAGCAAGAAAATAACAAGGTTAAGTAACCATGATTACCAAAGTGCACAAGAGATTTATAGTAGATTCAAAACTAAAAATTGTGAGTTGATGCGAGCTTAAGAATTTAAGCTCGATCAAAGAAAAAGAGGGGGGACTGTTATGAACAAAAATTCGGTTAATATTTTTTTTGTGAGAAAGAGTTATAAAGAGGCAGCCGGGTCTCTGTTTCTGCCAGGGTTCTTCATGCTTTGTTATTGTAATCACGGGTCGTTGGAGCTTATCTCCTCTTTTGTATTAGTAAAAGCCCTGGCTGGGTGGAGTGATGACCCTTCCCCAAGGCAGTGCTCTCTTACAGCATAGGGAAGACACCTGAGAGGGTGGGGGGGGTTATGCAAAGTGACTCCAAAGACCAGCATGCTTTGAGACCTCGACTCCAAAATGCACAGAGAAAACCCCAAAAACAACGAGCCAAATAAGAATTGAGAGACTAAAGTGGTGTCTGGACATGAGGAGCCAAGTGCTGAGCCTGCAGAGATGCGGAGCCCCTCTCGCCCTGAGCAGAGACTCGTCCCAACTCCGGGACCAGGCAAGACCGAACGCTGAGAAAGTAAGATCTGACGGGGACATCACGCCCTAAAGGCTCCCACGAAGACTGGATCCCCCAGCTCTGCCCCTAGTGGACAGAGCTGCGCATATCCTCCTCCTCTGAGTCGCCCTGGGAGACGCGACGGGGACTGCAGCCCTGTCGAGCCGCCCAATCCTGAGCTGATCACTTTTAATAAAGGCATTAAAAAGGAGAAGAAGTCTCCTGGCCCTGTTTATTTCAGGTAATGTTCTGTAAATTTTTCATTGTCCACAAAAGGGTTAAAAGCTCCCACAAGCGGCCAGACACATTCCCGCTGCACCCCCCCCCCCCTCTTCTTCTCCTTCTCAGCCGTGTGGCCAAAACATGTTTATCAAGTTTCAAGATAACACAGTCACAAGCACAGGCTGTACTCTCTCTCTGTCTCCCAGGGAGGGGGAGGCCTGCCCGATGGCTCTCGGTGTCTCTCTCTCTTCCACCCTTCCACCTTTCTGGGTCAGGCCTACCTCTCCTGGCCGCATGGCTTTCCCCTCCCCCCACCCAGCTGGCACCTGGGACGGGGCGGGGAGGGGTACGGGGACATCGAACTTTTTCTAGCCAGAAACCCAAGAAAGCTTCCCCCGGGAGTGCTCTGCTTTTTAACCCCTGTGTTCTCAGAGGCGTATCCAATGTCCCAGTGGCCACACCAGGTGCCAATATTAAAATTTGAGCACCCATTGGTTTGACCACAGCATCCCAGAAAACCTACTTCCTGTCAAACCACGTCAGGGGATCAGGAAAGCCGGATGTAACAGGACTTGGAAAGGCATGTGAAAAAATAACAAGGAGGGGATCTGTATATACCTAAGTCAGAAAAGAAAGGCCAAGGCAAGTGTACCCCCTCTAATAAATGAGAAGGGAGAACTGGCATCAAAAGATTGGAGTAGACTGAAGTACTCAATGAGTTCTTGGCCTCAGTCTTCACTGGCAGTCAGTCTTCCCACTTCTCTCAAATCCCTGAACCTCCAGGTGGGGGCTCGCAGAGCAAAGTCCTTCCCATGGTAAGGGAAGGGATGGTTCAAGACCACTTTTCAAAAGGGCCTGATGAGATGCATCCCAGGGTCCTGAAGGAACTGGATTATATTGTAGCCAGGCCACTTTCCATCATATTTAAAAAGCCATGACGGTCAGGTGAAGTCCCCAGTGTTGTAGAAAAGTAATGTAAAAGTTGGCTCTCACAATTAAGAAATAGATATTATGTCTATGTTAAGATATGTAGTGATGTTATTGTAATATGTCCCCCATGGTCCTCTTTCCCCTCCCCTTGTAATAGCCTTAGTAGTCAGGGCATTTGAGGGAAGGGCAGGCTTGTTACTAAGAAGCATGGCATGGCAACACCTGACCTCCAATCAAGTTGCAAGAAAGCAGTCTCCACCAACAGACGGCGACGAAGCGTTAACTGACAGAAAGGGAAGGGCAAAGGTTGCCTGATGCAACACCAAAAGGTGTCTCACCTCTGTGCCTGGTAAGATCATGAAGCCGACCCTCATGGAAGCAATGTTAAGGCACATGCAAGACAATGAGGCGATCTGAGACAGCCAGCATAGCTTACTAAGGACAAATTGTGCCTGACCAGTCTGGTGGCCTTCTTTGATGGAGTGCCTGCAACAGTCAACAAGGAAAGAACTACCAATGTCACCTACCTAGACTTTTATAAGGCCTGTAATACAGTCTCATATGACATCCTTATTTCCAAATTGGAGACACATGGATTTGAAGGGTGGACTATTTGGTGGATGTATGTTATGACCCATCCCAGGAGATGAGAATAACCCAGGCTCTTGTTAATCGATCCCTTGTGGTGGATTAGAGTGAAACAATACTGGATGATTGATGTGTGCGTAAATATATGTATACAGGGTTTATTTTATAGGGTTTATATGGTTGCAAAGGAAAGCAGGTATGTAGCCATTTTGATGATGATGATTATTATTATTATCTGTAACAATATGAAAGCAAAAAATATTACTCAAGGACACATAAGGGAAAAGAATGAGAGAGAATAAGAGTGTGAAAGTGTGAAAACCTCATCACCCTGTTGACCTTTGATGAGTCTTGATTGTTGCAGCTTAGATGTCCTTTGGTTGAAGTGATGGTCTGTCACAGTTGGGGGGGGGAGAAGCCCACAAAACATAAAGTCTGATGGATTAAAATACACTGAGGTTAGGTGGGAACACACAGGTACCTCCCATCAGGTAGGGACCTTTAAGTCCTCTGGTGAAAGGCCTCAGAAATTAGTCTGAGGGCACTTGAGGGCACTTTGAAAGTCTTTGGTTGTTTATGACACCTTTCTAAGACATGATAGCATCTCACAATGGGATGCTATAGTTCTTATCAGTCATGCAGTGACATTCAATAGCCTATTATCAGCAGATGTCCCCCCAGAGGAAGGATTGGGTGTGGAAGAGATAAGGACAACTGCCCACTTAACAGAAGACAACTGCCATACAGATGGCAAATAGAATACAATTTGCTTGGCAATCCAGGACAACTTGTGTCCTGGGTAACCCAAAATGTTATTGTATTCCATATCCATCTGTGAAGGCTAACAGCTGGCCTGAAAGCCTCACAGACACAACCTTGACCTTGACTTAACCTTGACCTTGATCAACCTGTACTCGAGAGAAAAGGAAGTAAACATCTTTAAGGAAGAAAGTACTGAAAAGCAGAAGAGCTTAACTGCAAGGAACGGATGCTGGCCAATCTTTGGCAAGCACATACACAGGCAGCTATTGGCCAGTGAACTGGGTGGCAACAAGTTACTAGCCAATTGGTATTGACTACGCAGTTTTTGAAAACCATATAAATATGAGCTGTGAACCTTAAAGATTGCTATTGCCACTTGAACCTTGGAGTGTCATGTCCATCTCTACTGCAACATCTATCTGTGCCTGATTTGCAGATTAAAAAAACTCTATAACTTGTACAAGTTGTAAAGTTGGTATGATTTATTTTAGCACTGGATGCATGCTCCCTAAAGGACATGAGCACCCCCAAAAATTCTCAAGTCTATTTTGCCTCTTAACTTGTTGTATATGCACAAAAGACATATGCATATGTATTTAAACAGTATTATCAATTTCATGAGCTTGCACAGTTCTTTAGTCACGTAGTTGTAATGTGATGTTTGTAACCCAGATTCAGTTTTTCTGTCTGCTTTAGCCTCAAGGTGGGGGAAGGGGGGCTGTCCTTATCTCTCTTGAAATTGGATGCTTGCATTACTTTCTAAGTAGCCTTGAATTTCTTTTGTTCTCTCTGTAGGTCTTTTTGCGAGCACACAAGTTAACAGACTGAACTCGTAGACTCTAGTTAAATCCAAAATTGGTTTTTACCCTAAGTAAAATTTCTAACTCCACCATTTTGTAGAAAACGAGTAAATTCTTTTACTTAATACAAATTTTTTATAATAGGTGTCTCTTAATGCTTTGCTATGTACATTTGATAAACAGGGTAACACTGCTACTCATTGTAGTATTTTTTAATTCTAAATTAGTACAATGAAAGATAACTTTAAACTTACTCTCACTAATATTAATAAAACTACAATGGGGTGGTACAACATATTGAAAATCTTAGTTGTTATGAACAAAAATTCAGTTGATTTTTTTTCTGTTACCACTACTGCTGGGCTGCTGCCTGTGTTATGGTAGTTACGGGTCGTTGTTGTTAATAGTTGTTTTTGTATGAGTAAAAGCCCTGGCTGGGGCGAGGTAATGGCCCTTCTCTGAGACAGTAAAGGGTGGGGACCTTCCGGAACAGTGAGGAGAAGAGACCTGGGGGGGGGTTATGCAAAGTGACTCCACGGACCAGAATGCTTTGTGGGACCCCAACTCCAAACGCATGGAGAAAACGCCAAAAACAACGAGCCAAATAAGAGTTGAGAGACTGGAGTGATGTCTGGACGTGAGGAGCCGAGTGCTGAGCCTGCAAAGATGAGGAACACCTTCGGAGTCCCTCTCGCCCTGACCATAGGAGTCGTCCCCAGCGGTGAAACCAGGCCGACTGGGCTGGGAGGACTAACATCTGACAGGGACACCACGCCCTAAAGGCTCCCACGAGGACCGGATCCCTCAGCTCTGCCCCTAGTGGACAGAGCTGCGCATGTCCTCCTCCTCTGAGTCGCCCTGGGAGAGACGACGGGGACTGCAGCCCTGCCGAGCCGCCCAATCCTGAGCTGATCACTTTTAATAAAGGCATTAAAAAGGAGAAGTCTCCTGGCCCTGTTTATTTCATTAGTTGTAGTTGGTGACTAAAGATTACATTTCACTAGTGATGATTTGTATCTTGTTTTATTTTTTCAGAATTTTGTTTATTTCTTTTGTATTATGATGGACTTTATTAGAGGGGTTATTGTCTTTTTTTGGATCTTAAAAATTTTAATTAGGTCTTGGTGTTCAATTAATTGTCTTACTAATGTAAGGTCTATTCTAATAGAAGTAGGTGATAGTCTGTGATACATTGTGTAATTGGTTTTGAGTAGTTGGTGGGATGTCACTTGTGTTAAATAAGAAAAATTATAACATTTTTCTACTTGGCTACTCAGTTGGGGATGGAGTATGAAGTTTTCAATTTATGCTTAGGTGGTTGCTAATTTGACAGTCTTGGCGGAGAATGCTTCTGGCTACCTTGAAAATGTATTTGTTAATACTAATAAATACTTATACTTTTTTTTTTCTTGGGAATTTGGAAAAGTTAATTTGCTATTGTTGCTTAGGTACATGACCCCTCCCAATCTAAGTTTTGGCTTGGTTGCTGTTCATTTGTGGTCCCCGGGAAATCCCGGGGGGGCCCCCTAAGCTGTATGTTTGCTGGTAGCAGCAGGCAGGCAAAGAGACTCCACACAGCTTCTGAGGGTACTAATTAGATGAGGGTTTATTGGGGGTCTCACCCCTGGGAGCAGCATAGTTTCTGAGGGAGAAGGGAGGAAGGGGGAGGGAGGGAGAGTCTAGGGAGAAAAGGGCCAAGAGCAAGCTTGGTCTCCCTCGCACAGCTTAACAGGGACATTCAAAGTGGGCGCAGAATAAGACTTGGGCCAATGAGATTACAGGTACATGATACTTCAGGGGAGGATCACAGGCTTGGAATAAACCGCACATTTTCGAGGGGTGAAACAGAGCATACCATTTAACTAAAATGTAACACCACAGGGGAATTCTTGGAGTTATCTGGAGGTAAAGATCACACTGTGGGGTCACTTGAGTAATTGCGGCATATAAATTCTTGGCAACAATTTTCTTAATTAAATAGGTGTTCAGGGTATCAATTCTCCAGTGTGTTTTTTGGTGTTCTTCCTTTGTTAGTTGTAATTTTAGAAGTTTAATGTGGGAACTCAGCACATCACTCCTGATGTCCAGAGTTGCCGAGGTAACCCCTGGAGGACTCGGAAATCCTGGAATGTTGCCAGAAGTGCTTGGTGGTTGGATTTTGACCCTGCACGGGATGTGCCACCTGTATGAGGATAAGAGGATCACTTGGGGATAAGTGGTGAAGGAATTGATTATTCACAGGGTGAAAACACAGGTTTTGGGATCTTGGTACAGGGGGGTTTTTAGGAGACAAGATGGAGGAATTAGGGCATGCCTTGTCCTTCTCCTCTTCTTCTTGTCATCCATCTTTGATGGTGATGCTGGCACTTTGGGATTGGTTCACATTAAATCTGCACTTGTTAATAAGGGTAAAAGGTATTGGAAGGTAAAGGTAAATATCTTATACGTAGTTTTTAGTATAAAAATAGACGACCGCCCAGTGGGAGGTCAGTGTGCCCAGGACTGTCTTGCTGAGCAGACCTCTGTCAGGCTGGGAGACAACTTTGTAGATAAGCATTAATAAACAATATTGAAGACAGAAAAATCTGAAGATTGCTCTCGTCCTTTGGAGCGTGGGCTGTCCCAAGGCCATTCTACGCCTAACCAGGCAGAGACAACAGGCCGAGAACGGAGAGTTTAATAGTAATGAAAATAGTAATAAAAATTAGGACAATAAGCAACAATAAAAAGCAAAGAATTACGGACAGCTGGGTGCCTGGCACTCTGCCACAAAGCATGCCTGGCTAACAAAGGATTACCCCTTAAAAGCAACAGCCTATTGCATATTCATATATCTCACACACGATTCAAACATTCGTTTCACACTAGGGTGTTTCTGTTTAATTTTAGCTTCCTCCCCCTCATCTTGTAAATCAATCTTCTTGATTCCGTGAAGTCTGAGCTTTCCCAATAAGGAGGCAATAATTCTTCTCTTAGGATCTTGTTGTCCATTGCTGTTATCTCTATTTAGTTAGGATAATGCAAAGAATTTCTTGGTTATCTTTTCCATTCCTTGCGCTGGTTACAAAAAGTATCTTACATCACATAGTTTCTATTTTAATATTATGCTGTAGCCTAAAAACTATATTTACCACACTACTTAAAAAATATTAATACAGTATAACTTACCAACATGACACATATTGTAGTCATTTTAATATTTGCGATGAGCCAATCATATAATATGCACTTTTCACATTAGTGACTGCAAGAAATGGGAAGGCATTACTAGCTTCCTTTTAATAGTAGCCCACTCCTCTTGGTTATATGTCTTTTTTTGATCTTCGATTAGTTTGCTATCTTTTTTATTATATTTTGACTTATTTTTAAGGGAAATCTGGCCATCTGGAATTAGAGTTCTTTTAATGATAATCTCACTTTTTGCTGCTTCCTTTGCCTCTCTATCTGCTAGTTCATTTCTTTCTTCTATATCTGAGCTCACTCTCTGCTGTGCTTTAATATGCATCATTGCTACTTTTTTAGGCAGCTGAATTACTTCTAACAGTTGATTATTTCTTGTGCATGTTTGGTGTTCTTTCTTTGTGAGGTTAACAGCCCCTTCTCTCTTCAGATGACTCTGTGTGTGTGCACAACTCTAAACACATACTTCAAGTTTGTATGAATGTTTATTCTTTTTCTTTTTGCTATTTCTAAGGCATGGGTCAGTGCAATTATCTCGGCTTTCTGTGCAGAGGTACTTGTTGATTGTCGCAGACATTTTTTCATAGAAATCCTTTCTTTGGGATTTGTTCATCTTCTGGGAAGCTAAGGCCCCAGAAGAAGAATGTAAACAATTGTTATCGGCTGGTGTGGAATGCAACAGGTGCAGCAGTGATTGGTCTTCTGTGAGTGTTTGGATTTGCTGACCACTCACAGGAGAGTTTGTCCTTGCTTTCTGCTGGACACAGAACTTTGTTATGCATTCTTTTCTATTCTAGTCTTAGCTTAGCAGCCTCTGCAACTTCTCTCTTTATTCCTTTTAGTATAGTTGTAATGTATTATATATCATATATCAATAAATCCAGCCTTCTGATCATGAACCAAGATTCTCGTCCACTTCTCTCACCCTGAAGACCTCATCAGGTCCCTGTAATAGTTGATAGGGGTCCAGATTCTATTACCTCTCTGCAGGTAGTGACTGCATACCTAGCGTATTGTTTTCTACTGGCAACATAGTTACTCTTATTAGTGAACTAGGTCTCTGTATTGTCTAAAGGAGTGTCATTGAAGTCTGGGTGGCTGGAGTAAGTAGCTTCAAAAAGTCTCCAGGCAGTTGTAGTGTGCTACTTCTTTTTGATTTTTACTGAGAAAAGAAGTTGGGTTGACAATATTACTTATTACTATTTCTACATAATTTTGTTCTACTATGATGGCTTGGTATTTCAAGAACTTTTATGGTGAAAGTTAGTGCTTACTCATTATTTCTAGTACAGTGGACACTGTGGGACACTAGCATAGTTATTTTCTGTCTTAGGGTAAACTTGTGTGCTTCTTGGATATTTAGTACAACTGTTGCTACAGTTCTGAGGTAACTTGGCTATCTTTTGGCTGTTGCATCCAGTTGCTTGGAAAAGTAAGCAACTGCTCTTTGATATTGTCACGGTTTAGAGCAAACTTGGGGGAGAATTCCCCACAGGAGCTCTGGTGGGAAAACAGATCCAAATCGGCCCCTCCCCCCAACTGGTCCAGGAGAAAAAATACCTCCTTGGAGAAAGGTGGAAAAAGCCTGTTTATTAAACAATAAAACCAAAACAATATCAAACAATAAAATCCCTTACCACTCCAAAAGAGATGACAAACTGAGAAAGTCCCTCCCCGGGTTGCAGTTCAGCCCACTCAGTCTCTTATCAGTCCCTCCGGTGCTGGAAATATCATAGGCCAGGTCTGGCCTGGTGGGCCACAGGTGCAGCTGCCGGTGCCCCCCTGGGGGTTCAGTCCAGAGCAGGTTTCAAGAAGTCTAAAGACTGTCAGGGTCCGTCCTAGTGGACAGATGACCTGATGGTTCGTAGGAATGATCTCAGAGTGCAAAAACCAACACGGTACAAGGGGGTTTGCAGTGATGATCAAATCAAATGCAGTTTTATTGAAATAACCACAGCAAAAATGCGATAGAGGGATTAAGGGAGAGAAAAAGAGAGAGAAAGAAAGAGAGAGAGAAGGAGAGGGGATATAGCTACCAACGCAGAGACCAAGTCCTTTGGTCCAGTCCAGCCGAGGGTCCGCCTGCTACGCTGGGGAGATCTCAAAGGCTCTAGCTAACTCAGAGGTTTTTATTACTGAAAATTGTGAGGGGGGGAAACAGATACAATAGGGAATAGATGTAACAGGTAGTCTATGTTCTCAGCAGTAAGCGAGAGCCATTGTTTTCTTGCTCCAGTGGTCACAACCTGCAGGCAAACATCTCGCTTCGGTCAGCTTGCCTCCCCCACACACCTCCCCCGGGCTGGGGGTTTCAGTCCCAGTCCTTGGAAGGAGCAGAGGGGCCTTTTAGGAGTTTCATGTCTCAGTCCTTGGTGGAGAAGCTTCTCACATCTCCGTCTGTCTGTCACGGTGGTTGTAAAACAGGTGAGGGTCTTCTGTGGAAGACCACCTGGAACTCAGGAGAAGTCCAGCCAGGCCGAGAGGTGGGACAGCTTCCAAAGCTGCTATTGTTGCAAACGGGGCACTGTGCCCTCTTCTTAGCATACAGCAAACACACTTGTGAAAACAATAGCTTAACACTGAGCTTTCAGGTCTCGGGGCCTGTGGCGTGTGACTTTTCTCCTTCAGAGCCAGATATTCTAGACAGGGGGGGATCTTCTCTTCAGTGGGCTCCCAAGGACGATCGTGAGGCAGATGAGGGAAAATTTGGACAGACTCTCACAACGACAAGGAAAAAAAAAAGCCCAAAAGTCCAGGGAACTTCTTTGCCTCAGCTAGATAACACTAAAA
The DNA here is from genome assembly GCF_047830755.1 of Zonotrichia albicollis. NCBI lineage: Eukaryota > Metazoa > Chordata > Aves > Passeriformes > Passerellidae > Zonotrichia > Zonotrichia albicollis. The sequence goes on from NC_133859.1 coordinate 25,912,224, forward strand.
AGCAAAAAAGAGCTCTGTCCCGCTGTCTGTGCATCCACAGACAACACAGTCCAAGAGCAGGAATGTGGATGAGGAGTGCAGTGTCTGAAAACAAACTGCGCACTTCTTCTCTCCCCCCCTTCACTCTCTGAAACACTCTTAAAGGTGCAAAACTTATTATTCAACATAAACAGAATGAGACGATTGGGGATAAAAGCATCATATAGTCAGCCCAGGACAGATATGGACCTAAGACCTGGAATAATATTCTTAAGGTAATCCCTTGGTTTTCATGGGAAAAGAGGAAGAATGGTTTACTTACATGTGGAAGTTTCAAAGCTGGAGTTGAGATAAGGGCACTTTTTAACTGGTGAAATGCTTGTGTGGCCTCTTTTGTCTACTGGAGATTTCTATTTCTATTGGTAATAAGAACATATAGGGGGTCTTATGAGTAGTTCATAGTTATAAACTTACAGTTGGCACTACTTAGTCATGATTAAGAAGGTTCGGAGTTTCTTTATTGTCTGGGGTTTTGGGGTCTGGCATGTTGCTTCCTTGCGTGCTTGCTCTAAAATTTGTTGTCTAGCACTAACTTCATACTTTAGGTAGACTACTTTCTCTTTTGTTATTTGTGCTTTTTTCTTTGATACTCTGTACCCTTGGAGTTTTAGGAAGTTTAGAAGGCTTACTCTCTAGGCTATATATGCTTCTTTCGTCTGAATGTCTACTAGAAGATCATCTTTGTACTGCAATAGCCTTCCTTCTTTTGGTGGAGCTTCTTAAGACTTTAGGTTTTTTTTAAGTTGTTCTCCAAACAGCAGGAGAGTTTTTAAAGCATTGAGGCAACACTGTCTATGTGAGTTGGGCTTTACGCTCGCTTTAAGTGCTTTCTCATTCGAATGCAAAAGTTTTCCAGCTCGCTACATGGATAGGGAAGCAAAAGAAGGCATCTTTCAGATCTAAAACAGTAAATCAGGTTAGCTCAGGAGTTAAGCAAGTTAGTAAAGTATTTGGATTTGCTACTAGAGGATATAAATTTTTTTGTTAGCTTATTGATAGCCCTCAAATCTTGCACTATCTTATATGATCTGTCAGGTTTCTGAACAGGTAAGATGGGAGTATTGAAATTAGATTGACATTCTTTCAACAATCTTAATTGCAGCAATTTTTCAGTTATTGTGCTAATTCTTTCTCTGTCTTCCTTTTTAGGGGGTATTGTTTATTTTCACTGGTTGTATCCTTTCTTAAAGTTTGATTATTATGGGAGGGGCATTTTTCGCTCTCTCTGGTACATCGGAGGCTTATACTCTGGGAGATACCTGACTTAATATCTCTTCATTAATTTTTTCTTTAGGTTTAATGGTCATTAATATTAAACTTAACACTTCTATGTACTTTTGAATATTTTCCTCTAGAGTAACTTCTCCTTTTTTAAATGTAATGGTCACTTGTAACTGTTCTAATAGATCTCTCTTTAAAAGTGCCTTTGGTGAATTGGGTATGAGTAGAAACTTGTGAATACTCTATTATTTCTCAAGCTTATACCTTAAAGGTTTGTAAAAGTATGCCTTCTTAGACTGGATAGTTGCTCCCCGCACCACAAAATAATCATTCTCTACAGGTACTAAAGCTTTGTTTAAAATGGCATATGTGGCCTCTGTATGAACTAAAAATTCAACCTTATTCCCCTCTTCCTAGAGCCTCATTGTTATAACTAGTGGATCCACTAGGTAGGAATCTCTTGGTCTTTCTCAGTCATCTTTCATATGTGCGATCACATGTTGGTCACCTCGTCTCCACTCTGGGCATTGGTCTTTCTAATGACTATTTCTTCTACAAATTGTACACTGGTCTCTGTCTAACTGAGGTAGACTTTGTCTGGGTGATCCCTGCTTGTGTTTCCATTGCCTTTCCTCTTGTACCACTGCTACTAGACTTTTCATTCCTTGTTTATATCTTTCTTCTTGGTTACTAAATACTCGCCATGCCTGCTCTAACAGGACTTCAAGGTTTCTCCCTTCCGGCTTTCAGATTTTCTGAAGTTTACACCTAATATCCATAGTAGACTGTCTTTTGTCTCTTTTTGGTCTTACTGCCTCTTGCAGAGGGGCTTGCAACACTGCTTGCCTCCTGATTCTGGACAAAATTGGACTGCTAGGAGGGGGATGGGTTTGAGTGGATGTGCCTTCTGAGCTTGCATCCCCCTCTCTTTTAGGAAAGTCCTCCTCTCTTTGGGGAAAGTCCTCCTCATCTTCATCTTCATTCTCATCTTCATCCTCTCATCCCCTAGGAGGAACTTCAAAAAAATTTAATGTATCCTGTTCTTGAGCTACAGCATTATAAACCTGGTTTAATTTCGTACATTGCTGTCTTATACTGCATGCTGAACCACATTGCTTAATTCACCCTCTCTTTGCTTTGTTTTCCTTTTCAAGAGCTAACACTAGTGGGTCAGAGGGAGTTTTGAATTTATAGTCTTTCTGCAATTCTGGGTGATTTCATAAGGCAAAAAACATATTAGCATACAAGACTTCATTTCACTTTCTTTCTTGCCTTAAAAACAGCATTAACTGTAATAAGGTGTTATAATCTAAAGTTCTAGTAGGTGGCCACTTTGCTCCATCTTTTAACTTGCATAATGACTACTACCATGTGAAATATTGGATTAAGTCCTTTTTATTTTCAGAGCCCCCCCTGCTGGTGACTTCCTTTCAGTGGGCCAAAATACACCCCAAGTGGCTAGCTCGGCAAAGTCTTTTCTCTGGTTAGTTCCCATTATTTCTTTCTCCTTGTCTTATCTCGCTTCTACCTAAACCTCTCTTCACAAAACCTTACAGTCTTTTCTCAGTTTTCCTCCTACACACACTGGACCTCAGGTACGAGATGTGATTTTCTACACACAAGCTTTAAAATCTCAGCTTCAAAATTGGCTCAATTAGGAAACCTCTGTTTACACTCGGGGCATATGCCTTGCTGCCTACTAGAACAACTATACTAACGCCTCCTGCAAACTGTACTGCAATAGTAACTATGCAGAGTGCCAAGCCTCTCGATGTGCTAAAGGCTCTCGAGAATTGCCCACAGAGGCAGGCTATTCTGTTTATCCCTTTGGGGATTTCTAAATCCTCTATGGCAAGTTGTTCTTAGTCTAGACTTACTGAAATAAACAGGGCCAGGAGACTTCTTCTCCTTTTTAATGCCTTTATTAAAAGTGATCAGCTCAGGATTGGGCGGCTCGGCAGGGCTGCAGTCCCCGTCACGTCTCCCAGGGCGACTCAGAGGAGGAGGATATGTGCAGCTCTGTCCACTAGGGGCAGAGCCGGGGGATCCAGTCCTCGTGGGAGCCTTTGGGGCGTGATGTCCCCATCAGATGTTGGTCCTTTGAGCTTCTCAGCTGGTTGGTCCTGGCGTTGGGACGACTCTCTGCTCAGGGCGAGAGGGGCTCCGCATCTCTGCAGGCTCAGCACTTGGCTCCTCATGTCCAGACACCACTTTAGTCTCTCAATTCTTATTTGGCTTGTTGTTTTTGGGGTTTTCTCGTTGCATTTTGGAGTCGAGGTCTCAAAGCATGCTGGTCTTGGAGTCACTTTGCATAACCCCCCCCACCCTCTCAGGTGTCTTCCCTATGTTGGAAGAGCGCACTGCCTCGTGGAAGGGCCATCCACCCCACCCAGCCAGGCCTTTTACTAATACAAAAGAGGCGATAAGCCTCAACGACCCGTGATTACCATGACAAAGCACTAAGAACCCTGGCAGAGACAGATCTGGCTGCGTCCCTGTAACTCTTTCTCACAAAAAAAATATTAACCGAATTTTTGTTCATAACACTTACTATATTACTAGCCGAAGTCTGATAAAACCCTTCTAAACAAACTCATTCATCTCTTCTATCTGTCCCGGCCTCCTGCTGAGAGCAGATTTGCCCCCGAGCAGGCTGCACAGGCCGGATAGCTCAGTCCTCTTACGGGGACAGACTGCCCAAAACCCAAGCAGCTCTCAGCTGCTGGCTACCTTTAGCAAGCATAAGGGATATCAGCTCTTTAGTGATTATCAACTCTTTTGAGTTCAGCTCTTTTGCTTGCTAAGGCGCCGCAGGCTGGCCGGCAGACACAGGGTGAGAGAGGAGAAGGCTGTCTTGGCGTTCCACAGCGATGTCTTTATTGGTGGTCTGTGAAGGGTTCCAGTGACAGCTCTTCTACCACACCGGGCTAAAACAGCCCATTATATAGGGTATAGGGGGACCAGAAACTGTCGAATAGCAGGGGTTAAGGAGAAGTGACCTATGGGCTTACAGAGAGATAAGCAGGCGTCTGAAAGGCGGAAGACAGGGGCTTGCCGTGACTTGGCATTTCCTATCTTTAGGTCTCTGCTCTCCACGGGGCCCTAGCAAGCCCATGGACTGCTACATCTATCTATCTAATGATTTCCAGGATTTACAAACTCTTAGGGATCAGCCCAAACCACTGGGGCAGACGAACTCCCTCAGTTCGTCTAGCTAGAACTGAAAGTGCAAATCACTACATCTAAACACAATACATGTCCTCACCCATACATCTCTATTTTCTCCACTTCTCCACTTCTCCTCATCCACCTCCCTGCGGGGCGTAATCTGCCCCCACAGCCACCCCGGCCGGCGCCTCTCAGCTGGCTCCCTGGGGCCCGCTCAGTCGCCTCAGAAGAAGGTAGAAGTCTCCCCCTGCTGTGGGTACACTTATTCGCTTGCTCCCCCTTTCATATAACTGAGCCCGTTAAGCTACTCACTCACACAATTACAAACTGCATGTGAAAAAAGCCTATTATATGATTGGCTCTTCGCAAATATTAAAATGAATACTATATGCATTATGTTGGAAGGTTATGCTGCATTAATCTCTTTTAAGGAGTGCTGTATTAATCTCTTTTACGTAGTGTGGTAAATATAGTTTTTAGGCTATAGCATAATATTAAAATAGAAACTATGCGATGTAACATACTTTTTGCAACTAGCTCAAGGAATGGATAAGATAATCAATAAATTCTTCGCATAGAGATAACAGCAACAAACAACAAAATACCAAGAGAAGAATTATTGCCTCCTTATTGGGATAGGCCAGACTTCGAGGGACTTAGACGAATGACTTACAAGATGAGGGGGGGAAGGTGACATTAAGCAGAAACACCCTTAGTGTGCAAGTAATATTTGAATCATGTATGAGATATATGAATATGCAATAGGCTATCACTTTTAAGGGTTAATCCTTTGTTAGCAGAATGTGCTTTGTGGCAGAGCAAAGCACCTGGATGTCTGTAATTCTTTGTGGTTTTTTGTCTTTTATTTTCCTAATTTTTATTACTGTTTTCATTACTATTAAACTTCTAAAATTTTAACACAAGTGAATGGTGTTTTCCACACTACACTAACAATGTCCAGACACCACAAGCACACAATAGTAGCAATAAGGTCTAGATTCACTCGCCTCAGCCCCAGAGCCGCTAGCAGTTGCTCAATTGAACAGTGAACCCCTCCTCAGTTGCCCTATTGACTAGGGGATCCCTCTGCTGCTGGTGATACTCTGCCAATGGCTGCCGGCAAAACTTAAAACTTTGAGTCACATAGGGACGAGGCTGTGCACTCAGATGTCTCAGAGCAGCCCTATTCCTTCCTCTCCCCCGTCCCCTCCCCACACCTTCCCCCTCGGGCCCTTCTAAGGATACATACCATTTATCCACACACCAGCAGGTTGTTGTCTGTCTCCACAGAGGGCAAGCTGAGACACGGAGCTCCTCCAGGGAAGATTCCGTGGCGTGCCTAGGAGGTCCGCTCCCACCCTGGTCCTGCTGGAACAGAGACGATCTCCTGTCTGGCTTCACCACAAATGATTTATGGATAAAAAAACTCCACAATTTGTAAAAGTTGTAAAGTTGGTATGATTTCTTCTAGCACTGGATGCATGCTCCCTAAAGGACATGAGCACTCCCAAAAATTCTAAAGTCTATTTTACCTCTTAACTTGTTGCATATGCATTAAACTGTCTTATCAATTTTATGAGCTTGTGCAGTTCTTTAGTCACTAAGTTGTAATGTGGTGTTTGTAACCCAGATTCAGCTCCTCCAGTTTTCCAGTTTTTTTGTCTGCTTTAGCCTCAAGATCAGCGGGGGGGGGTTAGGGTTAGGGAGTGGAAATTTTCCAGGGTAGAAATACATTTTGGTTTAGGGGAAATGTACATCTTTGAGTTAAGTCTGTAGCTTGCTGTTTAGTCTGACAGCCTGTTCTCGCAAAGAGCCTGTGCTTGGAAGGACTGCTTCAACTGAAGGACAAGAGATAAGGAGGGAGGAGGGGGGCAGACAGAGCAGGGCAACCTGACCCATGAGTTCTTTCTGAAGAATTAGTGGCAAGTGTCACTCGAAATCAGTAGAATGAATATGTATGAACCTATTGTGAAATTGCATGCATATGTATTTGAGAGAGAGATAAAAGGGGATCTGGAGTTCCTAGGGGTACGCATGTCATTTTAGGGGAATGATTCCCACATGCGGCCAGTGCTGTAACAAACATACTGACTTTACGACTTTCACAAAAGTTGTGGAGTTTTGTTTGTTATAAATGATCAAATCGGTAGCCAAATTTATGAAAAAATTTGACAAAAATTTATTAGATTGATAACAAAAGTAAAAATTTAAGAAAAAAAGAAAACCACCACAGCCAAGACAGCGTCAGTCCCGGGAACAGCGCTGGGTGACCTAGGGTTCCGGCTGACAGAGAGAGAGCATTTCCTCAGAGGTACACCACGAGTGCTTCCAGCCGCCAGCTTATATACAGTTTATTCTGCTTGGGGCAGGGATGACCACATATTTCTTTGTGTTCCTTCACATGTATAGTTTAATCCATACAGATGTAGAAACAGACAAAGGCGAACTCGAAGATGCAGATGAATGTCTGAGTGTCCAGGCAGAAGCTGCATTCACATGTACTAGTTTCTGAGTACCGCGATGAAGTCATGTCCAGGTGCATGTCTTGTGAGCTCCTCGAGACATTCCATTCAGGGAAGGTCCAGATGCTATCTCCTGAATGTAGGAGCCAGAGGAAATCCCCCATAATAGCCAGGGACCATTCCATTAATGTTATGAACAAAAATTCAGTTGATTTTATTCTGTGAGAAAAAAGCTACTACTATTGCTGGGCTGCTGCTTGTGTTATGGTAATTACGGGTCGTTGTTGTTAATAGTTGTTTTTGTATCAGTAAAAGCCCTGGCTGGGGCGAGGTAATGGCCCTTCTCTGAGACAGTAAAGGGTGGGGACCTTCCCGAACAGTGAGGAGAAGAGACCTGGGGGGGGGGGGGGGGGGGGAGTTATGCAAAGTGACTCCAGGACCAGCATGCTGTGGGGGACTACTACTCCAAACGTACTGGAAAGACCCCAAAAACAACGAGCCAATTAAGAGCTGAGAGACTGGAGTGATGTCTGGACGTGAGGAGCCGAGTGCTGAGCCTGCAGAGATGCGGAACACCTTCGGAGTCCCTCTCGCCCTGACCATGAGAGTCGTCCCCAGCGCCGAGACTGAGGGGGACGGGGCCGAGAAAAGTAACAACCAAGGGATCATCACGCCCTAAAAGGCTCCCACGAGGACCTGATTCCTTAGCTCTGCCCCTGGTGGACAAAGCTGCGCACATCCTCCTCCTCTGGGTCGCCCTGGGAGAGACGACGGGGACTGCAGCCCTGCCGAGCTGCCCAATCCTGAGCTGATCACTTTTAATAAAGGCATCAAAAAGGAGAAGAAGTCTCCTGGCCCTGTTTATTTCAGCTGGGGCGCTGGTCCGGGATAGCCATGCTGCAAGAAATCTCAGGACTGGCCATCTTGGACCTCCAGGACAGCTGGCTATCAGGACCAGAGGGATCGGCTAAGGACCAGCGACACAGAGGAGCACCAGAGCACCGGACTGGTGAGAAATCCGGTGGCGGGAGTGGGAGATGTGCACGTGTGTGTGAATGAGACGAGGGCCGGCAGCCGGACCTTCGAAGTGAGAGCGGACCCTTAGTACTGGGTTTCCGGCCTTTCGCGAGAAAGCCGGCCAGGAACAGAGGGCGGTGCTTGGAATTAGCGTGAGTGAGTCATCTCCTAAAGGGGAGAAAGGGCCCCCCCCCTCCAGGAGTGCGGAGGGAATAGTGTATGAGTGGCACGCCAAAGGGAAGTCAGGCCCATTTGTAAGTCCCGAGAAGGATTCGGGTAGGATTTGTAAGACCCGAGAAGGATTCGTGTAGCTCACAAGCCCTGCAGGCAAAGTAAGTCCTGACAAAGGAGTCAGGCACAAACCCCAGCGAAGGAAGCTGCGGTTTGCTTTTAAGTCCTGATACGGTGAAGCCTAAAAATTGGCGGGTTAGGCAAACTAAAAATCAGGCAGTTGTTTTTCCTGACTGAGGGAGTCAGGCACGACCCGGATTCTTAGGCCGAGGCTTCGTGTGTTCAAGTCCCGATAGATGTAAGACCTGACGTTGGGAAAGTTGGGCAATCAAGAAATTGGGCAGTTGTTTCAGTATAAAGTCCTGAGCATCAGGCAGAAAACTGAAGTTCAGTGGAGGAGGCTGAAGCTCCTCAAACAAGGTTTTTTTGAAATTCCCGGTCAATGGAGGCACCTTTGGGACTTTTTTTACTATAGAGACCTGAAAAATGGGAGGGTATAATAGTAAAAAGACCGGCAAGAGACTGAGGGATATACCTCCCAGTAGTCCCTTAGGAGAACTGCTAGAGAAATGGGATTCTATAGAGGTCACGGAGGGATTAGATAAAGTGAAAATGATCCATTATTGTATGGAAGTGTGGCTAGAATTAGACATACAAGGAGGATGGCCTTGGTGTTGGAAAAAGGATAAGTGGATGTGCCAACAATTAAATAATCATCTGGTAGCTCAAGGGGATACTGATTCTGAGCAATTATTGTATGTAGCTTGCTGGGTAAAGAGCGCTGTTGAGGATGAAGGGGTGTGAATTTGTAAGGTAGAGAAGAAGGAGGGAAATTAAGGAGGGGATGATAGGACTAGTAAAAGATGGGATCCCCTGGATTATTTGCCTCCTTCTGCCCCTCCACCTTATAATCCTCTTCTTCAAGCACCTCAAATGGCAGGTCCAGTTCTTCCCCTGGCTGCCAACTCATTATCACCAGCTCAAATTCCTCCTTCTGCCTCTTCAGCTTCCACTACGGTAAACCCAGTATCTCCTCCGGTAACCACTCCCTCACTGCCTTCAGCCCCTCCAGTTCCTTCTGCATCACCACAAGTGCCTACTCCACCTGCTGCATTCTCCACCCCTTCTCCAGCTGCACTTAATGTCCACTCGGGCTCTTCTCCCCCTCCTATTGCTGTCCCTTTGCCTTCTCCTAGTTGGGACACCAATGCCTCCTTGCTCAGTAAACAGCTATCAGCAAATACACAGGCTGATGGGCAGAAAGTTCAGGGTAACCCAGATATCCCTCAAAGCAGCTTGGCATCTGAAGATGGGCCGTACTGTAGTACCAGATCCAAGACCTCCATGGCGGAGAGACTCTTTCCCCTCAGAGTGGTTCCTATGGGAGGAGTAGCGGGAGGTATTGGCTTTGTGAATGCTCCTCTAACTGCTTCTGAGGTGAGAGGATTCAAGAAAGGGTTAGGGCATTTAGTTGAGGACCCAGTGGGCATAGCCAACCAAGTGGATCAATTTCTAGGTCCAAATATCTACACTTGGGGGGAGATGAATTCCATCCTGAGTATATTATTTTCCCCAGAAGAGGTCCAGATGATTAGGGTGGCTGGCATAAGAATTTGGGAGAAAGGTAACAGCCCAGGACCCCAGGTGCCAACAGGCGAACAGAAATTGCCACTAACCGATCCCAGCTGGAACCCTAACCAGGAGGAGGGGAGGAAGGCCATGAGGGAATATAGATCTTTGATAATACGGGGGATCAAAGAGTCAGTTCCCAAAGGAACTAACACACAATTGGCATTTGAGGGTACACAAGAGAAAGATGTAGCTCCTGCTGCCTGGCTTAACCTCCTAAAGCGGAACTTCCAGTTGTACTCTAGAATAGACCCAGACACCCTAAAAGGTCAAATGCTACTAAAAGTCCAATTTGTTACCAAATCTTGGCCTGATATAAGGAGAAAATTGGAAAAGATGGAAGATTGGCAAGAGAAGGACATAAATGAGTTATTAAGAGAGGCATTGAAGGAGTATTTAAGGAGGGAGGAAGAAAAAGCAAAGGCCAAGGCTAAGATCATGGTCGCTGTAGCTAGGGAAAGTGCAGGGTGGGCGGGTTCACCACCAGGAGGAGGCAAGGATACGTCAGTACTGTCAGGTACAAGATGGATGGAGACACCTCAAGTTCCTTTGAGAGAACGACATTGCTATTACTGTGGGGAGGCAGGACACATCAGGAGGTTTTGTAGAAAGCTCAGTCTCCATGAGGCAATAGCCAAGGAACAAGATAATTTAGGAAGGATTCTTAGGGGTGATGACTAGGGGTGTCAGGGGCTTTTTACTATAGGGGACCCAATGCGACATCTAGAAGAGCCCTTGGTAAACTTTGAGGTGGGACCCCTAAATGAAGAATTTGAATTTTTGGTTGATACAGGGGCAGATAAGTCCTGTCTCAACAAAATACCAAAGGGTATGGAAATTGGGAGAAAATTTTGTGAAGTATTGGGTGCGGAGGGGAAACCATTTAGAGCATCAGTGATTGAAGAAGTGAAAATAATTGGAAACTCAAGACAAAATCAGCTAGGTAGAAAGGATATCCAATACCACCAAAACTGGCCAGTAATACTTAACTTGTAATAAGAGATGTGAAAGTAAATGGTACCTTATTGTTGTCTTGTTGTGTGTGTGAGAGTGAGTCACAAGCAAAGTCAGCCTCAACTTCCCGGGCAGGTGGGAAGGGGGCAGTGGAAGTGTGTGTGTGACCTGCAAACCAGGCTGGTGTCCCCCGGGCGGGTGGGGGCTGTGGCCAAAGGGTGTGTGCGACCTGCAAACCAGACTAGGGCTCCCCAGATGTGTGAGGAAGCCGTAGCTGTAAGAGCGTGAGTGACACGCAGATAGCCTCACAGGTGAAAGTGCACCAGAGGCAACCAGAGTCAGCGCCCTTCCAAGAGGCCCAGAGATGCTGAGACCTATAAACCAACCCCAAGGTGAGGGGGGGCTATAGGGACCCATGATTTTCTAGCAATGATGATCCAGTTTGTGTCTTGAGGGTGTGAAAGAATGTGTGATAGTGAATGAGAAATAAAAGACAGTGAATATAGACAAATTAGAATAGAAGTAATGTAGATTGTGCATTACAAGTTTTACCACATCTCCTTAGAGGGAAGTGTAATGTGTAGAAGAATGGTGTAAAAAAAAAAAAAAAATTTAAGTGTAAGGGGTTGAAAGAAGTATTTAAGCTCTAAGTGAAAGTAAGAAACAGAAGCAAGAGATAAATAGATAAGATCTTAGAACAGAAAACCAGTGAATTAAATGCACAGAAAAATAGGAGAATAAAAGTACTTTGAGAATTAAGTTAGCTGAGAAATACAACTCCTTGCAAAATACAGAGTATGTAGAAGTTGATGAGAGAAACATACAAGCTATGGAAAAGGAGAAGTTAACCAGTAACATTAAACAGAGAAACTGAGTTTTGATAGAATCATAACATTGCAGACCATTAATGCCTGTGTTTGAAAGCCCGTTTCAGGTACTCTTCATTACTAATTCAACTGTGAAGACCAAAAGAAAAAGGTTGGACTCACATCACTCTCACCCCCTGGCATTGGACCAGGATTCAACATCAGGTTTTTTTCCCTCTGGCATTCTGGCATTGGACCGGACTGCACCCCATTCTCCCTCTGGCATTGGGCCAGACTCCCAGTTTTTCCCACTGGCATTGGGCCAGAGTCCACACCACTCACCTCTGGGAACTGCATAAGGATACATCCACATCACAAGTTAATTCACCTGAGTATACTGTGATTTAAAGTTGACTCTCAAGAGGAAGAGTCAAAAAGACTGAACTGTATGGGAAAAAAATTGGTATCAGAGTTCTAACATTGCTTAAAATGTTTCAAGACCATTCTGTGTAAACTATGTTGGTAAAAAGTTTAAGGCTGTAAATAAGTAATTCTGGTTTAAGTTCCCCAATATATATTTCTAAAGACTCCAGGTTAACCCTCTACAGACCACTCCCCTGGGGGGAGAAACTAAAATTTGTAGGGAACAGACCAAGAGAGGCTTAACCAGAGAAGCGGGTAGAAGGGACTCTAAAGAGCTTGGAAGCTTCTCCTCAGAAAAATTCCCCAAGAGGCAAGGCCGGGTGGGCAGGCTGTGCAAGATGACCCATACCAGACTCTTGGGAAGGGCAGTAATAATGGCTCTGATTGCTGGTGGTGCTCTGGGAAGCCCAGTTGAGCTGTGCAGTGAGTGCTACCAACCCCGCTATGAGAAGGAAGTGAGCTCCTTGTGGAGAGTCCACATCAGTTCTAACCCTGATTGTGTTAACCTCTTCCAATTGGTCCTTTATCAGAAAAATAAGAGAGTGTATTGGATAGCATACAATACTACCACTTTTAGTGCCCTATAGGGGAAGCCTGGTTGTGTTTTGAATGTGATGCTGCTGAAACAAGCTTAGCAGATCTAGTAAAAAGAAAAGAAATGGTGAAAATGGTAAGAAAAATTGTTTGTAGCAAGTATTTAGCAGTGGAGTATTCAGCCCCCCAGTGGATCCCAAGAGATCCAAACAAATTAGAACCTGTTGAAAAAAAAAGAGACAAGTGTACTCACCAAGAAGTTTATGAATGTTATGAGTGTACTGAAAAAGAGATAAATCCCTTTTGGAACACATTTCAGGGGAGCTCTAAACCCCTAGGTTTGATCTCTGATACCACAGCACACACCAAGTTGTCAGGAGACTGGTCTGGCAGCTGCATCGCTAGAGTGATAAAACCAATTTTCTTCTTATTACCCAAAGAAATTGGATCAAGTTTGGGAGTTCCTATATATAATTACTTGGGAGAAATTAAACAAAACAGGCTAAGTGAAATAGAAATTGAGAAAATCCAAAATTGTAAAAGCCAAGCTTCGATCCCAATATCTATGTTAAACGCAGTATTAAAAATAAAGAATTCAATTATTAGGAACATTTCAAACGAAATAAAAAGATTAGCATGTGAAAATAATCAAGATCAAACTCCTACACTTGATCCCAGTGGGTGGGAGAACTTGGAGATTTTCGGAAAAGATGTATGGGAAAAGGTAGTTTTTCTCGCTGTGTGTGCACTTGGAGGATTGCTCTTTTTACTATGCTTATTTATCTGTTTCAGTAAAATAGTATTTGCTGTGCAGACCAACCTGAAGAAACCAAAGAAAGTAACAAAGTTAAGTAACCGTGATTACCAAAGTGCACAAGAAATTTTTAATCGATTCAAAAAAAAAATTGTAAGTTGATGCGAGATTAAAAATTTAAGCTCGATCAAACAAAAAGAGGGGGGACTGTTATGAACAAAAATTCAGTTGATTTTTTTCTGTGAGAAAAAAGCTAGGACTATTGCTGGGCTGCTGCTTTTGTTATGGTAATTACGGGTCGTTGTTGTTAATAGTTGTTTTTGTATCAGTAAAAGCCCTGGCTGGGGCGAGGTAATGGCCCTTCTCTGAGACAGTAACGGGTGGGGACCTTCCCGAACAGTGAGGAGAAGAGACCTGGGGAGGAGGGGGGGGGGGGGGGGGGAGTTATGCAAAGTGACTCCAGGACCAGCATGCTGTGGGGGACTACTACTCCAAACGTACTGGGAAGACCCCAAAAACAACAAGCCAAATAAGAGTTGAGACACTGGAGTGATGTCTGGACGTGAGGAGCCGAGTGCTGAGCCTGCAGAGATGCGGAACACCTTCGGAGTCCCTCTCGCCCTGACCATGAGAGTCATCCCCAGCGCCGAGACTGAGGGGGACGGGGCCGAGAAAAGTAACAACGAAGGAATCATCACGCCCTAAAAGGGTCCCACGAGGACCTGATTCCCCAGCTCTGCCCCTGGTGGACAAAGCTGCGCACATCCTCCTCCTCTGGGTCGCCCTGGGAGAGACGTCGGGAGACTGCAGCCCCGCCGAGCTGCCCAATCCTGAGCTGATCACTTTTAATAAAGGCATCAAAAAGGAGAAGTCGTCTCCTGGCCCTCTTTATTTCAATTAATACGTCAACAGACCTGATATCATCTTAACGCTGTCCAGGAACTGGTTACAATAAGAATAGAACTCTGTTCCCAGCCAGGGTGGTCAGAAACATAATTTTTGATCTTTGCAACATTTTTTACACATATATATCTACTTCTATAGCATGAATTATCTCTACCATATACTACAGTTCATATCCACAAAACATTCTGGCAACACAGGGGAGGCACTAGGTAGTATTTTCAGGTACTGGAACAGGGACCCCCGGCATCCCTGGCACCCCACTGGGCCCTCCCATCTCCCTGTGTTTCAGGGCCGTTCCTTGCTGGGTAGCTGGGGACGGGGACGGTGGGGGGGGATGGGGAGGTTAGTTCAAAGCGGGTTGGCCACATGGGGCGGCGTTGCCGGCCATTGTGTGTGCCACATGCTCTGAAGGCTTAGGGAGGTGTCCATCTCCCCCGAAATCTCCTGCGGTGTGTTTTCCTCCCCATAGAGTTCAGTATTTAATAGTGTAATATATGGTAGGATAATTCATGCTATTAATGTATGGTATAAAGTATTGTGAAATCGAAACCATGTCTTTTGACCATCCCAGCCGGGAGCAGCTGTCTATATAGATTCAACTAGTTCCCAAAAGCACGTTAAGATAACGATCGATGGCTTAACGTAAGAATAGAAGCTTCCAGGGTGATGATCGTTGGTATCCTGAGTCGTAGGGAGCCACCCAAGAGCGATTATCGCCTTGCGGATTGCATCTATCAAGATAGCTAGCGGCACCAACCTGATACATCTGAATACACGGCTTCTCCGAAGTCGACTGATGCCGATGGCACACCTGAACTAGGCCTTTTTTCCACCTCTGCACATGGAAAGAAACAGCGATGCATGTGAAGAGATACAAAGGAAATTTGGTCATCTTTGCCTCAGGCAGAATAAATGTATAAAACCTCTCTGCAAAAAGCAGTGGGCGTGAACAGGGGGACTCTGACACTCGGGAGGTCAGATCCGAGTTCACCCGGCACCGATCCTGGGCTCGATGCTGTCTCTTTGGCTGTGGTGTTTTCGAAGACCGAACTTCAATCTCGCAGACAAATCAATAAATCTTTGCTAAATTCTTGATAGTTTTGGCTCACGATTTGATCATTTATAACAATAGTCTTATTAAATCCAAAACAGGCCTACATGGTTTTATAACTCTTATTGCATTTTTCTCCCCTTTCGAAGCTGCCTTTAATATAAAGTGACCAGTTCATTCCCATGTATTAAGATCAGAGGCAGTTTTTTTTGCTGTGTCAAATCGATGGGGTTTTGCCCATGTAATTAATTTAAACAGCGCGTCTACATCATAGTCTATGTCTCATTCCTTAAAGAAAATTTTCCATACCTGAATTGTGGGGTTTTCTGATGTTGAAAACCAAGCACCCATGGTCTTTGATGGCCTTTTTCTTCTTTTTTCAACTCCTTCAGTTTTTTTTCAAACAGCCCTTTGGCTGAGTTGTCTGGCAACTTTTGTTGCGATTTTTATCCTTGCAGCCTTTTCTGCCTATTTTGGGCTCTTCGAGCCTCTTTCTTTCCAGCTTTTTAAACTTCTTTTTCCACGCAGCGGTTTGGCTGTAATTTCCCGTGACCTTTGTAGCAAAGTTAGCTCCTGCAGCCTTTGCTGCCTATTTTCAGGCTCTTTCCGGCCTCTTTCAGCTTTTTGCTCCGTCTCTCTCCCCAAAATCCACGGACCTTGGACTGCTTGTCCTCATGGCAGGGGGGAACCACGTATTATGGTAGCAAACATGATATTCGTATGTCTGAGACGTAACACACAACAGAACTCCCTTTTGGTCATCAGACAACAGCCTCATTTATTGTGCCTCGCACCCTTTTATCCCCTTCCAAACTCTCGGGTCAAGACAGGTCATTGGTCTATCTCTGTGCCCCTAGACTCTGAACCAATAAGATGCCTGCATCCTAGGAGAGCTCCCATTGGTTGTGAGCTTCTGTCAGTCAGCCCAGAGGCTGCTCCGTGGAGCTGAGGTTAGCCGCTTACTATAACTTAATTAATACTACTGCAACAGTAACCAAGCACTGGTCATCCACTTAGAGGCTCTTTCAGTTAACAAAGCATTAACTTGATGCAAAACTAGCAATCAGATATCCTCCTATTGTCAGTTTTTGGGCCTCAGTTAACATCAAAGCTGTGGCTGCACAGTTCTGCAGACAATGGGGCCAGCCTCTGGCCGCTGGGTCTAACAACTTAGAAAAATAAGCAACAGGCCACTGTGTTCTCCCATGTTCTTGCCCCAAAATTCCTTTAGCATGGTCCTGTTTAACATCCACATATAACTCAAATTCCTTTTCTGAGCCTGGAAGAGTTAATACTGGGACATTAACCAATTTGTCTTTTAATTTTCTAAAGCTTTGCTTTCCTTCTGGTGTCCATACCACAACATTAGGGCTGTCTTGGGTTAAAAAGGTCATATAAAGGTATGGCTAAACCAGAAAAATCCTCAATCCATGTTCTGCAGCATCCCACCAACCCTAAAAGCTGCTGTAACTCCTTGTTTATCTGGGGTAATGGAACTTGTAAAATTACTCGTATATTTTCTTGATCAATACACCACAACTCTCCAGTCAAAATGTGTCCCAAATATTTAACCTTTTTCTCCACCAACTGTGCTTTCCTTTCAGACACTTGATGTCCCTTTTTAGCAAGGAAATTTAGCAGCTTCACAGTAGCCTCTTCAACAGCCGTCTCCTGTTTCCCTTATCAAAGCAAATCATCCACATACTGCAACAACCTAACTCCCGAGGGTGAACTCTCCTGAATCATTAAAGCTGTAAGTCACAGACAAAGACTCTCTAACTAGTCAAAGTTAGAAAGTGGTATGTATATTACACTGGTAGGCGGCACCATGGGGATCGTCCCTGAAATGCATGACTGCACCACACAAGGATTTTTGCTTTCTATTTATTTTCCCAAAATAATACATATGCATAACTCTGAAAAATGCATATTTTGATCGGCTTTTCGCAAATATTAAAATGAATATTATATGTGTTATGTTAGAAAGATATGCTGTATTAATTTTCTGAAGTAGTGTGCTAAATATAGTTTTAGGTTATAACATAATGTTAAAATAGAAACTATATATGTGGGATATTTTTTAAAGAATGGAATGAGGTACTTGCACCAGATAGCAGCCACAGGACACCTAAATCTTTCAGAGAAAAAGAATTTAGTGCCCTCTTATCAAAAGAAACTAACTTCTTCCTGCCTCGCTCAGTTCTGAAGATGCCTTCAGGATTAAGAGGAAGAAGTTGACACTGACCAGACAGACTGCTTTATTTGAATGGAATTTATGCATCATGTATGAGATGTATGAATATGCAACGGGCTATTGCTTTTAAGGGTTACTCCTCTGTTAACATGTGTCCTTTTTCAGGCTTATTTTGCCCAGAAAGAGGTACCCGGACTGTCCAAAACTCTTTGCTTTTATTGTCTCGTATTGTCCTAAATCCTAATTGTCCAAATTTTTATTACTCTAATTATATTACTAAAAACAAGTGATTGGCATTTTTCACAATTATGATAGCAGAGGATGGTTACTAACACCTCGCTGCTGGTGCTTTAGGAGAGTCAGGGTGAGGAAGACGCGCCCTGCCAGATTAGGCAGCCTTACTCTGTTACCCCTAGTGTGATCAACAGATGCAGGTTATGATTGATGGACAAAAAGGAGGCAATAAAACAAAGGAAAGGGAAGAAAAAACTCCCTAAAACCATGTTAATTGGCCCTCTAAGACTAGTAGTGCGCACGAAGAACCTGGAAAGGAAAAAGGATTGGTAAGTACTTTCCGGGGAGCAGGTATGGGGGGATGAATGTGTGTGTGGCTGAGAGGCGGGCTGGTTTTCCCAGACCTGCTACCTGAGTGAGGAGTCTCCCACACTGTGTTTTCGTCTTTTCACGAGAAAAGCGACCAGTAAGGAGATGAAGTGAGAGATAAAAAGGAGTGAGAGAATCCCCTGGGGTAACTGGGACTGGGTCTCAGGGAGCGGTGGGACCCCTTGGAGGAAGGGAGCAGTGGAGTTTCCTAGCCCAACCCACTAGGAAACAGGACAAAAGGAAAGGGCCCCTAAAAATTCTGCTGGATTGAGGGATAAGAGTGCCCTAGAGCATCTAGAATTAAAACCTGCTGGGTTGAGAGATTAACATTCCAAGAGCATCCAGGGTCGAGAAAAAATCTGCCGGATTGAGAATATGCCCAAGAGCATCTGGGGTTGGACAACACAGCTGGGTTGAGGGATATCCAATAGCACCGGGACTGGCCAGTAACATCTAAAATTGTAATAGGTGATTTGAAAGTAAAAGGTACCTTATTGTCTTGTGTGTGTGAGTGAGTCCAACACAAAATCAGCCTCGACTTCCCAGGTGGGTGGGAAAGGGGGGGCTGTGGCATAAGGTGTAGGTGACCTGCAAATCAGGCCATTGTTCTCCCAGGCATGTGGAAAGGGCCACGGCTAAAGAGAGTGAGTGACACGCAGACAGCCTCACAGGTGAACTGGCATCAGAGGCAACCAGAATCAGGGCCCTTCCTGGAGGCCCGGTGACACTGAAACCCAGAGGCCAACCCCAAAGCGAGGGGGGGGCACAGGGATCCCCTTCGGGTCCTGAGGGTGTAGAAGAATGTGTGGAAATGAATGAGAAATACAAGTGAATGAATGTAGACAAATGAAAGTATATGTAATGTAGATTGTGTATTTTAAGCTTCACTATATCTCCTTGGAGGGAGGTGGATTGTATTGAAAAGTAGTGTGACAAAAAGGTTTTTTTTTTTGTTTTTTTTTGTGTAGTCAAAAGAAATTGGTACTCAGGTTGGTAGTAAAAGTGAGAAACAGAGGAAGGGGATGAATAGATAAGATCTTGAAAAATGGACCAGCAAACCAGTAAGTTGGATACAGGAAAGAAAAAAAAAAAAAAAGAAAATAAGGCATACTAGCAGAGATACCCCAAAATAGCCCTTTAGGAGTTATGTTAGCTAGCAGAGATACAACTCCTTGCAAGAGGAGAAAATACAGGGTATGCAGTAGTTGATGGGAAAAACATGCAAACGATGGATAAAGGGAAATTAACCTTAAACTAGTAAGCTCAAACTTGTGAATTATATACTTTTTAAAATAGCACAAGAATATCTATCACAAAAGAAAGGAACTATATAAACTGATTCAAGGTATGCCTTTAGAGTAGCACATACCTTTGAAAAATCTGGAAAAGAAGAAGATTACTTAATTCAAGAGGAAAAGGATTAGTACATGAGGGACTTGTTTTAGAGGTTTAGAGGCATTAAAATTACTTAAGAGAGATAGCTATAGTACATATTAAGGGACACCAAAAGGGAAAGACCCCAAAAATAAGAGAAAATAATTAGGCAGATCAGGAAGCTAAGGATGCAGCAGAAAATGGAGCTGAAAGAGTTACTATTAACTCCAAATGAGGAAAAATTGGAAATTCCAATGTTTAGTGAAACAGAGGAAAAAAAAAGAATTTAACAAGATAGGAGGTGAACAAGATGAATCAGGGAAATAGAAAATTCCTGATGGAAGACAATTACATAATAAAATGCTTACTAGGAAAATATTAGAAGTCATGCATCAGAAAACCCACTGGGGTAGTCAGGCTTTGTGTGATCATTTTTTTAAGGAACTATGAGTGTCTGAAAAACGCCAATCACTTGTTTTTAAAATTTCAAAAGTTTAATAGTAATAAAATGGTTTAAAAAAATACTAACACAATTAGAGTAATAACAATTGGGACAAATTAAATTAGGACAATATGAGACAATAAAAACAAAATGCTACGGACGTCCGGGTACCTTTTTCTGGGCATCATGAGCCCGAAAAAGGACCCCCGTTTACAAAGGATTAACCCTTAAAAGCAATAGCCTGTTGCATACTCATACACTTCATACATGATGTATAAATTCCATTCAAATACAGGATTCTGCCTGATCATCATCAACTTCTTCCTCCGAATCCTAACAGCACCTTTGAGGCGGGAAGAAGTTCATTTCTTCTGATAAGACGGCAATAAATTCTTTTTCTCTGAAAGATTTAGATGTCCTGTGGCTGCTATCTCGCTGCGAGTCCTTTCTTTTAAAAAAGTATCCTACATAGCATCATTTCTATTTCAACAATTTTTATAACCTAAAACTATATTTAACACACTACTTAAGAGAATTAATACAACATTACTTTCTAATACAACACATATAATATTCATTTTAATATTTGCTAAAAGCCAATCATAAAAGGCATGCATTTTTCACAATCCCCACTCTTATTCTTTGTAAATCATTGGGCTTGAGCAATATTTCTTGCCTACTTGCATCTTCTGGACTATGCTGGCAAAATAAAACGGGATTACGCAAGGAAGAAATATAAAAACAGTTGTAACATAAATGAGCCTTGCTTGGTCTTATCCTATGGAAGCTATTACAGCTCCAGAGCTCAGTCCCCAAGGGGACTGGGTGCCAGAAGCCAGCTCGCTCTCAGACCAAGGCCACGGGTCAGCCCCTAGCAAGCAGGGAATATTCAGCTCTTAGTGATTAGGCAGCTCTTATGATTTCAAGCTCTTTGCTTGCTAGGTAGCTTTTTCCCTTGGCTTAAGGCTCCAGCAGACGGTAGAGAGAGGAGAAGCAGAAGACACCGGCTGTTCCACGTGTATGGCTTTATTGGAGGGTCCGTGAAGGGTCTCAGCTCTTCTTCTTCCAAGTTAGTAGGGGTACAGTATGCTACTTTTATACCCTTGGCCCGGATCCAATCCTGACCAATGGCAAAGGTGTTAGAGTGACCATAAGTGACCAATAGTAAGGTTAACACAATATTGCCTTACATGGTATAGGGATAGGGTATAAGGCGGATGTGGCTGGAGACAGGAAACTTCTTTGCCGCTGTGTCAGCATTCTATTCTCCAAGGGGCCCTGGCTAAACCTGAGGGGTTTACTACAGTAACACATAAAATTAAAGATCTTAATTTCTTCTAATACATTAGGTTTAAACATTGTTTTCTAATTTTTGGACTGGTACCTGGGTTATTATATGCATATATATATATTTTTCTTCTTTGATTTCTTTTGCTTTTTCTAGAATGACTTTCCTGTAGTCATCAATTTTCAACAATCTGATATATTAAACTTTCCACAAACACCCTCGTTTTTAACCAATAAATAGTCTAAAGCCAACCTATTCTGATACACTACAGTTTTTGTTTGGCTTAGCTGACTTGATATTAACTCTAATGCCTGGGCAGCTGTTGCAGTGTGTTGCAATTTCCTGTTTTACTTCCCAGTCCCTCCCCAGGTGTGGCAATACCCCTCTCCCTTCCCCCTCGCCCCCTTGCTGAGTGAGTTCTGTCAATCAGGCTTAACATTCCAGCAAGGCCTTGTGTGGTTGGTCAAGTTCAAAGGATGCTCTTCAGGGCTGGGGGTCATTGGCCTGTCTGGGTGTCATTGTCCCCCGAGACCCTGCCCCTCCCACCTGGTTGGTGGCTCACCTGTCCCTTCCCTCCCCCTTCCCTCCCCCTTCCCCCGGAGCTTAAAAAGTCACTCAGGCCATGCGGTCGGTATTCTGTTGGAGCTGTGACATAAGATTCAGACGTCTGTGACCATGGAATAAACTCTGGATATAAACCCTCCGACAGAATCCGTCTCCTTTCCCTCCTCACCATAGCCTGAAGCCTTTCCACCAGAGGTAAACTGAGTTTCTAACATTGCCTGGACTTGTTCCAGTGCCTGCTGCCACATACAGCCAGCCAAAGGTGTCTCTGAGGTGAAATACCACAGTTGCTGCCTTTGGCCAAGGAGCAGGGGTCAGACGAGCCCAGGCACAATCTACCTAGTAATATTGGGATCCTATTCCAATAGGCGGCATTATTTGCTAAAATTTCTATACCTGCTTGGAGTTTTGTAATAAGACTCAATAGATAATTTGGGGTCAATACAGAGTTAAATTGCTGTGCTGGTTCTACCTTTTCTTTTACTATTTGTTTTTTTTTACTGAATCTTGAACCATATCGTCAAGATTAAATGTAAAACAAATAAGTCTCTCTCCTTTTGGACATTCAATTCCAAATCTATTATCACTTTTTCCTAAGTTTCCTGTAATCCAATAATTTAGTGTTTTGCCAACAGGTTCTTAATTTGGATGGGTGTCCTGGTTTAGGGCAAATTTGTTAAAGAATCTGCAAAGGAGGGCCCCTCCAGAAAGCAAACCCACACGGCCCCTCCCCCCAACCGGTTCGGGAAGAATTCCTCGGAGAGAAGTGGAAAGAACATGTTTATTTAACAGGCACAGCACCCCCCAGCACACAAAATGAACAATACCGGATGACACTGCTCTGAAAAAGGTGACAAAATCAGAAAGTCTCTTTCAGGGGTGGTTGTTCCGTTAGTCCCTCCGTCGCTGGGGCAGCTGCTGCAGGCCAAACGGTGCAAACCCTCAGGGTTCCCAGGTTCCAGTCCGGAGCAGGTTCGAGATGGTCGAAGAAAAAGGAGAGAAGAAACAGTCCAGGAAGGAATTTGGACTGTTTAGCTAAACTAGCTAATAAGCAGAAGCAAAAGCAAGCAGAAGCGAGAGCAGAGAGAGAGCGAGCAAAGCAGGAAGCCAAAAGAAAAAGCGAAAAACAGCCCTATGTACTGCCCGTCTCTGTGTCCCTGATAAGAGAAACCCAAACAAAACTTTCACTCTTCAGAGGCAGTCTTAAAGGCACAGAACATATGAATGGGGATACAAGCATCATAACGTCACCCCAGGAAAATAGGTTATAACAGTGGCTGTTGACATAGGTGTGTGTAATAAAAGAGGAACTTTGGTTTCTTTCCATGTGATGCTTTCTGTAGCATTTGTGACACGATCTTGCTGGTATCCCAAAAGGGAAAAGAGAACAGATGAGTGCCAGAAACAGGAATAACAGAGGTCCAGTATGGCTTATACTCCCACCTCCCATGCCTGTGAGGTTGCAACCCACAGCAGGTGTATTTGATCTTCTGGTGGCAAAATACAGAGGCCAATCTGGTGTTGCCCTCTATTTCCTTGTCACATTCTCTTAACTAATTTCCAGGCAAATAGTTTTTGACACCCTTTAGCTGTGATCTCCCACCGCTCCTCAGGTATCTCTCATTCAACAGGCACTAATAATTCCTATCCACAAAACTAAGCTATTACTTTAACACTTTTTGCAATAAGAGCATAAATTTTGTGAACTACAATACTAATTATTCTCACAATTCAAGCATTTACTTATAATCCAGCTAGCATGTCCAGTATTGGAATTTATCAAATAAAGTTTACTAATGGAAATGGTAATTCCCCTTCTCCCCTGTACAATTTCACAGGCTAAGATCAGAATACAACAGTCTTGATCCTTCTATCTGAAGCATTCCTCCCCCAAGGAGATGTTTTATTCAGGCAGTGCTTGAAACCAGGGATATAAGTGTTATCTTATTTCTTAATTCAGTGTTATTCTTTGTACATTTCGTGGATCATTTGGGTTTTCCCAAACTATTACCACTCAGTCCCCATTGGAAAGTCAGTTCGGTATCACCCAGTTTAAATGTGATAGTCCATTCCTCAGGTTTCTTCAAAAGTCTTTTGATTCTGCTGGCATGAATTCACCCTCTTTCCATGATTCTGATTGTTGCTTCAGTAGTACCTGGAAAGGACTACTTAATAGCATAGTAATAAAAGAAAGATAATACTGCATTAATGTCTACCATTCACTTTTCTTCCAAACTTTCTGGGTTTAGCTAAAAACTTTCTCCACAGCAGCCTCTTCGTCTTCTATCCAGGTGTGCTAATAGCTGCAGAGACAAATTCTTCTTTCTGTGAGTTACAGTTAGTTAAATAAGAAAAGCTAGACGAGTTTTAACACGAGATGTATCACATCTATTGCTTTTTACTTTTTGGGTAGCATTTAATTGTTTTAGCCTTACAAATCCATTCTTCAGGAAAAAGCTTTTTTTAACAGCAAACAAAACACACAAAAGAAAAACTTCTTACTTAAGAAAAACAAACCACTTTGTGAGGTTAGGATTCAGCAATCTCTGCTTTGATTTTATCTTTTAGTGCTAGCCCCCTCCCCCTCTTTTCACAGCTTTGCTGTCAACCGTTCTTTGCCCTACCCCCGGTGCTGCCACTTTGCTGCAGGGCCAGAGCAGGGGAGAACAGCCACAGACATGGGGACCCTGGGGGCTGCCTTGGGTCCCTTTTGCGCCCTCTTTCTCTCTTCTTCTCTCTCTTTCTCTTTCCTTCTCTCTCTCGGCCCACTTACCGGGCCGACGCTGCCATCCTGGACTCGGGACCCCGACAGTCTGGGAGCCACCCCGGCAGTCCTGCCACGGAACCAGCCTGCTCCTGGCCGGCAAAACTGTGTCATCTGTTCCCAGCACTGCCGCCGGTTCACCTCCATGGATCGGTCCCTGCCGCAGCCTCCGAGACCCTGCTGCTCGTAGGGAGCGGTCAGACCACTCTCAACTTTGACAACCCCAAACTTGGCGTCCCCAGGTGCTCCTGACATTCTTTTTCTTTCTCTAGTCAACTTATCCTCTTTTCCCTTCAAGGAGGGCCCGTTCTGCTAAACCCTTTCTGGACCTCAGTTCAGCATTGAATAACCTCCTAACAACCATGTGTTAAGACACTTCCCTGACTTTCAAGCAAAAAACCCGCATTCACACTTCTGCTCTCTTCTAGCACCAAGATGTCATCACTCCACATTCCAACATCTCAGAGTTTGCTAACCACCCCCCTGAGACAGAATATCCATCCTGAACTAGGTAAAGTGTCTAGGAGAGGTGAAAGGTCTGTGGAGCTAAAGCTGAAGGAGAGGCCGCGTTCCAGAGACAGCAAGGAGACAGAGAAAGAAAAACAGAAAAACCACGAGGTCAATCTGCCCCCGACTTAGGAATTCCTTCGATAAAGAAGAATTAGTGCTAAATGTCATGTGGAATGAATATGTATGAACTTAATTTGAAACTGTATGCATATGCATTTGGAAGGGGGGATAAAAAGGAGACTCAGAGTCTCCAGGCGCACGCATGCCCTTTTGGGGAGTCTTGCGTCCGGCGCGCGTCGTAATAAAGCATACCGGGCTTTACAACTTTTACAAATTGTGAGGTTTCTTCTTTTCTCCGCAAAACATTTTGGCGAGCCAGGCAGGAGTTCTCTGTCCCCGCGGGGGCAGGGGGGATAGACGGACCTCCAAGGCGCGCCCCAGGATTTTTTCCTGGTGGGGCTCCGCTTGTCTCAACTTGCCACCTGCGAGGACAGACAACAACCCGCTGGCCTGCGGAGGAGAATACGGTATGTATGGGGCCCCAGGGGGGGAAGAACAAGGAAAGAACAAGGGAATTAACGACCCAGAGACGTCTGGGATCAGCCGATAGAGCGGCTGTATTAGAGACGGGGTTCGTTCCATCGTCCTGATAGAGCAGGACTGCCAGCGGCTCCGGGGTAAGCTAGCTGCAGCTGATAGAGCGGCTGTATTAGAGACGGGGTTCGTCGCCTCGTCGTCCTGATAGAGCAGGACTGCCAGCGGCTCCGGGGGTAAGCCGGGTGAACCCGTGTATGCGTGTATTAGAATTCAGATTCTGATAGGGCAGAGCTGAATTTGCGTATGTTTCTTCTGTTTGTGCGTGTGTGAGTGGTGTCCGGACACTGTGTTGCTGTATGGTTAATGTGTGTGGCCAGTGCACTGTGTTTGTGATCGTGCAGGTGATATGTGTATGGTGTATAAAAGAGAGTAAATCTACAGTGCCCTACAGTGCGGGGATGAGTCAGTACTCCCCGTGTTTGAAGCAGCCGAGTGAGGCCAGAGGCGCCGGCTGCAGCAAGCTGCGGGGGCAGGGAGAGAAGTGCCCTGCGGAGAAGCGAATGGAGGAATGTCAGTGATGGTATTTATCGTGTTTGAATGTAGTGATTTGTGTAGATTTGGTACATTTTAACCGTGAGTATGAGCTCAGAGAGTTCCTTTGCCTTGGATGTTTGGACTTGATCTCTAGACTGTGTGCTGTTATTTTGATTGTGTCCAGGAAAAATTGATTTGAGTAAATGCCGAATTATGGTGTGCTGTGTTGTGTTGAGAAAAGTGAGCACTTTGAGAAATATGCCCTTCCCCAGTGATTTTGTGTGGTGATTTTCTTCCACTGCATTGTGGTAATTTGATTCTCAGACTGTATAGTGGTGTTTGTGGAGATTTTAAGATTTTGTTGCAACAAGAGTAGCATTTTACATAGGAGAGCTATAGTACGGTGATTTATGTTTAACTTCGATAAAGTGAGTTAAAGGAATTCCAAGAATTCTCCCCCTCACAGCAATTCAAGCCTTGGCTCTAGTGAATTTGAGATAAGGTGGTGGGGGGGGGGGTGCGTGTGTCTGTGTGTGCAGGTATATCAGAGTTTTGGCTGTGACTAGCACAGCCTTTTTGCAAAGCAGCAAAACAAGTGTAAGTAGACACAGTGCTTAATTAGATTGTGCAAGAAGAGAACTAGAAAAGACTGATATTTTGTAAAACAGAGTTTATATAGAAGGGATGAATGAGATGAATTAGTTAATGAGACTTATGAGATTTATGAGACTTCGGTTGGTACTGCAGTAAGTCTTTACTGGAAACAATCCGCTGAAAGGATTTAAAGTTCTCTGTAATAAACAGAATAGCCAGCCTTTGCGGGCAATTTTGGGGAGCCTTTGGTACATCAAGAGGCTAGCAGGCTGTGTGAGGTGACAGTGGCTGCGCCCTGGGCACAGGGACAGCTCTGGCTGCCCTGTCTCCCCAGGGAACACGGGAATGGCCTGTGAGCAAAAGCTGGATGTGCAGGTATTATTGCAGTGCGGTGTTTATGAGGAACACTGGTATTGCTGTTTTGCTGTTCCAATAAGTGTCAGGGTACACGCCCCGAGTGTAAATTAGAGGTTTCTGGTCAAGCGGATTCAGAACCTAAGGTCTTAGAGCTTGTGTGTGGGAATCACATCTGATGCCTGCCACCTGGAGCTGTGTGTATAGGAGGAAAACTGAGAAACTACTGTGAAGGTCTGTAAAAAGGTTTGAATGGAAGCGGGATAGGGCAAGGAGAAATAAATAATAAGAACTGACCAGAGCAAACAGGTTCCTAAATTAGCCCCTTTTGGGAGGGGCTCATTGGGAGGAGGTTGCCAGTAAGAGCAGCTCAGAAAATAAAAAGATTTATAGTGCTTCATTGCTGTTAGTACTGTTTTATAATAGGAAGATAAATGGGATAGTTTTTGTATGCTGAAATGTCTTTTGTTTTAAGAAATCACCCAGAATGACAAAGAGACTGTGAGATCAGACTGCTCTCTGGTCTTGGCCCCTGAAAAGGAAAACAAGGCAAAGAGAAAGCAAATCAAACATGTTGTTCAGCATGCAGCATAAGATAGCAACGTATGAAATCAGGCAAGGATTATCACGCTGAAATGCGAAGCAATCACAGTTCGCAAAATGAGTACATATGATTTGTAAAGGCTTCCTCCCAAGGTAAGGGAAGAGGGGTAAAGGTAACCTTCCCAAAAGGGAAGAATTTTTGTCAGCACAAGGGTCATGTGTTCAGTTTTAAATAAAGCTTTAGTACCTGTGGAGAATGTTTATGTTGTAGTGTGGGGAATGAACAACTGGCCAGTCTGAAAAGGCATACTTTTGCAAACCTTTAAAGTAACATGTGTACTATGTGTACCTAAAAGCTTTTGTACAATTCGCTCAATTTGCTAAATATTCTCAAATGAGAAAGGTTACTCTGGAGGCAAATAATATAAAGATGTTAAGCTTAATATTAACAGACACTGAAATTAAGAAAGACATTAGTAAGGAGATATTAGAATAAGTAAATAAGTGTTTTCAAGGGTATGGGCCTCTGCTGCACCAGGGAGAGTGAAAGATGCTCCCCCATGGGATGCTCCCCCATCAAGCTTAATGAAAGAACACAACCAGTGAGAACTGAGTAGTACCCTCAAAAAGAAAGTAAGGAAGGAATCAGTCCAATAACTGGTAGTACTGGATTAAGGGCTGTCAATAAGATAACACAGAATTTGTACCCTGTGGTAGCAAATCCATAGACCTTACTAACTTGTTTAACACCTGAGCTAACCTGGTTCACTGTTTTAGGCCTAAGAGATGCCTTCTTTTGCCTCCCTATCCATGAAGCCAGCCAGAACATTTTTGCATTCAAACACAAGCTCACACAGTCCATGTGCCTGAAGGCTTCAAAATTCTCCACTCCGACTGGAGAACAGCTTGCAAGGACCCAGAGTCCCAGGAAGCTCCACAAGAGGAAAGGAGGCTGTTGCAGTACATAGATGATCTTCTAGTAGCCACTCGGACGAGGGAAGCAAGAGAAGCCTGGACAGTAAGCCTTTTGAATTTCCTAGGACTCCAAGGATGCAGAGTCTCAAAGAAAAAGGCACAGGTAGTGAAACAGAAGGTAATCTACCTGGAGTAAGAAGTGAGTGCCGAGCAGCAGACTTTAAGGCAGGGAAGCCCTATGCCAAACCCTGAACCCCAGACAACAAAAGAACTCCAAACCTTCTTAGGCATGGCAGTGTAGTGCCAGCTGTGGGTTCATAATTGTGGACTGTTCTCCAGACCCCTCTATGCTCTTATTGCCAATGGGAACTGAGATCTCCAGTGGACAAGAGACACCACACGGGCCTTTCGCCAGCTAGAGAGTCCCCTCATGTCGGCTCCAGCTTTGAAACTTACAGATGTAAGTAAAGCATTCTTTCTATTTTTCCATGCAAGGAATTGCTCTGAGAATATTGGCTCAAGACTTGGGTCCATACCGGAGGGCAGTTGCTTACCTCTCTAAGCAACTAGATGCAACAGCCAAAGGATGGCCAGGTTGCCTCAGAGCTGTAGCAGCAGTTGTGCTGAACATTCAAGAGGCACACAAGTTTATCCTGGGACAAAAATGACTGTGCTAGTGTCCCACACAGTGTCTGTAGTACTGGAAGTAAAGGGTGGCCACTGGCTTTTCACCAGAGAGGTTTCTGAAATACCAGGCCATCATGGTAGAGCAAGATGATGGAGAGATAGTGGTGACTAATATTGTCAACCCAGCTTCTTTTCTCAGTGGAATCAAGGAGAAGCAGTACACCATGATTGCCTAGAGACCACTGAAGCTACCCTACTCCAGCCGCCCAGACTTAAAGGACACTCCTCCGGACGATGCAGAGACCTGGTTCACTGACAAGAAAGCGACATTGCAAAGTTCACAGTGACTACCTGCAGAGAGGTAATAGAGTGTGGACCCTTACCAACAGGTACCTCTGCACAGGATGCTGAGATAAATGCATGGACCCATGCCTTAGAAACAGCAAAAGGCATTCAGAGTTGTGCATGCACATGGAGCCATCTGGAAGGAGAGGGGACTGCTGACCTCACAGGGAAAGAAGAGACAATCCAGCTGCTGGAAGCAGTTCGGCTACCTGAAAAAGCATATTAAGGCACACCAGAGAGTGAGCTTAAAATTGGAGGAAAGAAATGAGCTGGCGGATGGAGAGGCAAAGAAAGCAGCAAAGGATGAGGTACAGATTTTCCTCAAAGGTAAGCCAGAATACAATAATACTAATCAAAAGAGACGTACAACTGCAAGGGGTGGGCTACCATTGAAAGAGAGCTAGCAATCCCCTCCCATTTTCGTGGTTACTAGTGAAGGAAGGGCACTAGAAAACACACTAGGGCCTAATTACTTAAAGCCTTTTATAGAGTGTGGCTCCTTTCTTAAAATGACCGAGGCTGCGAGTGATACAGAGTGCACTGGAATGAAGTGTTGACTTTGAAGTAGTAATCCCCACAGGCTTTCTAGAACACACATCTGATTGAAAGGACTGTTGTATCATTGTCAGGAATCTATATGCCACTATCACTCAGGTGAGCTGATAATGTGATCCTTGCCTCCAGACTAACCTCAAAATACCCCCGGGCCAAAACTTGGTCAGACTGGGAGAGGCCATGGGCCTGTATAGCAGTGGCAAATCAACTTTTCAGAACTCCCAAGGAAAGGGGGGTATCAGTATTTACTGGTATTAATAGATACATTTTCAGGGTGGCCAGAAACATTCCCCACCAGAACTGTCAAAGCTCAAGAGGTGACCAGATCATTTTTACAAGAGATAATACCACGCTTCAGAGTTCCAGCCACAATATCCTCAGATAAAGAATCACCTTTCATTTCCAAAATAGTGCAACAGATTAGTAGCCATCTGGGCATAGATTAGGAACTTCACACCCCATACTGCCCCAATCAAGCGGCCAGGGGGAGCGAATGAATCATTTGATTAAGCAGCAAATCATAAGACTGGGGCAAGAAGCTTTCCACTAGCACTGTTGCAAATTCAAACTAAACCTTTTGAGCTAAAGGAATGCTGAATCCTTTTGGAATGCCTTATAGAAGACACTAGAATACAAGGGGAATGTCCAGAATGTCCACTTACATGGTGGCATTAAGCAAACAGCTCAGAGTAATTGAGAAACTTGTGGCTGGAACTCGGAGCAGGGAGTTGGATAGCCTGGGGTTGATGTATATGTTAAGTCTCTTACAGAGAAGACTTCGGAACCACAGTGGGAGAGACCACTCCAAGTACCTCTCACCACCTTCACTGCAATCAAAATCAAGGAGCAGAATGCTGGATCCATCACTCTCGGGTGAAGAAGGCCCAGAAGCCCCTTCAGGAGTGACACCAGGAGACAATGAACTGAGACTAAAACTTATTCGGGCAAAATGAGTATATTGCGGTCGGGAGTAGCTCATACTTTAGTGTACAGAATTGTTTTGTATGGAATTATAACTGAAGTTTTAGAACTAGAGAGTACCTCTACCCAAAGCAATGCTGAATGGCCTTGGTCCCTGGCATTTAATCAGTATACTGGATCCATAGGAAAACCTTCTGAGATAAAGAAGGTTTATATTAAACATATCTACTGTAGTAATCCACGAGAATCAAGTATGTGAGGAGTAAGAATAGCAAGAACAGGAGCTGTGAACACTTCAAGGAATCTGAAGCGAAGAAATCAAAGTAAAGTGCTTAGTCATCAAAAGGATGGCTTATGAGAGACCAGATGTAATTAGTGTCTGAACCTCCCCTGGTGTATATGAACACCAGGAAGTCTGTGATAACCTAAGTGAATCAGACAGTTGGTGTAATTTCACCCTGATACAGCCTGTAGGCAATGAATTTAGGCTCTTCTCTCAAGATTTCCCCTCCATTATCTTCTGCCCTGAACACAGTCCACAGCTTGATCTTAGCTAAGGGCAAGGTGGGTGACCAGGAGAGACATTCCTGCTTGCCACACATCTGGGAAATCAGGTGCTTTGGAGGGAGAGAGAGAAGTTAGATTCCCTGAAGTCTCTACATTTCAGAACAAACATCTGTCTCAAGTATGACCTAAACCTCTGTCAGATACACTTGTGAAGTGTGTCTGAATTTGTAGTAGGAGCCCAGCACATCCCTCTGGCAGGGAGGGATGATCATGGACAGAAAGCAGTTCCTGTTCCCCATAACAAATATCTAACTGGCATATTAGGGACAAGATTAGGAGTTTTAAATAGAATTGATTCAGAAATACTGATGAATAAACTGGCTGCTGCAGCAGGTAGCCTAACAAAATTGAAGCAGCCTTTATAGTAATCTCTACTGGCATTAGGAACTAGCCAGTGACAGATTTCAAAAGTACTGCCAAAGTAAAGAAGAATGAACAGGCCGGGGACCAAGACCACAAATTGATAGTAGAAGCACTTAGTATAGTTCAAGATAATGTGTCTTTAGCTTTCAGTTGTATACAAGCACAGTTATGGATACAAGCAACAGCAGCTCTGATCATATAGGAAAGGGGTGAAGGTAATTTTCCAGCTGAAATTCAGAAAATTGAATGGGATAATGCAATTGATTTTGAAAAAAAGTTTTAATCCTGGTGGATTATGGTGAATTTCACCTATGATCCTATTTCTAATGTGGCCACTGCCTTTGTGCTTACCATATGTAATGCCACTGTTTATGTTATCCATCCCATCATTGCCCTAAGATTAAACCATGAAGAAACAACACTCTATCCTTCAGAACATAGAGTGTGGGCACAAAAAGATGAATGAAAAGTGGCAGGTAGTAAACTTAGAATCCTGCATTACTAGAGAACAAATGGGATTCATTTGTGAAAGCAATACTGCTAATGCCCAGGATGTGTTTGGACACTGAACAGAGTATTTGTCACTTTGAAATTCATCCAGTCACTGACCAGAAAACTGTGCTCGTATATACTGGAAAAGGGTGTATGTTTGAGAACTGCTTGTGCTGCTGTACAAATTAATAGCAATGATGTTATTCTGTCTAGTAGAAACCATTCTAATCTCTGTATTTGTATTTGTAATTTTGTTAAGATTATTGGGTGTGATTTTTCGTATTTGGTACCAGTAACATCCCACCAGCTGATTACAGCCAATTACACAATGTATCACAGACTACCACCTACCCCTATCGGGGTGAACCTTACATTGGTAAAACAATTAATTAAGCACCAAGACCTATTAGAAGTCTTGAAAGAAATCCGAGAAAGTAGAAAGAAAACCTTAATTACTGTCCAACATGGTACAAAAGAAATAACCAGAGTTCTACAAAGAATAAAATACGGATAATCACTGGTGAGATGTGATCTTTGGGTGATCACCAACTGCAAATAGAACCTTTGATAAGTTGTGCCACCCTATTCTAGTTTTACTAATATTAGTTGAGATAAGCTTGGGATTATCTATTACATTGTTAATTTGGAACTGGAGAATGCTACAACGAATAGCTGTACTAACCTCTTTGTCAAATGTACATGGTAAAGCGCTAAAAGACACTTATTGTCGTGGAAATTTTCCTTAAGTAAAAGAATTTACTTATTTCCTAGGAAAGGGGGGAATGAGACAGAATATCCATCCTGAACTAGGTAAAGTGTCTAGGAGAGGTGAAAGGTCTGTGGAGCTAAAGCTGAAGGAGAGGCCGCATTCCAGAGACAGCAAGGAGACAGAGAAAGAAAAACAGAAAAACCACGAGGTCAATCTGCCCCCGACTTAGGAATTCCTTCGATAAAGAAGAATTAGTGCTAAATGTCATGTGGAATGAATATGTATGAACTTAATTTGAAACTGTATGCATATGCATTTGGAAGGGGGGATAAAAAGGAGACTCAGAGTCTCCAGGCGCACGCATGCCCTTTTGGGGAGTCTTGCGTCCGGCGCGCGTCGTAATAAAGCATACCGGGCTTTACAACTTTTACAAATTGTGAGGTTTCTTCTTTTCTCCGCAAAACACCCCTACTTCAACTTCTCTTTCTTCTCACTTGTTTTCTTGTTTTTTTTTGTTGTTTTTTTCTTTTTTTGTTTTGTTTTGTTTTTTGTTTGTTTTTTTTTTTTTTTTTTGTTTCAACACACCTGAGACGGTATGAGGTGAACCTAATTTACTTCCAAAAGTAAGCTTACAACTTTCTTTTACTCGGATTGCAGTAGCTGTTATAACTTAAATACATACTGGCTAGCTGTGGCTTACTGGGTCTAACATCTTTGATATATAAGCTACTAGATATATTTTTTTACTGTTCCTCACTCCTGAATTAAAATTTTAGGAGCTACTCCATTTCCTGTATTTATGTATAAATGATAAAGGATTGTTCTAACAAGGGCAAGCTTAAAGCTGTTACTTAGGCTAGTTTTAACTTAACTCTTTTAATTTAACAATATCTTCCTTGCTCCGTTTTATATCATCTCCTTCTGTCAATTTTTCATACACAAATTTTGCTGCTTGTGTGTACCTCTCAATCCATAATCTATAATATTTCAATAATCTAGGTAATTTTCTGATCTCCCTCTTTGAAGAGGGAGGGAGGAGGAATAAAAATCTTGCAATTTTCTCATGGTTGGGTTACCAGCTACTTTTATTAATAAGAGTCTAAGATATTTTACCACTGGGTAGTGAGTCTGAGTTTTTATTAACCTCCCTAAAATCTTGTACTAGTCTATAGCTCTCACTGGATTTCTTTACTGGGGGAATAGGGGTATTATGAGGAGACATACAAGGTTCTAATGCCCCATCCTTTATCAGTCCTTCTATTACTGGCTTCAAACCTTCCCGTCCTTCTAAAGATACAGGATACTGATGTACACATATGGGACAATCTTCTCTCTCAGTTGTAACCCTTATGGGGTCAATATCTAATCCTCTTGGCCTAATTTTAAAACTCTAGCTGTCATTTTCCCATTTTCTGGTAAAACTCCTGTTTTAATTGCACCTGTAAGACTCTTCCCAATAAGTTGCTACCTGCCCCTGGGACGAATAAGACATCCCCCATCCAAATTTTAGTTTCTTCCCTCAATTACCGCATCTTTAATGACCGGAACTGTAAAACTTTCTCCTTTTGCCCCTGTTACTTTCACTGTACGTTTGCTCACACTATAGCCTTTTGGAATATTTAAGAGGCAGGTTCTTTCTGCCCCTGTGTCTACAACAAATTCCAATTCTTGTTCTTGGGGACCCACTTTTAAAGTTATCACAGGCTCCAGATGGTATTTGTCCCCTAAAAAATAAAGCCTATGACCTCCCTATTTCTCCTCTGTGCCTGATAGTGGAGCCCTGGAAAAAGTTAAAGATAGAATCTAAAATGTTAGTCTTTGTGCTTTCCCAGATCAACTGCACCTGCGTAAACAGTATGATAAATTATATAATTGTTAGATGTGATGATTGTTTAGTAATTAAATATAATTATTCTATAACCATAAGAAGAATAATGAGAAACTATGTTGGAAATTCAGAGAGGGGCTAAATTTATGTATACAATAGAACAATATAAGTTTAATAATTAACATGAAAGTTAGATAATGATAGAGTATACAAACATGATCATTTCGGATGTATGGTCGGAGTCAGATTTGGGTTGAATATACCCCTGACACCCAGAGCTCTTAATAAAAAGCACCGCATATAATCCCCCATGATTATGTGCTTTTGAACGCTAACATGCCCATCTCTTTGAAGATTTTCAGATCTTCTGCTTGCTTAGGACCATTTTCCTATTTCTCTTAAGTTTGTTTATCTATTTAGTTGGATTTTCTGCTTTTCCCTTCTAAAAGCTGTCCCTTAAAAACCTTTTTTCTTTCATTTCGCCTCTGATATGCTGTCTTATTTATTCTTTTGATGATGTAATTACAATAATTACTCATGTATTAGATTGTGCCTGGGCCAGTCTGACCCTCGCTGCTATGCCGAAGGCAGCATCTGTGGTGTATCACCCCAGAGACACCTTTAGCTTGCTGGTGGTTGCAGCCGGGCACTAAACAAGTCCAGGCTTGTTAGGAACTCCGTTTACCTCAGAAAGAAGGCTTCAGGAGAAGGTGAAGAGAAAAAAAGGAGAGGATTCTGCTGGAGGGTTATATCCAGTGGTTTGTTCCATGGTTACAGAGGTCTGAATCTTGGGAAGAGCTCCAACAGAATACGACCGCATGGCCTGCTTCACCTTTTAAGCTCAGGGGGAGGGGAGGGGAGGGGACAGGTGAGCCACCAACCAGGTGGGACGGGCGGGGTCTCAAGGGACGAGGGACACCTAGACAGGCCAATGACCTCTGGGCCTGAGGGGCATCCTTTGAACTTGCCCAGCCGCACGACACCTTGTTGGAATGTTAAACCTGATTGACAGGACTCACTCAGCAAGGGACGAGGGGGGGAGGTGAAGAGGGTATTGGTACACCTGGGGAAGGGACCTAAAAGTTTGAAACACACCACAACATCCCCTCATTATTTTGACCCCACTCAGGACTTACAGTTGGCATTTTGTCTTCTCTGGGGGTCCCTGTGGATTATCTTTTTTTTCCCAAGCTTTTATTCCAGCTTCTCTGATTAATTGCCTTTCTTCCTGAGAAAAATATTATTTTCATTATAGACCACACCTCTTCTCAAGTATAAACTGTAATAAACGAATTCACCAAATTTAAGAGTCGTATAATTATCTTTATTATTATGCAAGCAAGAGTAAGCAAGGTTCAGTGCTGGGCGGCCAGGAGTCCCCGCTCCTCTTAGGTGCACGCCTTTCCCCCTTTAAAGTTCGCTTTTTATTGTCCCTTTCTTCCGGATTCCTGGATGACGTGGTCTGTCTTCTGCGCTCGCTCCTCCGGTTGCTAGGGGGTCTTTCTCTGCCTTCTGGTGGTCGTGGGATGAAGGCCCCAAGTTTTCCTCTTTGGCCGCTTTCCTTATAAGGCATATCTATAAGTCTAAATTCTACAAGCTAAGCAATTCTTGCAAGGTTAGTAATTGTTACCAGATGTAGCTGTATCTAGTTACAGAGGGTCTCCTATACTTATGAGGGGGGTTTGTAAACAAAGCAATTCTTACGCAGTTAAAGGTTTTACCATATGTGACTGCACATAGGTATATATTATATCCTGCTAAACAAGAGCTGTTTAGCTGTTGTTTTATAATTTAAATTATCTAGCTATTAATGAACAAACGTATTGCTACTTATTACATAAATGTTTGGACCTAAATATTGGTCTAATTGTTCAGCTATGCCTATGGGATCCTCCAAATATCCCTTTTATGTATTTCTTAAAATTTCTGACCTCAGACGAAGTCTAAGGGACATTTTCAAACCCCGGTCCCCCCCTGCTATGGGAACCTCTCTTAATGGAAATAGACCAATCCCTTTATCTCATTCTTTTTGGATTTTTATCTTCTATAGCCTTTCTCCCCTATTTTTAGGAAGAATGAGGACAGCGCTTTCTTTTAATTGAACTTGCAGTGTTTCGATAAGGTGATTCCTTTAGAGAGTTCCCCTGACCAGCCGGAGCTGTGGTTACCAAGGGAACGGGGCTCGGGGCAGGACGGGTGGAACTCGGCATGACTCTGAGTCTCGGTCCGCTAAAGGTGGGGTCTGCAGCCGGGATCGCCCGAGGGGCTGTTCCGGTGCAGGCCGAGCTGGAGCGTGGATCGCCTCCACATGGCTAATGGTGGCTTATCCGGCAGAGACAAAGCAGACGACTGACCCTGGCTGCAGCGGCGGTAGCCGACCAGAGTCAGGGCAGCCGGGGATGGGACAGACGGGACAGACGGGACCTCCCCCTCGGTGCGGTCAGCGCGGTAACCACGTTTCCACACGGCAGGACAGACCCACACTCCCCTCGGCGCGGCCAGCGTAGCGGCCGTGGGCCAGGCGGCCGGGACTGAGGCAGACGGACTGTGCCGGAGCCGGCACAGGGGCTGGGAGGGTGGTGCAGCTGTGAACGAGTGGGGGAACAAACGGGAATGGATGAAGTAATATTTTGATATTTTGCTCCCAGCCCTTTTCTTTCGCCATTTTTCTTTTATTGCTTTTTAAAGATGTTATTTTTTAAAAGCCTCCGCCCCCTTCCCCCCCCCCCCCCAGCATGTGGTATATTCTTTTTCTTCTGGATTAAACGGTTTTTTACAAATACATCCAGAGCTTAACAAATCCAAACTTCTGCTTGGATACTTTGAAATGGTCGACGAGTATGATAAAGCCCCGATCTTGGCCTTATCAACTGATCGATGCAGGATGGTCCGGGTACTCAGATCCTCTGGGAGACCGAGTGCCCGAATACCCAGTCAGCTCGCAGCCGTGGCTACCCTTAGCAAGCTCAGTGATTGTCAGCTCTTTTGTGATTATCAGCTGTCTTAGGATTTCAGCTCGAGCTGGCTTACTAGGGCGCCCTTGGCTGAGGCAGAAGCAGACAAGAGAGAAGAGAAGGAGAGGTCCTGGCATTCCACAGCGATGGTTTACTGGGGAGTCTGTGAAGGGTTCCAGTGACAGCTCTTCTGTCGAATGGGCTAAAACAGCCCCTTTTTATAGGGTATAGGGGGATCCAAACTTGTCCCATAGTAAGGGTCAGGGAGAATGACCTAAGAAGTTACAGAGATAAGCTATGGGGTGGGGGGGTCGAAGACAGGAGCTTATTTTGCTGTCTCATCATGACTCAGTAGTTCTCAGCCCTCCATGGAGCTCTAGCCAGCTCCATAGAGTCTGCTACAGATGACCTAACTCAAGACCTTCTCATGTTGTTTTTCTCATCACCCTTTTATTTATCCTTTGGCAAATTATACATCTTTCAGTTACTTGTTTTTCTACTCCAAAAATCCTAATGCACTCATGGTTACTTAAAAAAATGAAAAAATGATCACACAAAGCCTGAGTATCCCACTGGGCTTCTTGATACATGTCTTCTACTATTCCCTAGTAAGCATTTTATAATCTAATTGTCTTCCATCAAGATGTTTCTATTTCCCCGATTTATCTTGTTCATCACCTGTCTTGTTTTAATTCCTTTTTACTCTGCTTCCCTAAACTTTGGAATTTCCAATTTTTCCTCATTTGGAGTTAATATTAACTCTTTCAGCTCCATTTTCTTCTGCATCTTTAGCTTCCGGATCTGCCAAATTATTTTCTCTTATTTCTGGGGTCTTTACCTTTTGGTGGCCCTTAATATGTATTATAGCTATCTCTCTTAGGTAATTTTAATGCCTCTAAAACCTCTAAAATAAGTCCCTCATGTACTAATCCTTTTCCTCTTGGATTAAGTAATCTCCCTTTTTAAATTTTTCTTAAGGTGTGTGCTACTCTAAAGGCATACCTTGAATCAATATATAACTCCTTTTGTGTTAAATATTCTAATGCTCTTCTTAAAGTATATAATTCACAAGCTTGCATGTTTTTCTCATCAACTTCTGCATGCCCTGTATTTTGCAAGGAGTTGTATTTCTGTTTGCTAACATAACTCCCAAAGGGCTACCTTGGGGGTATCTCTTCTAGTATGCTTTTATTCCCCTTTTTTTCCCTGTATCCAACTTACTGGTTTTCTGTTCCACTTTCAAGATCTTATCTATTCATCCCCTGCCTCTGTTTCTCACTTTCACTAACAGCTTAAATACCGCTTTTCTTTCAACTACTTACATCCAAAAAAACCCCTTTTTCTCACCCTACTTTTCAATACAATCCACCTCTCTCCAAGGAGATATGGTAAGGCTTAAAATGCACAATCCACATTACCTATACTTTCATTCGTCTACATTCACTCACTTTTATTCCTCATTCACTTTCACACATTCCTTCACACCCTCAAGACAAAAAGTGGATCCCTGTCACCAGAAAATCACAGGTCCCTGTGGCTCCCCCTCGCCTTGGGGTTGGCCTCCGGGGTCTCAGTATCGCCAGGCCTCCAGGAAGGGCCCTGACTCTGGTTGCCTCTGATGCCAGTTCACCTGTGAGGCTGTCTGCGTGTCACTCACGCTCTTCAGCTAGGGCCCCTTCACACGCTCAGGGAACAATATCCTGGCTTGCAGGTCACTCACTCCTCTTTCCACTGCCCACCCGGGAAGTCAAGGCTGATTTTGTGTGTGACTCACTCTCACACACACAAGACAACAATAAGGTACCTTTTACTTTCATATCACCTATTATAAGTTTAGGTGTTACTGGCCAGTCCCGGTACAACTGGATATCCCTCAACCCAGCTGTGTTGTCCAACCCCAGATGCTCTTGGGCATTTTTCCCTCAACCAAGCGGTGTGGTACAACTACAGATGCTGTTGGGCATTTAATGTTTTTTGGCTGTGTTGTCCAACCCCGGATGATCTTGGGTATGTCCTCACTCCGGCAGAATTCTGCTCAACCCTGCTCTTGGATGCTCTTGGAATGTAAATCCCTCAACCCAGCAAGTTCTTAGGGGCCCCTCCTGTCCCGTTTCCTAGTGGATTGGGCTAGAAAACATTGCTCCCTACCTCTGAGGGGTCCAACCCCTCCCTAAGACCCAGTCCCAGTTACCCCGGGAGATTCTTTCACTCCTCTAATCACTTGCTTTGTCTCTTTACTGGTCGTTTTTCTCCCGAAAAGACAGAAACGCAGCATGGGAGATTCCAGCACTCACTTGGCAGGTCTGGGACAACCAGTCCGCCTCTCATTCGCAAACATTCATCTCCCCCACTGCCCCCCCGAGAAATACTTACCAATCCGTTTTCCTTCCCGGGTTCTTCGTGCACACTACTAGTCTTAGGGGGCCAAATACCGCGGTTTTAGGGAGCCTTTTTCCCTTCTCTTTGTTTTATTGTCTCCTTTTGTCCACCGATCGTAACCTGCATCTGTCGGTCACAGTAGTGGAAACAGAGCAAGGCTGCCAAATAGGGCAGGGCGCACCTTCCCCACTCTGACTCTCCTAAAGCACCGGCAGTGAAGTGATAGTAACCATCCTCTGCTACCATAATTGTGAAAAACGCCAATCACTTGTTTTTAAAATTTCAAAAGTTTAATAGTAATAAAATGGTTATAAAAATAGTAATACAATTAGAGTAATAATAATTTGGACAATCTGAATTAGGACAATATGAGACAATAAAAACAAAGACTTACGGACATCCGGGTACCTTTTTCTGGGCATCATGAGCCCGAAAAAGGACACCCATTAACAAAGGATTAACCCTTAAAAGCAATAGCCTGTTGCATATTCATACACTTCATACATGATGCATAAATTCCATTCAAATACAGGATTCTGTAGTCATCATCAACTTCTTCCTCCGAATCCTAACAGCTCCTCTGAGGCGGGAAGAAGTTAGTTTCTTCTGATAAGAGGGCAATAAATTCTTTTTCTCTGAAAGATTTAGGTGTCCTGTGGCTGCTATCTCGCTGCGAGTCTTTTAAACAAAGCATCTTACATAGCATAGTTTCTATTTCAACAATTTTTATAACCTAAAACTATATTTAACACAGAACTTAAGAGAATTAATACAGCATTACTTTCTAACTCAACACATATAATATTAATTTTAATATTTGCAATAAGCCAACCATAAAATTCGCATTTTTCACATCGATTCACTTCCGCCTTTTCCTTCACTGCCTGCCCCCACCATGCTGCCAGTGTCTCGGCAATTCCCCCGGCTTTTCGCCCCTCCCCTGCCCCTCACAGCTGTGGACCAAGCCACAGCCTCTCAGGACCCCACTCCTCCCTCCCCGCGAATGAGAGCAGGACACACAGGGTACCTCAAGGCACAGCAGGGAAGGTGTTGTCCCCAGAGGAATGTTGATCTTCAGATTTCACGGCACGGTTGGGCGGGCTCCCAGCTGGGGATCTTCTTCAGCGCCACAGCTCGTGTCCTGGATGGGAGCCAGGCCAGCTGGAGCCAGCGGAGCCTGC
This sequence comes from Zonotrichia albicollis, assembly GCF_047830755.1. Classification (NCBI taxonomy): domain Eukaryota; kingdom Metazoa; phylum Chordata; class Aves; order Passeriformes; family Passerellidae; genus Zonotrichia; species Zonotrichia albicollis. The sequence continues at coordinate 25,953,556 of NC_133859.1, forward strand.
GGGGACGCATCCCCGGCTGGCGCTGCAGGCACCGCTGCTGATGAACCAGCTTCAGGCTGCGGTGCAGGGGGGCTGGATGTACTCTCCAGCGCAGGGCTGCCAGCCGCTGTCACGGAACTGGCTGCCTCTCTTGTCTTGCGGTGCAGGAGGGGGTGAACCCAGCGGCAGGGCCGACCCACACACACCACACGACGAGGAGGAGGAGGAGGCGATGGTGCCTCTTGCGCTGGCGAATGCAAAGGGGCAGCAGCGACCGCGGAAGCGGAGTTGCTAAAGGCTTCAGTCCCTCCTGCGCATGCTCCGGGAAGCCCGGAGCGAGCCGCTCTGAGTGCTCAGTGGGCAATGTCGCCCCCCCCCGCCCCGCCGTGCGGGGAGTGCAGGGAAGGAAGGACCCAGCGGCGGCTGTCCGTGAAAACATCGGTCCTCCGTGAAAACATCGGTCCCCGGCTGGCCACCCGCCCGGGGGGAGGTGCTCCTCCACGTCCAAGTCGGACGTGTCCACTGAGGTGGATTCGCTTTCCAATGGGGTCTGGCCCCTCACTGCCCTGAAAGCATTGGTCAGATCAGTAGTAGTCAAGGTACATTCGCATCTCCCATGAGTTCCCTGCAGAGACAGAGACCCAGTGAGTCCAAGGCCCACGTGAAATAAACAGGGCAGGAGACTTTTTTTCCTTTTAATGCCTTTATTAAAAGTGATCAGCTCAAGATTGGGAAGCTCGACGGGTCTGCAGTCTCCGTCGTCTCTTCCAGGGTGACTCGCAGGAGGAGGATATGCGCAGCTTTGTCCACTAGGGGCAGAGCTGGGGGTTCAGCCCTCGTGGGAGCATTTTGGGCGTGACCCAGGTGTTGATGACCGTCCCTTTCCTCTCCAGGTCCCGGTTTCGGGATGACTCCCGTGCTCAGGGTGAGGGACCACGAAGGTGTTCAGCATCTCTGCAGGCTCAGCACTCCGCTCCTCACGTCTAGACATCACTCCAATTTCTCAACTCTATATTGGCTCGTTGTTTTCGGGGTCTTTTCAGTACGTTTGGAGTAGTAGTCCCTCATGGCATGCTGGTCTTGAGGTTATTTTGCATAGCCCCCTCCTAGTCTGGTCCCCTCTCGTCACTGCCTGGGGAGGGTCCACTCCCTTCACTGTTTTGGGAGAAGAGCCATTAACCCAGCCCCTGCCAGGGCCCTCACCAATACAAAAAAAAAACCATTTAACGACAACGACTTGTAATTATCCTAACAAACAGGTAGCAGGTAGCACTTCAGCACCAACAGTGGTCTGCCTAGTCTTTGTAACCTTTTTCTTCAACAAAAAATTGGCAGGTTTTTTTGTTCTTAACACGACAGATCCAGGGAGGATTCCACATCCACGGGGAAGCCATGAACTTTTGCCCAACTGAAAAGCCTGTAGAGAGCATCTTCCGACACAGGAAGTCTCTTATGACGAATCATATGTTCCCACACTGTAAGGGTTACATGCTCTGGCATAGAAATTTGGCCACCCATTTTGCAGGCACCTTTTCTCAACCGCACTCCGGGTTGCGAGCAGTGCTACTGTTGGGAGATTTAAGGCTACGGGGCCAAAACATGGTCCGAAGGGACCGATCTTCTCTAGGAAGACACGGGGAAAGATTACTGTTACCTTTCCGGAAAAGCACAAGGTGTCCGGTTACCAGCAGGCTGCCCGGTGCATCGCAGGTCCTAGCGGGGTCAGACGGAGTCTCAGTGGGGTCCCAGCAAGGTCCTGAGGCGTCTCCCATCCTGCGACTCCACAAAGGGTTGCCGGACGTGATTTCTGCGAGAGTTCAGCCTCGGCTGCAAACACAGTCGAATCCATTAGGGTCCTGGTTCTTCAGCCTAGGTTGCACCCAATATCGGGGTCACCAATTATCACTGAAGGAGTCTCTGTATCACCTTTGTCTGTCCCCGATACCCCTTTGGTGATAGTAACCAAAGATAAGTTCATCCCTATAGGCAGAGGTGATATTTCTTGGACAGTAATTAAATTATTAAATTCACCTTTATATGTTGGTATGATACAACACGTGACTGATAGGAAAAATTACATCCGTCAATTTTGACACAGTTACAAATGCCCAAGTTAAACTGAGTTTCATTCACAGTGATCTCATCCACCATTATAGTGGGACATGCTGTTCTGAGGCAGACACAACCTTGTCTTGTGTACATAAGCAAGGTTGTCTGGTTAATGGGATGCATTTCAAAGTGACATGCTTTGCTCTGTATCTAAACAAATATCTTTATCATTACTTACATTGCCTTAACATATAAACCCCAATTGTTCCCTCATTGATCAGGGTTCAAAGTTAATAGTTCGCCACATTCCTTCGACCTTTCGTGCCCACATTCTGTGTTCAAAAGGATATAGTATGGTCTCCTTGTGATTTAGTCCTAAAGGAACAATTGGATGTGTTAAGTGTTATAGGTTAGTTGCGGTGGGGAATGAATCACTGTCTAATAAGTCCAAATAAAATGAAATTTATTAATTGATAGAGCAAGAGATAATAGGCAAAGTCAGCGCCCCGGGCGCGCTGGGCGACAGGAGAGTCTCCGCTCTAACACTGTCGCACTCTTCTGATTTTCTGTGGAGTTCTTATACAGTCCTGCTTCCGGGCTGATGTGTAGTACTCTGCGTATTCTTCTGTGTTTAGGTGGTCATAGTCCACCTCCCGGGGTCTGAAGATGAAGGTTGGTAATTTTCCTTTGTCTGATTCCTGGAATTCTTAGACTCAATCTGCTGAGTTCCTGGAATCCTAGGTTTACTGAGCGGATAAGCTGATACTGTGTTATCAATCATAGCAAACCCCCCACCCATATTAACAGTTTACTAAACAGATAAACAAATGTTTGTGAAACCTATTGTCTTTTGGTTTCATCTTCCTTATTCTTTAAAGTCTGGAAATTTACTTAAACAAACTAGAGGTGTTGCAACAGTCTTACTGGAATTACTTTGTCAGCTTTGATGAACAAACTTTAAAGTTTTAACCCATTACATTAAGCTTACTGATGCATCATATATGGTTAAAACAAAAGCTGTTACTATACTTGTTGTGGGATCATAAGTAAAATTAAGTAAAACTCACCAGAACTGAAGTCCTTTTTCTAAATCCAAGTGCAGCGAGGGTGTGGTCTTAAGGTCAGGTGTCCGGCTGGCAGAAGGGCAGCCAACACCCAACTGCAAATGTGTGAACACCCCTCAGTGTCAGAAGGCTTCGGGCTGTGCTCACAGCGGACGGAATTGCTGCTGGCCGACGAGAGTAAAGAGTCCGGACACTCACTGGGGACTTGTCAGATTTATTGTCAACCAGGGAGTGACAGACACCCAGATGTTGAATCTAACGTGTCTGTCGCAGACATTTCTTCATAGAAATCCTTTCTTTGGGATTTGTCCATCTTCTGGGAAGCAGAGCCCCAGAAAAAGAATGTAAACAAATTGATATTGGCTGTTGTGAAATGTGGCAGGTGATCCTGTGATTGGTTCATCTTCCATGTGTATCATTAAGGGCCAATCACAGGAGCAGCTCAGGGACAGATTGCCTGGACACAGAACTTTGTTATTCATTCCTTCTATTCTATTCTTAGCTTAGCAGCTCTCTGCAAGCTCTCTCTTTATTACTTTTAGTATAATGTATTATATATCATATATCAATAAATCCAGCCTTCTGATCAAGAAACAAGATTCTCGTCCTTCTCTCACCACAGCGACCGCCTCGGGTCGCTGTAATACGTGTCTGCCAGTGAGTGACCCCAAACAAAGGGTGCAACAGGATTATAAAGGGGGGAGGAATTCATGGGAGGGGTTTACAAGGAACCAATAGGGGAAGGCAAGGGAGTGGACTTAGGATACCGGGCATGAGAGAAAACCCAATAGAAACAATGTAAAGGAGGGGCCCCGGAGCCACAGCCAATCAAGTCTCCCTAAGCACAGAAGATTCTGGCAAACTAGGAGGAGTGGGGAGTGATTGACTGCGCCCAGGGAGGAGAACAAATTTACATATAAGGAAACACAGGGGAGGGGAAATTATATAACAGAGAGGATTGACATAAATTGTGGCGGGAGTAACCAAGGTAACCAAATGACAGACAATACCATGGCGGGAAGAACTGGTGAGGGCAGAGCCATTACAGAAAATGGGGGAGTGATACAGAAAATAGGGGAGTAATTAAATAAACTAACAGAACACACTACAACATCCAAGGCATTATCACAAATAACTTTTTGAATTTCAGCAGAGAATATGCCTTCTCTGTCTCTAATAATTGAAGCTGCCACTGATTGCATCCATAACTGTGCCTATGTACACCCAAAAGCTAAAGAAATGCTCACACTAGCTGTGCCTAAAGCATCAATTGTCAACTGATGATCTCATTCTTCCATATTTTCCCATTCTGGTAATATTTTGGACAATTTCCACTGGCTGGTACCTAATGCCAACAAGGAAGATGGTAAAGGTTGTTGCAATTTAACCATATCGCTACCAAGTGCTATCAATTTGTTCATTAATACTTCTGAATCCATTGTTTTTAGAACCCCTAGTCTTGTTCCCAATAATCCAGTAAGGTCTTTATTCTGTCTAGTCATATAAGGCATATGCTTCTGCAGCGAGGTAGTCCAGTCTATAAAAGAGGTCCTTAAAAATGGAGCACACTCGGGCCGAGGGGCAGAGGCATTCACTTGCATTGCCATCTCTACCTGTTTTAATGACCACTTTGGATTAATCAGCAATTTTTGAATTCCGGCCTTCTTAACAGCATATGGTCCAATTTTGGTAATTATGGGAACCATGGGTTCTAGAGTGATTTGAGTAGTCATGGTTTCTCTCAGTGTTGGTTCTGGTTGAGTTATTTTAACCCTATCCATTCGGGGAGCAGTACAAAACTGAGTTATAATCAATCTTAAAATCTTTGATCGCACAACCTTCTGTTTTGAGTCTAAACTCTGGGCAATTAATTAAGCATTTGTCACAGCATTCAGGGTCAATTTGATTAGGTTTCATGGGTTTTTTATGAGATTCATGGAACCCATCCTGGACAAACGCATATTCACATCCCCAAATAGCTTTCCTTTCCCACACAGCTGCATTTGTAACTCTTAGCATCTGATACAGAGACTTATGGGAGTCGGAGTCATAAGCTTTCCCTTGGCACCAGTCACATTGTATGCAAGTGGTACTGCATTAGCTGTGGTTGTAGTGATAATCACAAATTCTACAACTCTCCAGGCTACACCCACTTGATTATCCATTATAACTACAAACTTTTATTCTTAAACTATGCTTATCATTTTACCCACACCCTATTTATTTTCCTGAGAAAGTTTTAATTTCAGTTCATTGTCACCTGGTATAGCTTTCCAGAGTCCTTTGGGAGCCTTCTTCACTTGGGAATGATGGATCCAGGTGCTTTGTTCCTTAATCTTGATTGCAGTGAAGGTGGTGAGGAGCACTTGGAATGGTCCCCCCCACTGCGGTTCCAGAGTCTTCTCTGCAAAAGACTTAACATATACATAATCCCCAGGCTGTGCATCATGTAGTGGTCCATCTAATTCTCGGCTTTGAGCCCCAGTCACATGTTTCTCAATTTCTCAAAGTTGTTTGTTTAGGGCCACTACATATTTGTGTAGAGTTTCTTCCCCTACTTGAGTGGGTGTTGTCCCTTCTTGAATTCCATAGGGCCTTCCATACAGTATTTCAAAGGGACTCAATTTTTTTTTTACTCTTGGTTTGGTCCGGATTTGTAATAATGCTAATAGAAGAGCCTGAGGCCAAGGTAACTTTGCCTCTTGTCCCAGTCTTATTATTTGCCGCTTAATCAAGTGATTCATTTTCTCCACTTGACTGCTTGACTGAGGATGATAGTATGAAGTTCCCAGTCTATGCCTAAATGGTGGTTAATTTGATGCACAATTTTTGAAATAAAATGTGGCCCTCTCTCTGAAGACATTGTGGCTGGGACTCCAAAGTATGGTATTATTTCTTGTAACAATGCTTTGGTTACCTCCCACGCTTTGTCAGTTCTCGTAGGGAAAGCTTCTGGCCACTCTGAAGAGGTATCTGTTAACACCAAAGGGTATCGATAACCCCCTTTCCTGGGTAGTTCTGAAAAATCAATTTGCCATTGCTGTCCAGGTCCATATCCTTTTCCAATTTGCCCAAGTTTTGGTTTAGGAATATTTTTGGGATTAGTTTGGAGTCAAAGGCTACACTGACGAGTCACCTGAATCACTGTACCTGTCAAATTTCTGGCTAGGATTCTGTCTTTCCAGTAATTACACAAGGCATCTATTCCCCAATGTTTTTTCTCATGTTCATCTTTCACTAATGACCATAGCATATAAGAGGGGATGACAAGTCTTCCTTTCCCTTCATTTGTAACAGCTCACCCCTCTTGATTATAACTTACATTTTCTTTCTCAATAAGCCTTTTTTCTTTTTTTACTGTACCTTGGCTTACCTTCAATAGAAATTTGTCCATCTGGGATTAAGCCTGCCTCAACTGTCTCAACAACTTCACCTTTAGCTGCTTCTTTTGCCTTTCTGTCCACCAGCTCATTCCCTTCCTCCAATTCAGAGCTCACTTTTTGGTGCACCTTGATGTGCATGATGGCTACCTTTTCAGGTAGCTGGACTGCCTCCAACAGTTTTATTACCTCTTGTGCATGTTTAATGCTTTTTCCTTGTGAGTTCAACAGTCCTCTTTCCTTCCAGATGGCTCCATGCGCATGGACTACCCCAAATGCGTACCTCGAGTCTGTGTAAATATTTATTTGCTTTCCTTTTGCCAGCTCCAAAGCCCAGGTTAAGGCAATTATTTCAGCTTTCTGTGCCGAGGTGTTGGTTGGTAATGATCCAGACTATTACCTCTCTGCTTGTGGTAACTGCATATCCAGCATGCCTTTTTCCACTGATGATATAGCTGCTTCCATCAGTAAACCAGGTCTCAGTGTCTTTGAGAGGGGTGTCCTTCAGATCTGGGTGACTGGAGTAGGTAACTTCGATAATCTCCAGGCAATCACGGATCACCGGTTCTCCCATACTGCCACTGAGGAAAGAAGCTGGGTTCACAATGTTATTTACCACAATTTCTGCATCATCTTGTTCTACCATTATGGCTTGGTATTTCAAGAATCTCTGTGGGGAGAGCCAATGTCCCCCCTTTACTTCCAGCACTGCAGACACTGTGTGGGACACTAGCACAGTCATCCTCTGGCCCAGGGTGAACTTGCATGCTTCCTGGATGTTCACTGCCACAACCACTCTGAGGTATCCTGGCCATCCCTTAGCCACTGCATCCAGCTGCTTAGAGAGGTAGGTGACTGCCCTGCGCTACGGGCCCAAATCTTGTGCTAGCATCCCAAAGCAATTCCCTACTTTTTGTGAGAAAACCAAAAGAATGGTTTACTCACATCTGGAAGTCCCAGGGCTGGAGCTGACATGAGGGCCTTCTTCAGTTGGCCGAAGGCTCATGTTTCTTTTTGTCCATTGGAGGTCTCTGTTTCCTTCCGTAATCAAGGCATATAGGGATTTGACTAACAGTCCGTAATTATAAACCCACAGCCTGCACTACCCAGTCATGCTTTAAAAGGTTTTTAGTTCTTTTACTGTCTGAGGCTTTGGGGTCTGGCATATTGCTTCCTTGCAATCTCATCTTAAAGTTCTTTGTCCAGCACCAACCTCGTAGCTCAAATAAACAACTGTTTGTTTCACCGTTTGGGCTTTGTTCTGGGATACTCTATACTCCTGTCAGCCCAAAAAATTTAAGAGGCTTACCGTCCACTCCATACATGCCTCTTGAGTTTTGGTAGCTACCAGGAAATTGTCCACATACTGTAACAGCTGTCCTTCTGATGGAGCTTCCCAGGATTCCAGATCTTTTGCTAGTTGTTCTCCAAATATTGTAGGGGACTTCTTGATCTCTTGTGGCAGAACTCACCATGTGAGCTGGGTTTTGTGTACAGTTTTGGGGTTTTCCCATTCAAATGTAAAAATTTTCTGGCTGGCCTCACGGAGAGGAAGGCAAAAGAAAGCATCTTTCAGATCTAAAACAGTAAAGCATGTTAGTTCAGATGGTAAACAAGTTAACAGAGTATAGGGGTTGGCAACCACTGGGTATAAATCCTCAGTTATCTTATTAACAGCTCTTAAATCTTGTACTATTCAGTATGATCTATCAGACTTTTTAACAGGTAAAATAGGTGTATTGAACTCAGACTGGCACTCTTTTAATAGCCCTATCTGTAAAAAGTATTCGATTACTGGGCTAATCCCTTCTTTGTCTTCCTTTCTCAAAGGGTACTGCTTGAGCCTAACTGGTTGTTTTCCTTCTTTAAGCCTAATTTGCACTGGGGGTGCATTCTTTGCTCTCCCTGGTATGTTAGAAGCCCACACCCCAGGAAACACCTGTTCCAGTATTTTCCTGTGAATCTCATCCTCACTTCCAACTTTAGCCTCATTGGTTATTAGCATCAGGCTTAACAATTACACATATTGCTGGTCCTTAACCTCTAAAGTAATCTCTCCATTTTTGAATATTATTTTTGCTTCTAATTGTTCCAATAAATCTCTACCCAAAAGTACTGATGGAGCATTGGGCATATATAAGAACTTATGAATTCCCCATTTTTTCCCAAGTTTATATTTCAATGGCCTACAAAAAGAAGCTCTTTCAGATTGGCCAGTTGTCCCTTTTACCATTACATAATCATCTGTTATTGTTATTAAAGCTTTATTTAACATCAAATACGTTGCTCCTGTGTCTATCAGAAATTCCATTTCCTTTTCTTTGTTCCCTAGTGTCCAGATTTAGAGCAAATTTGGGGAAGAATCCCCCAAAGGAGCTCCAGTGGGAAAAGCAGATCCAATCAGCCCCTCCCCCCAACTGGTCCGGGAGGGAAAAAATATCTCCTTGGAGAAAGGTGGAAAAAAACTGTTTATTAAACAATAATACCAAAACAATATCAAGCAATGAGACCCCTTGCCACTCTAAAAGAGATGACAAACTGAGAAAACCCCGGGTTCAAGCAGCAGCTCACTCAGTGTCTGATCAGTCCCTCCGGTGCCGGAATTGTCGCAGGCCAGGCCTGGCCCAGTGGGCCACAGCTGCAGCTGCTGGTGCTCTCCTGGGTGTTCAGTCCAGAGCAGTTTCAAGAGGTCCAAAGAAAAAGGACAAAAAACAGTCCAGGGAACTTTATTGCCTCAGCTAGCTGAAACTAACTAAAAAGCAAAAGAAGAGCTCTGTCCCGCTGTCTGTTCATCCACAGACAACACAGCCCAGGAGCAGGAATGTGGAGGAGGAGTGCAGTGTCTGAAAACAAACTGCGCAGTTCTTCTCTCCCCCCCCTCCCCCCCCCCCCGTTCACTCTCTGTAACACTCTTAAAGGTACAAAACTTATTATTCAACATAAACAGAATGAGACGATTTGGGATAAAAGCATCATATAGTCAACCCAGGACACCTAGTTTCATTATAACCAGAGGGTCTTCTAGGGTAAGATCCTCCAGCCCACATCAATTTTCCTTAGCATGAGCAACCATCACCCCCCCTTTTTGATCTCTTCTTTGTTCATCACCGTTTCTTCATTCTGGGCACTGGTTTTTCCAGTGTCAAACTCTCTTACAGAATGCACATTGATCTCTCCTTAGCCAAGGCAGTCCCTGCCTTAGTGGCCCTTGTCCACATTTCCCTTTTCCTTCTTCCCTTACTACTGCTAATAATTTTTTTTATCCCTTCTTTGCACTTTTATTCCCAGTTACTAAATACTCTTCATGCCTCTTCTAGCAAAGTCTCTACATCCGGCACTGTCAGACCCTGTATTTTCTGAAGTTTGTGTCTAATGTCCCCTGTAGATTGTCCTAAGAATAAACCCACTACATGCTGTATCCCTTCCTCGGATTCAGGATCTAAAGTTGTATAATGAATCATTCCATCCCACAAATGTTCTAGAAATTCAGAAGGTGTTTCGGAGGGACTTTGCTTAATTGTATTTCAGGCTGACCAGTTTACTGTTTTAGGAATTGCCCTTTCTAACCCCCTTACTACGAAGTCTTGATAATCCTCTAGTCTTTCCATATCACTACCATTGTTAGCATTCCAATGTGGATCCTGAAGAGGAAAGACATCTCTTATATCACTCTGTGTTATTCTACAAGCCCCCTGCTACCTTTAAAACCAACTGTTTTTCTGTTTCAGTTAAGGCATCCAATAACAACTGGAGATCTGACCAATCAGGTTGATGCTGTTTAATCATAAACTTTAATTTCTTTGCAATGCCTATCGGGTCACTCAGATAATGTTTAGCAATCTTTTCCCAAACCTCTAAATCCGTTGTAGAAAAAGGAATTTTAACTAACATTGTCTTCCCTTCAGGACCTACTGCCTCCCTCAAAGGTGGTTGTATAATTTTCTTAGTTTGTTTCCGAGTCCAGAATGCTATAGGACCCTCTGGAGAGGGCTCCTCTTGTTCACTGTCACTGCTGGGTAGTTGGAAAGATTTAGGAGTAGTCGAGGTGGGGGATAGAAGCTGGAGTTGAACTTGAGATAGAAACTGGAGTGGATTCAGCTGAGCTTAAAACCGGAGCTGGAGTTGAAATAGAAATAGCTTTGTTTAAAGCTGGAGTTGAAATAATAGTGGCTTTAATTGGAGTGGGGGATGGAATATGAGCTGAAGTTTGGACAGAGGTGTTAGAGGGTGGAGCAAGAGCTGGAGTTGGAACTGAGGGTGAAGTCTTGGGAGATAGAATAAGAGTTGGAGCTGGAGTTGAGGTTGTCCCCAAATTTGCTGCCCCTCTCTGCCCCCCTTGCCTTCTAGAGGGTGGTTCAAACAAATCCCCTAACTCTTGCTCCAGTGAGTCAGCCGGGTATACCTTGTCTGGGTGTGTGCAGGGTTGATTTATGGAGCATGCACTACAACACCATTTCAGCCTTCCCCCACTAGCCTCATTATCTTTTTCCAGGGCCAACACAAAGGGGTCAGAGGAAGCCCTGAGTCCTTAATCCTTCTGCCACTCAGGGTGAATCTGGAGGGAGAAAAACATGTCACTTTTCCCCATTTTTTTCACATCTCAAAAACAACATAAGCTGTAACTAAGTCTCATCATGTAGGGTTCCAGTTGGAGGCCACCTGACCCCCTCTTCAAGCCTATAGAGTGGCCACCACTTTGTGGAAAATTTCAAGAGGATCCTTTTATTTTCTATCCCTCCATACCCTACTAGTTCCTTCCAGTGTGCTAAAATACACCCTAAAGGACTACTTTGGGGATCTCTTTACTCTGGTTGCTTCCCATTGCTCCCCTTCTCCTTAACAAAACCAGCACTCTACTCCAATCCTTGTTACCACCTCCTTTGCTTCTTGTCTTGCTTCCACCCAAACCTGGCTCCACAGATTCACACAGTCCTTTCCCAGTCTTCTTCTCGCAGAGCCCACAGCTTGGGTACTAAATGTGACTTTCTGCACACCAGCTTTAAAATCCTTGATTCTAAATCAGCTCGATCAGGGAGCTGTTGACACTGGGCACACTCTCTGTACCAGTTAGCAAAAACCCAATAATAACGTCCTGCACAAAACTTATACTGCAGTAACACCCATGGACAATGCTAACCTCGAGATGCACCAAAAGCTGCAAGAAAATTCCCACAAATGCAAGCTATTCCATTCGCCCCTTCTTGACTCTCTAAATTTTCCACAGCTGGTTGCTCCCAATCCAAAGCCACTAGTCTCCCAGCAGACGTTTGATATAAACCTTCTAAATATATTCTCCCATTTCCCCTGTCTGTCCACCAGTTTACTGAGTTCACAAACTCCCATGAGTTGAGCCCAAACCACTGCAGCAAAGGAGTTTCTCCTATCTGTCTGGTCAGATTGGATTCTGAGACCAAAACTACCCCTATTATAATTACAAACACAATCCCCGTACCTAAAACCACAAGTGAGCCCTTAGCAAAGCCTGCAAACAAACCACTTTTACTACTTCACACTTCAACGTGTGCTACACTTTGACATGAGATGGCAGTGTTGCCTCAAAAAACCACCACAGCTCCAAACACAATTACAACATATTATTCCTGTGGGAAACGCTTCATACAATCTAACGATATACAAACGCACTACACTAAAGCACTCAACTTCTGTATTTCAAATTCCATAAACATAAACACCTAAACAGCAAAGCACCGCTCCTATAATTTTTCAGAGTCCAAATGCTTTTAATGTGAGCACCGGGTATTACAGTAAATTCTGTCCCCCGTAACCAAAACACACACACAGTCACACACACACACACACACAGAGTCACAGCGGGGAGGGGATTTTATTAAGGATCATGCACCTTACTTGGTTTGTTTTTCCCCAGCTGTTTCAGTCACCCGAAAACAGAACGGCGGGTCCAAACTCCCACTTGTGTCATGCTAACAGCACGTCTCAACAAACGCTCTCACAATCGTTCTCATAGTCAGGACACATTCACAATAGCATAACAGCTTTAGACCAGGATTTGCCCTTATGATTGGCAGCCCCAATTACTACCAGACTGAGGGGGTCCACAACCCAAGCTGGTCTCACAGTCGAGCAAAGTCTCCTCCTGCCTGGATCGCCAATTGAATCTTTAAAACTGAAAATCACAGACAAAGACTCTCTAACTACTCAAAGTAAGAAAGTAATATGTTTATTACACTGGCGAGCGGCACCGTGGGGATCATCCCCGATATGCATGACCACACCACACAAGGATTTTTGCCTTCTATTTATTTCCCAAAATAATATATATGCATAACCCCAGAACCTCCCATCCCCGCTTTGTATTAAAATGAGGTTATTAGTCATTCACGCGTGCACAGTTCTTCTCTTGAATTGGGTCGATGGTCTCAAATTGGGTCAGTGGTCCCAGGGATGAAGTCAAAAAGGTCTTAGTCAGGTCTCTGTGACCCTCTGGCACGATCTAAAGCCCCCTGCTTTGTGATGGATGAACATAGAGTCCAGGTGCTGGGCATTGTTCCACTGGTTTCAATATGTTCCTATAATGGTTCACTTGCTCCACTTCCTTCTACAAATGAGCTCATCTAATAATCATTAACCTATCATTGGTGTATCTAACTTCAATATGAATTGGTTCTGACCCTCAGCTATAATCTTAACCATTTAAAATCATGATTCACTATTAATATTTTCTGCAAGGCTTGCCCGAATAAAACCAGATACTCTGTATATCCCTGTGGGAGGACAGTCCAGGTCAATTGCTGTTCTACAATTTTCCCTCCTTCCTCCTGTTCCCACTCTAAGGTAAAATTCTGTTTACTGTCCTCTTTAATAGGACACCCCCAGAAAGCATCCTTCAAATCCAGTACTGAATAATACTGATGTGAAGAAAGGATCTGATTCAGGATGGTATAGGGATCCAGAACTGGGGGATGCCTTGGTTTGACAATTTCATTTATTATTCTTAAGTCCTTCACCATTCTGTAGGTTCCATCTGGTTTCTCAACTGGAAGGATAGGGATGTTATAGGGAGACATACATGGCTTCAAAAGATCTGCCTTTAGAAGTGACGCAATGACACGTTGCAACCCCTTCCTTCCTTCCCTTGAAATAGGAGATTGCTTTTTAGACACCACTTGTCCTCGTTGCTTCAAAGTAATTTGAGGAGGCGCTATGTCTAGTTTTCCATATTTCCCTGGGGCTGCCCAAACTTCTGGATTTATTTCAGCATAAGCCTTCTCAGGCACTTTACACAAAGATATCACAGTATTAGCCTCTGTATCATTTTTCACAACACTAATTTGCATTCCTACTTGAGCCATCAAATTCCTTCCCAGTAAATTACAATCACATTTAGGAACAAAAAGGAATTTATGCATTTCAAACTTATCCCCTGTCATGATCCACTAGTACAAGCAGGGTTCGTGATGGTTCGTTTTACCGATCTCAGTACAAAAGACACACAGCAGGGGACTTTCAGGATTAATCAGAACAAATCCACTTTCTATTGAGTGCCCACAGCAAATGTGATAGAAGGATTAGAAAGGAGATAAAGGATAGAGAGAGAGTGAAAAAGAGAGGGGGGGAAGAGCTACCAAGGGAGAGATTAAATCCTCGTGCTACAGCCAATAGATCTGTCTTGTCACGTCGGGAACAATCTCAAGATCTTTGGTTAACTCAGGGGTCTTTTATAGTCTTCTGCCAGGGGAAGGGGATGTCGAGGGAACAGGTACAGAACAGTGGATAATAAGTCCATTGAGAATAAGTACAGACAGTCCAGTTCCGAACAGGACAAACCAGTCCCAGCAGTGAGTGGGGCCCATTGTTTCAGGACTGGTTCCCATGGGAAACCAGTCTTGGTCCAGCAAACACACCTGCAGGCTACCCTTGGCAGACATTCCGATTCAGTCAGGCCAGAGTCCCTGTGTTAGAATTTTAAGGGTCTCAGTCCCAGTCCTTGGGGGGGGGGACTTCAATCTCAGTCCTTGATGGCGGTCATGAGGCAGATGAGGGATCTTCTGTGGTGAATCACCAAAGTTACCTTAGAAAGTTACTTTTTATAGTTTTTCTCTAAAGGGAGTGGCATCTGGCCAAGAGGTGGGGAAATTCATGGGCTATTGTGATTAGCGGGGATCGTGAAGCAGGTGTAAATGTACAGAGCAGGCTGCTACTTGCCAGGCCCTGCTCAAAGCAGTGTACCATGGCAGCACAGCAAGCACACCTGAAAACAATCACTTGGCAAGCATCCACCTCAACCAGGCCAGAACTCCGATCGGGGTATTCAGGATCTTAGTCTCTGTGAGGCAAATGAGGGAAACTTTGGACCGTCTCTTACATCCCCCCCATCTACTAACAGCAGTTGAATAAAATACTCCTGCTCTTTCTTTCCACTCACTCCTTGAATAATCAAGGATCTTTCTGACAATTTTTGGGATGAAAGGAATGAAGGATTTGTCCTTACAAACAAACTGTAGGTCTGCTGAAAAATAAAATTAGATACTGAGATGGGGATGTGACAGCCTGGTCAGAGAGAGAGAAAGCTAGATAAGTTTTCCCAGAATCAGCCAGGCAGACTTTAGGGAGTTGAAGATAAACACTGATAGCTTATTATTAAAAACAACCTGCAGGTGTTGTTTTTCCTACTGTCTGTTTTCTTGTTATTCTCATAAGATTGTTTATAAATGGGCATCTTTTAATTAGCCAATCAGGTGAAATAGATTGATAAAATGACCAATTAGGTCTACCTGTATCATTAGGTAATAGGTATCAAGCATTTAGAGAAGTCTGTACCTCTCAAGTACCTCAGACAATGGGGAAAGACAGAAGGAAACGTGGCTGGGAAATTAGAATAAAAAGGAGGCTGCATACTCCAAAAATTTGAGAGACCCCAGGGGAAATGCCCCATGACTTCTCTCTTTCTTTGAATAAAGTTAAAGGATTCCTCAGTGTCCTGGGGTGATGTTATGATGCTTGTATCCCCATTCATCTGTTCTGTGCCTTTAAGACCGGCTCTGAAGAGTGGAAGTTTTGTTTGGGTTTCTCTTATCAGGGACACAGAGACAAGCAGTAGGGCTGTTTTTCACTTCTTGCTTTCAGCTTGCTGCTTTGCTTGCTCCCTTTTCTGCTCTTGCTTCTGCTCTGCTTTGGCCTCTGCTTATTAGCTAGTTCTAGCTAAACAGTCCACATTCCTTCCTGGACTGTTTCTCCTCTCCTGTATCTGTGACCATATCGAACCTGCTC
Organism: Zonotrichia albicollis; assembly: GCF_047830755.1. NCBI lineage: Eukaryota > Metazoa > Chordata > Aves > Passeriformes > Passerellidae > Zonotrichia > Zonotrichia albicollis. The sequence continues at coordinate 25,969,277 of NC_133859.1, forward strand.
CGGACTGGGACCCGGGAACACCAAAGGTTTGGCTGAAGCAGCTGCCCCAGTGCCGGAGGGACTGAGAACAGAGCAACCACCCCCGAAAGAGACTTTGTGATTTTGTCATCTTTCTCAGAGCGGTGTCATTGGGTATTGTTCATTTTGTGTGCTGGGCCAGTCAAATAAACAGGTTCTTTCCACCTCTCTCCAAGGAATTTTCTCCCGAACCGGTTGGGGGGAGGGGCCATGTGGGTTTGCTTTCTGGAGGGGCCCTCCTTTGCAGATTCTTTAACAAATTTGCCCTAAACCAGGACACTCAGTCACCTTTTTGGACATAAACCTAGGGTGTTTGTGGATTAATTTTCCTGACAGGGATAAAATTTAAAGTGGATCAAGGGGCCCCTGTGTCTACCAGAAAATATACCTCCTCTTGATCTGGACCCACCTTAAAAGTTAACAAGGGCTCCAGTGTGGTGGGTCCCTGGTATAATGGGAGCCCCTGACACTCCTAACAATCCATTTCCATTATCCTCTGGACTTCCTTCTCCTGAGGGTCCAGCTGTTTTTGCAAACAGTCCCACTTCCAGTGTCCTTCTGCCCTGCAGATAGGACACTGATTCCTTCCCAACCACTGTTTGGGTTGGCTTTCCCCTGCTGAGGAGGGAATACCTCTGCCACATCCTTGTGGCGGACCCCATCCACTCTGTCCTGGGGGACTCCTTGGACCCTGCAGTTTATTCCTTTGGGGCTGTAAAACTCTGCCATCATCTTTGCCTTTGCCTTTTCCTCATCTCTTCTTACATATATCTGCTGTGTTTTGCGAACCAATTCCTCCAGAGGCTTATTCTGCCACTCTTCATCTTTCTGTACTCCTTTCCTTATATCAGGCCAGGATTTAGTAAGAAATTGTACCTTCAGTGATATGCCAAAGGCTGGTCCCTCAGGATCCATGCCCCCATGCTTCCACAAGGCATCCCTAATTCTCTCGAACCAATGAGAAGGGCTTTCATGTTTCTCCTGCTCTAACAACATAGCCTCAGCTATGTTGTTTGTTCTGAGAGCTGCCGATTTGATTGCCCTAGTCAAATAAGCATGGTAATCACGGCCTGATTATTTGGTTCCCACTGGGGGTCCACCTGGGGGATGGCATCATCCACTGTAGCTGCGTTGGGTCCAGCCTCCCCCTGCTGCTTGTGGATGTTCATCCTCCCCCAGCTGCAGAGCTTTCTGCAAAATCATTTCTTTCTCTGATGACCCAAACAAAATCCCCAAAATAAAATCCCAGTCCTTTCATGTATAATCTGTATTTCCCAAATATTCCTCTATCTTTCCCCCACCCCTATGGGATCATGGGGGGGGGGGTAATTCTTTTTTCAACTCTCTTATATACTGGATAGTAACTGGTACAATTACAAATCCAAACCCTCCCCCTTGACCCCCCCAAGGGAACCTGGCATAGAGACATCTGGTGTACCCCTTTCTCTTGGGTCTAGGGGGCTTCTGATGTCCTATACTGAGTTCCTATTCTAGTTCTAGGAGGTGATAGGATATGCTGCCCCCCTCCCCTTTCACTGTCATTATCTGTGACATTCACATTTGCTGGAAAAATTCCTTTGCCCAGGATTTTTCTCCTGGGAAGCTAAGAAGCCTCAGAGAAAAGGAAAATAATTCTTATCTCATTTGCTTCTCCTGTGTTGTGCTCATGTGTGGAATGTGTTTGGAGATTGTTTACCCACAAGTGACTGTTTCATTGGATTCTGGTGTGAGTTGTTTTGACTCATTGGCCAATCAGGGCCAAGCTGTGTCAAGACTCTGGAGTCACGAGTTTTGATTATTATCTTTTTAGCATTTTAGCAAGTATACTTTCTGTATTCTTTAGTATAGTATAGTATTCTTTAGTATAATATAGTATCATAAAATAACAAATTAGCCTTCTGAGAACATGGAGTCAGATTCATCATTCCTGCCTTCGTCGGGACATTCCCTGCAAATACAAGAATTATCCTCAGGTGGGACCGTAAGAACAGCATTTCCCTAGTCCCTTTGCTCTGGAAGTTGAGGATACAGGGGACCTGCAGCTGGCCCTGGGTCAGCTAGCAAAACTGGAGAAGACGGGGGAAGGTGTTGAACAACATCCCAATCCTCAGTGTTTTTCTCTTTCTCCCCTTTTTCTTCTTCTTCCTTCTTTCTTAACACATAGATCTCTCCTGTTGCTTGTTTCCACTACATTCACTCTCAATCAATCCTTTCCAATTCTCCTCTTAATGCAACCACATACTTTGACACAAATTAATTCTATCTCTTCCATAAGGTGGCCATATAAGCCGCTATGGCAACTTATACTCTAGCCACACGAAATAATAATTATTTACCATGATCTCCATAGTTACCTCTCAGTCAATGTATAATCTGTTCCAAGACCTCAGCATTCTCCCCAAGGGACTCTACGGGGGTATTATGAGATCATCATCCCTTTTGCCAGGGCCCCTTCCCAGGTTTACCTCACACTGGGAGGAGTGGAGCAGTTCTGTTCCATGTGGTAACCCCATCCCACCAGCAGTGCCTGGCTGAGGCAAGAAGGCACGGAATCTGAGTCACTCCAGGCAGTTGCCTTGCCATCTTCTGCTGAGACGAAGGTGAAGTCCCTTTGTGAGTTTGTGGTGGTTTGACCGGAAATGAGATTTCTGAGATGCTGTGGTCACTACCACCAAACCACCAATGGATGCTCAGATTTTAAGATTGGCACTTGGTTTGACTACTGAAAATTACATCCACCTCTGAGAAAACACAGGGGTTAAAAACCAGAGCTGCTCACCTGGGAGGTCTCTTGGGTTCCTGCGGTGAAAGAGGTCAGAGCTCTCCCCTGCCCAGCTGTCTGCTGCTGGGTGGGGGAGGGAAAAGCCGCGTGGCCTGGGAGAGGTAGGCCTGACCCTGAGGAGCCCAAGGGTGGAGGAATGGAAGGAATGGAGGATCACGAGAGGTATTCTACCCATGCCCCGCCCCCTCCCCTCGGGAGACAGAGAGAGAGAAGGCAGCCTGTGCTTGTTACCTTGAAATTCCATAAACATGTGCCTGCAGCAGGGCCGCAGGGCTGCCGAGAAGGACTGGGGGGGGGGGGGGGGCGGGAACTGCCGCAAGGTGTCCAGCCGAGTGTAAGGGCTTTTAACCCTTTTGTGGATAATGAAAACTTAGCAGAGCATTAACCTTCCCCTGGAGAAGATATGAATTTAGAGGATGAAGAAGGAACTGAGTAAAGGAGAGGAAGGTCTGAGCAAGAGAGAGAGAAAGAAGAACCCCAGGGGGTGGAAAGGGTGATGGAGTAGCATGTTGCTGGACGCTCTTTGTATAGCTATGGACTGTTTCTGTGTGATGAAGAGACTGTATTCGAGGGGGAGCCTGGGCCTCAGAACCAGGAGGAGTGCAGTGTGGATACCCCTCGACCCCAGGGGGGGCTAAAAATGTGGGGGGGACAGATGTCCCAAAAGGAGAGACTGTGCCTTTTGGAGTGGGACGATGCATCCCTAAAAGACAACCCTCGAGACAGCTTGGTTCCAAGTTCGGTGGTGAGAGCACTGAACATGGAAAGGAAGAAGACACCATGGCTACAAGAAGGACTCCTCCCTTTTGGATGAACTGAGAATTGGGTATTCTAAACGGTGGTGCCAGACTAACAGTTAGTGATTGTTGCAGTGTGCTGTAATAGCCTGTTTTAAACTAACGGGTACCTTCCCCAGGTGTGCCAATACCCCTCTTCCCCTTCCCTCCTCGCCCCCTGCTGGGCTGTCAATCAGTTTTAACATTCCAGCAAGGTGTCGTGTGGTTCGTCACTTGTAGTGTGTTGCAATGTCCTGTTTTAGACTTCCGGGTCCCAGGTCCCTTCCCAGGTGTGTCAAAACCCTCCCTTCCCCCCTCGCCCCCTTGCTGAGTGAGTCCTGTCAATCAGGCTTAACATTCCAGCAAAGGCGTCGTGTGGTTGGTCAAATTCAAAGGATGCCCCTCAGGCCCAGAGGTCATTGGCCTGTCTAGGTGTCCCTCGCCCCTTGAGACCCCGCCCCTCCCACCTGGTTGGTGGCTCACCTATCCCCTCCCCTCCCCCTGAGCTTAAAAGGTGAGTCCGGCCATGTGCTCGGGATTCTGTTGGGGTTCTTCCCAAGATTCAGACATCTGTAACCATGGAATAAACCTCTGGATATTAAACCCTCCAGCAGAATCCCTTCTTTTTTCTCTTCACCTTCGCCTGAAGCCTCTTCCTAAGGTAAACGGAGTCCCTAACAAGCCTGGACTTGTTTAGTGCCCAGCTGAAACCACCGGCAAGCTAAAGGTGTCTGGGGTGAAGCACCACAGAAGCCACCTTTGGCTCAGCAGCGAGGGTCAGACTGGCCCAGGCACAATCTAACTGGTAAATATTGGGATTCATATTCCAATATTTGGAGTCCCTGGGTGGGCAAGCAACTCTGCAGCCTAGACGGACTTTTTCTACCTCAGGAGAGCTTCTGTCAGCCGTGCACCCAGCTGAAAGGAGCCTTGGCTTCAACGCTCCCAGCCAGAGACATCGGGAATATTCCCAGAAAAAGTTTCGTGGACTGTTCGGCGCCTCTGGAAAGCCCAGCTCCCCTGTGGTGAGCAGACTTTCTAGAGGGAGAGGAGGATAGCCTCTCTTGCACCCAGTGAGAGGTCCTTTTCCGGTGAGGAGACCTGCCTGCCTGGACTCAGCCTGCTTCAGCCTCCATTTCGGGTGAGTATCTCTGCTCTCGGTGGAGCAGGAGCTCAAAAACCGACTCTGCCGTGAGTTCTGTTCCTTTTTGCCTTTGCATTTTTGGCTGCACAGGCCCACAGACGGGAATTCATTGCGTTCTAGGCTTTTAGCTTTCTGCTGCGTGTTTAGCTGCCTTTTGGAATCCGCGCCGGCGGTGCGGGAGTGCTCTCTGCCCTCCGCCCGGCTCAGCTGCGCAGCGTACTCGGCTCGCCACGCGGCGCGGGGGAGGGAGACTCTGCTCTCTCTCTCTCTGCGCGGGGGAGCCCGGTTTCGGCTTGCCACGTGGACGGGGGGGGATCTCTCTCGGTGAAGGGGAGGGGGGTGCTCTTTGCACACGTGGCGCGGGGGGGCCCCAGTTTCGGCTCGCCGCGTGGTGTGGGGAAGGCTGCTCTCTCTCTCAGCTCCGCGGGGGGGCTGCATTCCACCGCGGGGGAGGCTTTGTGTCTGCCTCGGCTCGGCAGGGCGCGCCCTGTTGCTGCCATCCAGGAATTTTAAAAGCAGTTTATACAGCTGCACTGTGAAGCTTTTGTCTGTTCGTTATCGCCTTCCTAATCTGTGGTCTTTTTAGAAATCGGTAGCTGGTTTTGGCTTTGTTTTCGGTCAGGCAAGAGTTTGTACTTTGATTTTTATCTCTAACATGGGTTCGAAACTCAGCATTGTACAAAAAGGAGTGTATTATAATATTGTTAGCATTTTAGTCAGTGGTAATGTGAAGTTCTCAAAAGGAAAATTGAAACAGTTTATAAGATGGCTTTTTCTTCACTTCCCAAAAATGTCCCCTGAAGTAATCCACGATATTCAATTCGGGGATAAAGTTGGGAATGAATTGATAACCTTAGGGCAAACTGGCAATGCACCCTCAGCTAAATTTGTGTTTTGGAGTTTACAAATCCGAACAGCTTTGCTCAAACAAAGGGAAATGGAGAAAAAGCCAAATGTAAAGCCATGTACCTCTGCTCTTCCTGTTTCTCCCTCTCCTAGCTCTACAACCCCTAAACCTCTTTCCCCAAAACTTGGTATTTTAAAGAGAGCACACTCATTGGGAAGTCGACTCCCAGAGTTTGCAAAAATGCCTGAGTTGTCCTGTTCACAAGGCCTTGGCCAGGCTGAGTGGAAACTTTCCCAACCCCCTGTATCCCCTCCTCTGAAACCCAGAGCACGTGTCAGCTTTCCAGAGAGCAGTGATGCCCAAAATGGCCCCCAGTCCCCAGGGGGTCCACAAAATGGTGGATGCAACGTGGCATCCTCCCAAACCTTGTCTTCTTCTTCCCAAAATCCTCTTAAGCATCCTAAAATTCCATCCCCATCCCCCTCACCTCCTGTTCCTCGTGACACCTTCCCCCCTCCCCCTCCCTTTCCTGCAGTACCCTCGGCTCCGCCTCTCTACTCTTCCCAGGGGGCGTCTGCTGATGTGATGCCACCAGGTGTCCCCGCCCCCTGCCTTCCCCTTGACCCCGCCCCTTGTTCCCACGGGTGCCCCGCCCCTTTCTGGCTCCCTGTCCCCGCCCCCTCCCTGGGTTCCCATGGTGGGGACACACCCACTGCCTGCCCCCAAACCTGTAGCTGTGATCCCAATGCTTCTGATTCAAGGGATACAGAGCAGGGGACAGCAGACCCAATGCATAGTCCCATGTTGTCACTAGTACCTGTTACGTTTCAGCCTGCAGCTCAGGGAGGAGCAGCCCCAACTGCTAATTGGAGTTCTTTTGGACGACAATTCATTAAGGAGATCTGTAAATCTCATAAGGAATATGGTCCACACAGTCCATATTTCTGTGGCCTTTTAAATTCTGAATTGAGTAGGACTGTGGTAATCCCACATGATTTAAAACAGCTCTTTTCCTGCCTCATGACCTCCACGGAAATCAAATTATGGGAATTGGCATTGAAACAACTGCTAAAAGATGCTCTCCCAGGCTTACAGGCTGATCCAAACACAGCAAAAGACTATTGCAGTGACCTTAGATGGTCACTGTGGTGAGAGAAGGACGAGAATCTTGTTTCTTGATCAGAAGGCTTGATTTATTTATGTACGATATATAATACATTATAACTATACTAAAAAGAATAAAGAGAAGTTGCAGAGAGCTGCTAAGCTAAGAATAGAATAGAAGGAATGAATAACAAAGTTCTGTGTCCAGGGAGTCTGTCCCTGAGCTGCTCCTGTTATTGGCCTTTAATGGTACACATGGAAGATGAGCCAATCACAGGGGCACCTGCTACATTTCACAGCAGCTGATAACAATTGTTTACATTCTTCTTCTGGGGCTCTGCTTCCCAGAAGATGGACAAATGTGAAAGAAAGGATTTCAATGAAAAAATGTCTGCATCATCTCAGCTTTCTAAATTGTATAAATTAAAAGAAAAATGCTGATGTGAAATGAACAGGAAATGTCCTCACCTGCAAAATATACAATACTAACAAATCACTAAAACAATCCTACAATCTAAGAAAACGCAAAAAACAATGCAAAGAGAATTCAAGTCCAAGCAGCTGGGTTTCAGGAACAGTCCAAGAGTTGAAGTTGTTTCTTTTGGACATCTGAGAGTCCTTTTTGGTCCTGAAAACAGATTGCTGCAAAAGAGTCCCATCAATAGTTATCAAAAAACCATTGACAGTCCTACAACAATTTCAAACAATTTCAAACAATTTGAACAACTTTGGAATGTCCCTTTCTGGCCCTTCAATGCTTCAGTGCTTCAGAGCTGCTGCCCGCTATTTTCAATCTTTTTTATTTAATTTTAAATTTTTTTTTTTTTTATCGAAAATGAAAAGAGCAGCAGCAGAGCAGAGCAGTGACAGAGAAGGAAAGGCCATGGGGGCCCTGGCCCATGATGGACCAGGAACCCCAAAACTGGCCCACAAAGGGGGACCAGGACCAGTAGGAGAAACCTCAACCCCCAGTAACACCAAGAGGCCAAGTGCTGGCCCTGGCCCAGGAACTTCCTGAGTCCAACAGCCCAGGCCAAACCTATGAGGCAGGCTCTGCATTCCCACAGGCCTGCACCCTGCTGCCAGTACAATGGCAGCACGAGTGGGGACACGCTTCCTTTTCCCAAAACCACTGAGGCATGCCAGCAGCAGGGAAATAGAAGCCTTCCCCAGAAATCTCATCTGGGGTCTGGAGATGTTTGTTCCCCACAGCAAACCGGCTATGGTCTCCTCCATCTGTGCCCTCTCCCTCTGCACTCCAAACGCAGCAGGTTTGTCTCTCATCTGCTCGATGGTTTCATCCCCACCCCCTCCGGGCTGGGAACCAAAGGCAGAGCTCTCGGGATGCACCTGCCCCCCGCCACTAGGGCGCAAGAGAGGCGGCAGAGATGGCAGCCTCCATGGGACAATCCCCAAAAAACCACCCCCGAACCCGCCGAGAATGCTGATCTTAAAAGCAGGGAGACGGGCTGTCCCCTCAGTCAGCTGGCGGGCAGCCCCCGCTCCACGGAAGGGAAGACCAGCCGCCGGGGCCGCTGCTACAGCAACCGGTCCGGGATGGTCCGAGCTCGAACAAGCCGCCGGTTCCAGGGCAGTCTCTGACGCCGACACGGAGGACACAGCCTCCGACAACGGCAGGACTGCTGGGGCAGCCTGTGCAGGCAGCGGGGGGGGAAGCCGGAACCGGAGAGGGAATCTCGCTGGATGTAGGAGTGGCCGCGGGCTTTTCCGAGGGTCCCGCAGGTTCGGCGCCGTCTCCAGCACCATCCTGAACAGGGACCGTCTCAGCTTGAGGCGGCGAGGAGGCCGATGGAAGCGGCAGAGGGGCCGGAGGGGCCGGAGAGAACAACTCCCCCGCTGAACCGGAAGCTGGAGACGCGTCGTCGTCGCTTAGCAACTCAGCAGCCACAGGAAGTGCCTCTTCTGCATTCTCAGACGCAGGCGCTGGCAGGGGCGGGGAGGCCTGTGAAGCCGTGGGCGGGACCGCCTGGAGAGGCGGAGACGGGATCGCCTGGAGTGGCGGCCGCACCGGTGAGGCGGGTCTTGAAGGCGGACGCAGCGCTGGCAGGGGCGGCACCAACAGCGCTGGCTCGAGCGGGACCGCCCACTCCCATCCCCCCGGAGAGAGAGAAGGGGGGGGAGGAGAAGGTTCCGTCTGCGCAGGCTCCGGAGAAAGTGTAAAAAAAAACTTCTTCGCTCAGCGAAGTTTCGCCCCCCCCCCCCCCCCCCGCCGCGACGCAGGGGATGCTGGGAAGCCCCAACTGATCCCCCACCGGGTCTTCTCCCACTGGGGACGGTGGAAACGGAGCCTGCCCATAGCAGTTAGAAATCCATTGAAAAACAGCTGCTCTCCGTTTCAAAACGGGGAAGAGCTTTATAAATGCTGGGTAGATAGAAGGCAAAACACGTCCCTGGCCCCAGACAAACTGGAAAATGGAATTCATGCACTCCCAGACAAAAACATCCAAGGCGTACAGGACATCAGTAAAGAACCCAAAAAGCTTTGCCCATCGAAAGAACTCATAGAGATCTGTTGCTGACAGAAAAAACCCATCTTCTCTACACCATTCTTGCCAGAGGGCAATAAGTTTCTCCTCTGAATGGGAGAACTGAACCTCTTCCTGCAAGGCATGTGTCTGCCATACCAACAGCCACAAACTACGAAGGGTTCGTTCATCAGGAAGGGAAAAGCCAACAGTACCTTTTGAAAGTGTCCAGCTTGCTCTGGCCAGCTCCTCGGGTCTGCTGCTGTCTCCGAACATCTTCCTGAAGGTGTTCCAGAAGAAGGTTCACTTATGGTCAGCCTTGGCTGTGAACTCTGTACAAATCAGGATCTTCAGTTCTGCAACTCCTGGCTGAATCCACTTCTGTGGTCACTTCAAAGCAACCATCACATGCTACACATACAGGATTTTTCCCAGTGCAGCAATTTTGCTCCTCTGGTCTTATCAAATTAATTTTTGCTCTGACACGAGGGGTCACCAGATATTGCAGTGACCTTAGACAGTCACTGTGGTGAGAGAAGGACGAGAATCTTGTTTCTTGACCAGAAGGCTTGATTTATTTATATAAGATATATAATACATTATAACTATACTAAAAAGAATAAAGAGAAGTTGCAGAGAGCTGCTAAGCTAAGAATAGAATAGAAGGAATGAATAACAAAGTTCTGTGTCCAGGGAATCTGTCCCTGAGCTGCTCCTGTGATTGGCCTTTAATGGTACACATGGAAGATGAGCCAATCACAGGGGCACCTGCTACATTTCACAGCAGCTGATAACAATTGTTTACATTCTTCTTCTGGGGCTCTGCTTCCCAGAAGATGGACAAATGTGAAAGAAAGGATTTCTATGAAAAAATGTCTGCGATAAAAGACAACAGTGGTAACCCTATCACCATTGAGCACCTCTGTGGTGAGGGTCAATGGTCTTCACCCTCTATCCAAGCTACTGCAATTCCTGCAGAAACACTCGAGAAAGTAAAAGAAGCAGCTGAAAAAGCATTCTTTTCCCTCCAACCTGAGGGGCCTTTGGAGCCCTATAGTAAAATTAAACAGTTACCATCAGAGCCCTTTTTGAAATTTATAGAAAGGTTAACTAGAGCCATTGAAATACAGGTTAAAAAGGTAAATGCTAGGGAGGAGATTTTAGAGGAAATAGCGTTTACAAATGCAAATCAACAGTGTCGAGCGGCAATCCGGAGCCTTCCTATAGAACCTCCCCCTACACTAAAAGATATGCTTCTAGTCTGTAACAGGAAAGTGCCTCTGATGAGTGTGGCTGAAGACACCAGACCAAGGCTGCTGCCAAGACCACCTCAGCGTGTCGCCGTTGCCAGCCGTGCACCTTTTCCTTCAGCACAGCAGTACCCTGGGCAGCAGCGGAGACCAGCAATGGCTGAGCCCACAAAACCATGCCTGCTTTGTAACAACCTTGGGCACTGGAGTAACCAGTGCCCCCTGAAAAGGGAATTTGATGAATTTAGAAATGGCAGGGGAGGAGAACTACAAACCCTCCCTGGGGGTCAACAACAAAAAAAAAACTGAAAAGGGAGCGCCCGCCTGCCAGGCGTGCAGACACAAAAAGAGCAGGCCAAGGGAATAAGGGTAGCAAAACAAATGAAGCGCACGATAATATTAGTATTTGTGTAAGTGAAGCAGGTGCTTCAAAGACCAAGTCTGCTGGTCCACTGTTAAAAGTGAAACAAAATAACCTTTGTTATGAAAGAACTCACCGTGATATTAAAAGGGTCCTGGACCAGCAACAACAGGTTCTGAAGGTGGAACCTCCCCACATCCGGTTATCCAGGGTGCTATTCACAACCAATTTTCTGAATTTTTCTTTTGACAGCCTGAACCCACCCATCCTATGCCACTTCGGGGGGAGCAGTCATAGGCTGATGAAAGAAAAACCTCCAGTTTTAGTAAAGGACCCTGAGACTTGGAAAATGGTGGGACCTTACAAATTGGTTACTTGGGGACGTGGATACGCCTGTGTATCCACCCCCTCTGGTTTAAGGTGGGTTCCTTCCAAATGGGTAAAGCCCTATGTTCCCAAAGTCTCAGAGAAATCTGCAGAAGCACCCCAGGTTGCTCACGCTGCCTGGAGAAGAAAACGCCGCACGCGTTCTCTGGAGGAAATTCCATTTAAGCCTCCTATCTGGAATAGTTTGTAATATATGTTTGTTTCAAGTTCTTGTACCAGTGTAGATCCCACTGTTCGTGTGTAGCCTCGAGATGCCATGAGACCGAGCCTGCTTCTCGTCCTACTCGTGATCATCCCACCTGCGATCTCCCGCATAGTCCCTCAGTCCAAACCACGTATGGACTACCTTGGCAAAAGCTCTCGGACATCATCAGAGAAACTGACAACGGGCTGAATGGACTGTTCAAAGGCTGGGGACTCTCGGGCTGGTTGGGATCTATTCTGAAAATGGTGTTTTAGTGTTGCTTATTTTAGTTATAGTTATTGTAGTTGTTAGCATAGTTTTTGGACTAATCAAACGCATGGTTCTCAAATTAATTTCAAGCTCATCCCCCCCTCCTGAAGTCTACCAATTTGGAAGCCCTCAGTGCTCCAATGGATGACCTGGAAGCCTCAGTGGAAAACACTGACCCTCCTGTAGAGGAAGAACTGATTTACCAACCATGGTTTGGCAAGCATTCTGCACTACAAGCCCAGTCCTCTTCTTTTTAAACAAAACTAGGGGGAGATGTTGTAGTGTGTTGTAATGTCCTGTTTTAGACTTCCGGGTCCCAGGTCCCTTCCCAGGTGTGTCAAAACCCTCCCTTCCCCCCTCGCCCCCTTGCTGAGTGAGTCCTGTCAATCAGGCTTAATATTCCAGCAAAGGCGTTGTGTGGTTGGTCAAATTCAAAGGATGCCCCTCAGGCCCAGAGGTCATTGGCCTGTCTAGATGTCCCTCGCCCCTTGAGACCCCGCCCCCCCCCTCCCACCTGGTTGGTGGCTCACCTATCCCCTCCCCTCCCCCTGAGCTTAAAAGGTGAGTCCAGCCATGTGCTCGGGATTCTGTTGGGGTTCTTCCCAAGATTCAGACATCTGTAACCATGGAATAAACCACTGGATATTAAACCCTCCAGCAGAATCCCTTCTTTTTTCTCTTCACCTTCGCCTGAAGCCTCTTCCTAAGTTAAACGGAGTCCCTAACAAGCCTGGACTTGTTTAGTGCCCAGCTGAAACCACCATCAAGCTGAAGGTGTCTCTGGGGTGAAGCACCACAGAAGCCACCTTTGGCTCAGCAGCGAGGGTCAGACTGGCCCAGGCACAATCTAACTGGTAATATTGGGATTCATATTCCAATAAGTGATTTTGGAAGATGTATGGTATTGGGAATTTGGTGGGGGAAGGAGGAGAATGCTTTTGTAAGGTTTTCATTTTTCCTTGTGTGTTTTTCTTTCGCTTGTAGTCTAGTTAATAAACTTTTTCTTTCTTTTTAAGCAAGAGCCTGTGGTTCTTATTCCTGGTCACATCACATCTCACAGCAGACACCAGGGAGAGTGTATTATCATGAGGGCACTGGCATTGTGTCAGGGTCAAACCATGACAGAGTTCTAGCCCTGGACTGATACCAGCTGCCGGAATGTGCCAGCCACTTTGACTGACAGAGCTGCTGCCACTGGAGACATAAGTGCCGGGGGGGGGGGGGGGGGGGGCTGCCACCATTTTCCCTCTATCTCCCTACAGACAGGTGCCATCTTGGGGGGAGGCGTCACTGTCATTTTGAGTTTGTCTTTGTTCCTGGGAAGTCTGCAAGATTTCAGCAACTTTGTAACTAGAGACTATTACTGTTAATGTTTTTTACTGTTTTTCATTTTTTTAGTAAACTGTTATTTTTTTCAGTTATATCTTCTCGTATTCATTTCTCCTTATTAGTGGAAAGGGATTGGTCAAAACTATAAGTGGAGGTAACTCATTTTAGTGTCCACCTGTTATAATTGTCTTAAATCAAGACAATGTGTTAGAGTGGGTTCAGAGTGATAGGGAAGATGTCTTTACAAAGAATTTGATGGATGAAGGTATGGGTGTTAACATCTTTGAAATGGGTCCTAATGTCTCTACTGACTTCAAGCAGCCCGGTTTGTTACAGAGCCCAGACAGCTAGATTCCTGAAACAGTCAAGTGGGTCTGCACAAGCCTGAACTTCCTTACTTTGGGGTAAAATGACAGGTTCAAGGAGGGGGATATGTGGTAGGTGGTTCTGGAAGGCTGTAACTTTTTAGTACCTCAGCCAATGGGGAAAGGAAGAGGGCAACATGTGGCTGGGAGTTTGGGATAAAAGGAGGCTGCACCCTCTGAAACCTTGAGAGAGACAACCGTGCAGGCATGTGGCCCAGTGGACTCTCTCCCTTTATTTGAACAAAGTTGCAGGACTCCTCTTCCTCCTTTGTGGACACTGGCTTTTCATGGCATGATTTTCCATATAAAATGGGGTATCATCTGGGATCCTTCCAACATCTGTGTCCGGCATGCAGCAAGAGGAGCTGGAGGCACGTCTCGCCCAGTTTTTAGGTGAGCAGTTCCCATCGATGCTGGCCAGCACTGGGCAATTAATCTCCTGAGACTGTCCAGGAGACAGAGAGGTGGACCAGGGGGGTCCGTGAAGAGTCCACAGGAAAGGACCACTGGACATGGACATCCAGGGTGGGCAGCAAAGGAAAGTTGAAAAGGGGTCTTGACTATAGGGATGATGATCCCAAAATATCTTCTGTCAGGAAAATTAATCCACAAACACCAGAGGATTATGTCCAAAAAGGAGATAGAGGAGTCCTTTTACTTTATTTGAATAAAGGGAGAGGCCATGGGGCATGCCCCTGGGAGGAGTCTCTCAAATTTTTGGAGGACGCAGCTTCCTTTTTGTCCTAATTTCCCGGCCGCATTTCCCTTCTCTCTTTCCCCATTGGCTGAGGTACTTGGGAGGTACAGACTTCCTGATATGTCTGATACCGACTATTTCATTCTAATGTATAACCTTCCTGTTAATTTTTAATTCTTATGGAATTTAGGGGTTTTCCCCATTGTTTCTTTCATTTTTTAATATCCAATTTCATTTATCAGGAAACCTACAGTTTGTTTGTAAAGGCAAATATCTTTTGCCATTCATCAATCAGTGGAATCCTTCTCATTGTTTCTTTCATCTCTCAGTGCTAGTTTTATCTACCAGCAGACCCACAGCTTGTTTGTAAATACAAATCTGTTATTCCTCTCAATCCTTCCTGTTTTATTTCTTTTTAATAATTTTCTTTACAAACTTTAATTATCATTGACTTAATTTCCCATTCCTGGGTGTTTTTTTGGTTTTGCAATTATTTGCAGTGACATCAATTTCTGTCCTTTTGTAGCCATCTCTGGACCAGTAGGCATGGCTATAACCTGCATCCCTTTGATGACATTTTGAATAAGTTGTACTAAGCAAGGAATCATGCATGGTAAAAAGATGAGAGTTGCTACAGCACATAAGAGGAAAAAAGGCATTTGTTTAACCCATACTCCACCAGGTAACCATGAAAACATGTCCCATTCCCATCCTTTCCATATTTGAACCAGTACATGAGCTAACTTTCTTATTTCTTTTGTTATTTGTACCACCACCATTGTCATCTATGTGCAAACAGCAGTTTAAGTCATTTAATTTGCCACACTTTCCCCCTTCTTCTGCTAATATATAGTCTAATACTATCCAATGTTGAAATATTGCATTTCTCATCTGAGTAGATTGGTCAGCAAGGAGGTCAAGAGCTGTAGCTGTCTGGTTCATTGTTACTTCAAAGACAGCTTGTAACCAAATTATCCGATTTAAATTACAAATTGGTTTTCTGGCACCTGATATTAATTCATTAGGATTCCATGTGGCTGGCCCATAGTGTTGTACAATTCGTTCAGGTGACCATTCATCTTTACCCCACTTTTGGGTGCTCCCTCCAACCAGGGATACATCAATTGACTGCTTTTCTCTAATTAGGTCATCATATACCCTGACTCCTAACTGATTTCCCTGAACTTGTGGTAGCAGAAAGAACAGTGGTCTAATATACACTACATAACATATCCCTGACCAGTTTGGGGGTAACCTGTGGTAAACATATTGGCCACAAATCCGGTAATGTCCTTTTAAAGCCCAGGTCCCATTGGCAAAGGGACCTTTCCAATTTTCATAATCAATGGGTGGGTCAAAATACAACTTCCTTCCTTAGCCTAACAGTCCCCCAACAATAGGTGCCCCTCCATAAGAATCATAGTATTTGCACTCCCAAGCTCCCACATGAGGTTTCCACCTGCAGTTACATCCCAGATCTGTTTTGTTACATCTGGACCAGAACTTATCAAAAAGGGTTTGAGTTCCGTTCCGGTGTTGCCACTTCCACTGATAGTCACGGACAACGTGTCCTACTTGTGGAATTATCTTGAGGGCAGCTTAAAAATAAGGGGTCAGAAAAACTTATCCTTCTTCACTGTATTACAGTCTTCAAATTTTTTTTTGGTAATTATGGAAGGAACAGCTTACCCAGCAACCCTTAGTGAGCTTAACATGCATTTGATTCCATCTGCCTTGATATCTGGAACAATTATAATGAGAGCAGTTGGGGGTCCAACAACCTAAACCCAAAGATAAAGTCCAGTCACAAATGCTTTTTCTCACGTATGTGTTTCCTGCTCTATTTAGACAATAAATGCCTCTTTCAGAAGAATGAAGCTGCCATGGGCTTCCTTCTTCATCCCAAAATCCTGTTCCATTATGGACCTCACTCAGGGTGCTGACCCACCATTTAGGTTCTACTGGGCTGGCCACCCATGGCTAGTTTTCAGATCCTCCTGGCCCTCCGCAGACCTAACAATTGCTAAGGTTAAAGGTTTTTGCTACTTCTTCTCCCAAGATTAAAACATTATTTTCCCACTTTTGGTCACAATCCAACTGACAATATAAAGATAAGATTATTAAGAGAAACATCTCCTAATATAATTTTCACTTTCACGTTGTGTTCCACACCACCTGTGGTGAGAAAAGGCACAGAAACGGCTTAACATAAAGAAAACAATGACAGCAAGGATTGACCCCCAATGACTGGAGATCTGAGAGGAGAGATGTCCACACAAAATATTTCAGCAGGCAGTCTGTGGGTAGGCACACAAGGCTTCCCCCAAGGTCAATGCACTGGCTACTGCTCCAGTGCAGTCCTGCGGAGTGTCAGTCGCTGCTTCCCATCCTTCTCCTCCAGCTGAGATGTCCAAATCTCCAGGGCTTCAGACACCTTGACCCAAGTGTGATGAGTCCAGCTGTGTTCAGCTGTCTTGATGGCCATTTCTATGGTTAGCAACGCTTGGAAAGGTCCACGCCACTTTGCCACCAGGGGTGCTTCTTGTTGCTCCTTAACAAGGATCCAGTCCCCTGGCTGGATGTTGTGAACAGCAAAGTCCAAAGGCAGGATCTGTGCCAGATGAGCTTCCTGTCAAAGAGATTTCACAAGAGACAGGATCCTGGCCACATATTGTTCCAAATATACATCACTTATTTTTACCCTCCCCCACCCCCACTTGGCTTAGAATTACAAAGGTAAGGAATTCCAAACATCAATTCAAAGGAAGATAATTGAATATCTCCCCTGGGTCTGGCCCTTATTCTTGCCAAAGCCAGTGGCAAGAGCCATACCCATGGCATCTTAGTTTCTATCACCAGCTTCAGGAGGTGTTTCTTTATTTCTCCATTCATCCTTTCATCCTGGCCTGAAATCTGGGACTGCCAGGGGGTATGGAGATTCCATTGTATCCCTAAAGTAGTCATAACCCCTTGAAGAATTTTTCCTGCAAAATTAGTTCACCTGAGCCTATTGCTTCCACAATCCCATATCTTGGAAATATTTGTTCCAAAAATACTTTAATAACTGATCCTGTAGTTGCTGAAACCATTGGAAATGCTTCTGGCCACCCTATTAACTGACATACTATTACCAGAAGATATTTGAATCTTTCCACTTGGGGCATTTCAGTAAAATCCACCTTACATCTCTGGAAGCGAAGTACAACCCAAGGCCTCCCTCCCCTGGCAAGTTTTATTGTAACTCTGTTATTAGTTTTAGCACAAATGAAACAACCCTCAATAGCTCTCTTAGCCAGAATAAAAAGACCCACAGTAACATGCCTTTTGAGGAAGGTTTCTGTCAGTCCTCGGGAGCCCCAATGATTCCCTTAATGGAGTTGTTTTAACAATTGTAAGACCAGAGCTTTTGGTATCCCCTGCTTATTATCCCGTGTAAACCAATTATCTCCTCTTTCCTCTGCCCCACTCTTTTTAATTATCCTTAATTCCTCTGGTGGAAAAGACACTTTCTCTGGCAGTGGTGTGTCACTGACATATTTTATGAAAAATCCTTTTGCCAGGATTTTTTATCCTGAGAAGCTGGGAAGCTTCAGCTTCTCCATGTTTTGCTACTTTGGAATGTGATTTGGAGAATTGTTTACCCAGCATGTGAATTGTTTTTAATTGATGACCAATCACACGTCCAGCTGTGTCAGAACTCTGGTCAGTCACAAGATTTTATTATCATTTTTTCTAGCTTTCTGATGTCTCCTTTCTCTTTCTTTAGTATAGTTTTAATATATCATTATAATATAATATAATATAATATAATATAATATAATATCATATCATATCATATCATATCATATCATATCATATCATATCATATCATATCATCATATCATAATATAATAAATTAGCCTTCTGAAACATGGAGTCTAGATTCTCATCTCTTCCCTCATCCTGGGGACCCTCAAACACCACCACAGTGATGGGGTTACTGGGAGCAAAGGGAGGATCTTAGAGATTTCTGGCAGCAATGCAGCTTTTCATGCTTCTTCATCAGCCAGTCGGTTACGTATTGCCTGCTCTCAGCACGCTGCCTGGTGCCCCTGGATGTGTATTATCACTAACTTTTTTGCTAATCTCACCACCTCCAATAGGTGAGAGATTAAGCTCTCATGAGCTAATGTCTTTCCCCTGCAGGTTAATAAACCCCTTTCTTCCCATAGTTTCCCAAATGCATGTATCACCTCATATGCATATTTAGAATCAGTAAAAACATTCACTGTCATATCCTGGTAGAATTCACAGGCTCGCACAAACACATACAGCTCCACTGTCTGAGCTGACCAAGTGGGCGTTAACCTGCCCTGTAGCAGCCACGGGGCCTGCAAGGCCTCCCTGGCAGTCACTTGCCTAAGATAAGAAATGCCTAGTCATGATGACTGGACCAAAGAAGCCCCTCTTCTATTTTCGGGCCCTCGTTATCTCTCTGTAAGACGATAAGTCACTTTCGCCTCAACCCTTACTATTGGACTGTTTCCCAAAACCCCTATTTCTGCACTGTTCAGCAGAAGAGCTGTCACTGTCACCCTTTGCAGAAGCTGCCAATAAAGACACCTCTGTGGAACCTCATACAGCACTTCTCCTCTCTCTCTCCCTGTGTCTGCCGAGGCACTTAGCAAGCAAAGAGCTGAAATCACTAAAGAGTTGAATTCACCAAAGAGCTGATCACACTTAAGAGCTGAGCTACTTGCTAAGATTGCCTGCGTCTGGGAGCCTGCCTGAGGGACCTGGACAGGTTGTGCTCAGCAAGACTTCACTATCTGGACACCTACGGCAGCTGGGGACAGAGACATCCTGAAAACCCCCGCCGTAATAAAACTGCCCCCTTCCTTTAATTGCCTTCCATTCACAATAGGGTACCCTGTAAATAGTTTCCCTTCTACCATCCTTGAAGACCCATCAATAAACATATTTTCTCCCTCAGGCCAGAGAGTATCACGTAAATCTTCCATAGCCCAGGTCTGGAGATCTATCACTTGAATGCAGTCATGGATTTCATTCTGCTTCTCCCCTTCTTCAGGGCCGTTCAAACAGGAGGCTGGGTTAAACCCTTCCCCACTTCTCAATTCTAAATTCTCTTTTTCCATTAAACAAGATTCATGCTGTAACAAGCAAGTGCTGATCATCCACTTCGAGGCTCTTTCAGTTAACAAAGCTTTAATCTGATGTGAAACTTTAACAATCAGATACCCTCCCCTTGTCAGCTTTCGGGCCTCAGCCACCATCAGTGCTGTGGCTGCACAGTTCTGCAGACAATGGGGCCAGCCTCTGGCCACAGGGTCTAATATTTCTGAAAAATAAGCAACAGGCTGCCGGGTCCCTCCATGCTCTTGCACCAAAATTCCTTTAGCATGGCCCTGTTTAACATCCACCTATAACTCAAATTTCTTTTTTGAGTCTGGAAGAGCTAAGACTGGGACATTAACCAATTTGTCTTTTAATTTTCTAAAGCTTTGCTTTCCTTCTGGTGTCCAAACCATGACATTAGGACTCTCTTGGGTTAAAAAGTCATATAAAGGTTGAGCTATAACAGAAAAATCCTCAATCCATGCTCTGCAGTGTCCCACCAACCCTAAAAACTGCTGTAACTCCTTTTTTATCTGGGGTAATGGAACTTGTAAAATCTCTTGTATTCTTTCTGGATCAATACACTGTAACCCTAGAGTCAAAATGTGTCCCAAATATTTGACCTTTTATTCTGCTAACTGTGCCTTCTTTTCGGACACTCTAAGTCCTTTTTTAGCAAGAAAATTAAGCAGCTTCACAATAACCTCCTCAACTACCTTTTCCTGTTCCCCTGATAAAAACAAATCATCCACACACTGCAACAACGTAACTCCTGAGAGTAAACTCTCTTAATATTTTCTGCAAAGCTTGACTGAACAAAACCGGTGACTCTGCATATCCCTGCGGAAGGACTGTCCAGGTCAATTGTTTTACCATTTTCCCCTCCTTCCTCCTCTTCCGACTCAAAGGCAAAATACTGTTTATTATCATCTGTAATTGGACACCCCCAGAAAGCATCCTTCAAATCCAGTACTGAATAATACTGATGTGAAGAAGGGGTCTGATTCAGGAAGGTATAGGGATCCAGAACTGAGGGATGCCTTGGTTTGACAACTTCATTTTTTATTCTTAAATTCTGCACCATTCTGTAAGTTCCATCTGGTTTCTTAACTGGAAGGATAGGAGTGTTATAGGGAGACATCCATGGCTGCAAAAGATCTACCTTTATCAGGGACTCAGTGACAGGCTGTAACCCCTTCCTTCCCTCCCTTGAAAGAGGGTATTGCTTTTTAGACATCACTTGTCCTGGTTGCTTCAAAGTAATTTGGAGAGGTGCTATGTCTAGTTTTCCATATTTCCCTGGGGCTGCCCACACTTCTGGATTTATTTCAGCATAAGCCTTCTCAGACACTTTACACAAAGATATCACAGTGTGGGACGCTGTCATTTTTTACAATACTAATTTGCATTCCCACTTTACCCATCAAACCCTTCCCACTAAGTAACAATCATAATTAGGAACAAACAAGAATTCATGCATTTCAAACCTATCTCCCACATCTATTAAAAGGGGTAGAATTAAATGCACTGGTTCATAATTTCCACTCAGTGCTTGAATAATCAAAGATCTTTTTGTCAATTTTCCCCCCTTAGGTGTAAAATTTAAAGTGGATCGAGAGGCCCCTATGTCTAGCAGAAAACACAACTCCTCTTGATCCGGACCCACCTTAAAAGTTATCGAGAGCTCCAGAGTGGTGGGTCCTTGATATAATGAGAGCCCCTGACACCCTTAACAATCCATTTCCATTATCCTCTGGACTTCCTCCTCCTGAGGGTCCAGCTTTCTCTGCGGACACTCCCTTTTCCAATGCTCTTCTGCCCAGCAGATAGCGTACTGGTTTCTCCCCAACTGCTGTTTGGGTTGGCTTTCCTCGGCCAAGGAGGGAATACCTCTGCCACATCCTTGTGGCCAACCTTGTCCCCTCTGTCCCGGGAGACCCCTTGGACCCTGCAGTTTGTTTCTCCGGGGCTGTAAAAACTCTGCCATCATCTTTGCCTTAGCTTTTACGTTTTCCTCATCTCTTCTTACATATATCTACTGTGTTTTTCTAACTAAATCCTTCAGAGGCTTATTCTGCTACTCTTAATCTTTCTGTACTCCTTTCCTTATATCAGGCCAGGCCTTAGTAACAAATTATACTTTCAGCAATGTGTCAAAGGCTGGCTCCTCAAGATCCATTCCCCCATGCTTCCACAAGGCATCCCTAACTCTCTCGAACCAATGAGAAGGTCTTTCATGTTTCTCCTGTTCTAACAACATAGCCTCATCTATGTTGTTAGTTCTGGGAGTGGCTGATTTAATTGCCTTAATCAAATAAGCACAATAAGATCCAGACTGGCCTACTTATTTTGGTCCCACTGGAGATTAGCCAGGGGGATGGCATCATCCACTGTAGGTGCATAAGGTCCAGCCCCGCCCACTGCTTGTGGATGTTCATCCTCCCCCAGCTGCAAAATCATTTCTTTCTTTGATGACCCAAACAAAATCCCCAAAAGAAAATCCCAATCTTTCTATGTATAATCCGCATTTCCCTAACATTCCTCTATCTTTTCCCCCATCCCTATGGGATCATAGGGGGAGTTAATTCTTTTCTCAACCCTCTTATATCCTGGGTAGTGTGGTACAACTACAAATCCAAACCCTCCCCCTTGACCCCCCCAAGGGAACTTGGTGTAGTGGCATCTGGTGTACCCCTGTCTCTTGGGTCCGGGGGGCTTCTGGTGTCCTATACTGAGTTCCTCTTCTAGTTCTAGGGGGAGATACGAAATGCTGCGCCCCTCACCCCATATCATCAGTATTCTCAGGCAGGACCGTACAAACAGCATTTCCCTTATCCCCTTGCTCCAGGAGTTGAGGATACAGGGGACGTGCAGCAGCTGGTAACACTGGAGGGAAAGATGGGGGAAGGTGCTGAAAAACATCCCAATCCTCCCCTTTTTCAGCTTCCTCCCCTTTTTCCTCTTCTCCCTTTTTTCTTAACACATAGATTTCTCCTGTTGCTTGTCTAATCCATATCAATCCACATTCCCTTTCAATCCCTCCTTTCCAATTCCCCTCTAAATATCTCCACATATTTTGACACAAATGAGTTGTATCTCTTCTATAAGGTGACCATATAAGTCCCTTTGGCAACTTATACTCTGGCCACACAAAATAACAATATTTTACCATGATGTCCATAGTTATCTCTGGGTTAAAGTATAATCTGTTCCAAGACCTCAGCATTCTCCCCAAGGGACTCTTTGGGGGTATTAATGGATCATCATTCCTTTTGCTGAGGCCACTTTCTGGCTTTACCCTTGCAACCCTCCATGGGTGCCTTGTTTCACCTGTGCTACCCTCCATGGGTGCCATCAAAGGTTTGCTCCCTGAAGATCCCATTTTCTTCACTGGTGAGATTTTCAGTGGTCCTTCCTTGTGGACTCTTCACAGACCAC
Organism: Zonotrichia albicollis; assembly: GCF_047830755.1. Classification (NCBI taxonomy): domain Eukaryota; kingdom Metazoa; phylum Chordata; class Aves; order Passeriformes; family Passerellidae; genus Zonotrichia; species Zonotrichia albicollis. The sequence continues at coordinate 25,991,830 of NC_133859.1, forward strand.
CCTGGTCCGCCACTCATCTGTCTCCTGGACAGTCTCGGGAACCCAATCAATTGCGCGGTGCCGGCTGTCACCAAAGGGAGGTGATCACCAAAACTGGGTGAGGCATGCCTTCTGCCCCACTTACTGCCCGCCGCCCCTGGACAGTGGAAAGGTCCCAGACGAGTCTCACCAGTTGTCAGGAAAACTAGCCCACAAACATCAGAGTTTTATGTCCAAAACACGAGACAGAGGAATCCTTTTACTTTATTCAAATAAAAACAGAGGCCATGAGGCATGCCCCTGATGTCTCTCAAATTTTGAGGACGCAGCCTCCTTTTTATCCTAATTTCCCATCCGCATTTCCCTTCTCTCTTTCCACACTGGCTGAGGTACTTGAGAGATAGAGACTTCCCTGAAGACCTGATACCAAAGATTTCCCTCTAATCTATAATCCTCTTTTTAATTTTTAGTTCTCATGGAATTTAGGAATTTTCCCCCAATGTTTCTTTCATATTTCAATATCCAGTCTCATTTATTAGTAAACCTACAGTTTGCTTATAAAGGCAAATATCTTTTGCCATTCATCAATCAGTGGAGGGTTTCCATCCAGAGCTTTATTCTGGCCCACAGGCCTCTGAATCCAGCAACAGCTCCAACAGAACTCCCCGAACTGTGTGGTTGCTGTTCCTTTTAACCCCGGGGAGAGGGGGAGGGAAGGGGTAGGTAGCCCACCAACCAGGTACAGGAGGGGAGGTCTTAAAGAACAAATGACACCTGGATGGCCCAATGCCCCCCTAGGGGTGAGACAGAGTAGGGATCCATCCTGAATTAGGTGAAGTGTCTAACAACGGTGAAAAGTCTGTGAGGCCAAAGCTGAAGGAAAAACTCGTATGCCGAGACAGCAAGGAGACAGAGAAAGAAAAACAGAAAAGACCACGAGGTCAATTTGCCCTGACCTAGAAATTCCTTTGATAAAGAAGAACTGGTGCTAAATGTCATGCGGGATGAATATGTATGAACTTATTGTGAAACTGTATGCATATGCATTTGGAAGGAGGATAAAAGGAGGTCTGAAATTTTCAGGGGTACGCATGCCTTTTGAGGAGAATTTTCTCCGTGTGCGTCCGGCGTCGTAAATAAACATACTGAGCTTTACAACTTTTATAAAGTTGTGAGGTTTCTTCTTTTCTCCGCAAAACATTATGGCGAGCCAGGCAGGAGTTCTCTGTCCCCGCGGGGGCAGGGGGGATAGACGGACCTCCAAGGCACGCCCTAGGATTTTTTTCCTGGTGGGGCTCCACTTGTCTCAACTTGCCACCTGCGAGGACAGACAACGACCCGCTGGCCTGCGGAGGAAGATACGGTATGTACTGAGGGGCCCCGGGGGGGAGGAAGGAGAGCAAGGGAGTAAACTACCCAGAGACGTCTGGGTTCATGGGTTCAGCTGATAGAGCAGCTGTATTAGAGACGAGGTTCGTCGTTCTGATAGAGCAGACCGCTAGCGGCTTTGGGGGTGAGCCAAGTGAACCCGTGTATGTGTGTATTGGGGATTCGTAGTTCTGATAGAGCAGAACCGGTGAGCCTGTGTGTGTTTTGTTTGTGTGTGTGTGTGATGTCCGGACACTGTGTTGCTGTATGGTTAATGTGTGTGGTCAGTGCACTGTGTTTGTGATCGTGCAAGTGATAAGTGTATGGTGTATAAAAGAGAGTAAATCTACAGTGCCCTACAGTACGGGGGGGTCAGTACTCCCCGTGTTTGAAGCAGCCGAGTGAGGCCAGAGGCGCCGGCTGCAGCAGGCTGCGGGGGCAGGGAGAAAAGTGCCCTGCGAAGAAGCGAGTGGAGGAATGTCAGTAATGGTATTTATCGTGTTTGAATGTAGTGATTTGTGTAGATTTGGTACATTTTAACCGTGAGTATGAGCTCAGAGAGTTCCTTTGCCTTGGATGTTTGGACTTGATCTCTAGACTGTGTGCTGTTATTTTGATTGTGTCCAGGAAAAATTGATTTGAGTAAATGCCGAATTATGGTATGCTGTGTTGTGTTGAGAAAAGTGAGCACTTTGAGAAATATGCCCTTTCCCAGTGATTTTGTGTGGTGATTTTCTTCCGCTGCATTGTGGTAATTTGATTCTCAGATTGTATAGTGGTGTTTGTGGAGATTTTAAGATTTTGTTGCAACAAGAGTAGCATTTTACATAGGAGAACTATAGTACGGTGATTTATGTTTAACTTCAATAAAGCGAGTTAAAGGAATTCCAAGAATTCTCCCCCTCATAGTAATTCAAGCCTTGGCTCTAGTGAATTTGAGATAAAGGGGGGGGGGAGAGTGCGTGTGTCTGTGTCTGCGGGCATATCAGAGTTTTGGCTGTGACTAGCACAGCCTTTTTGCAAAGCAGCAAAACAAGTGTAAGTAGACACAGTGCTTAATTAGATTGTGCAAGAAGAGAACTAGAAAAGACTGATATTTTGTAAAACAGAGTTTATATAGAAGGGATGAATGAGATGAATTAGTTAATGAGACTTATGAGATTTATGAGACTTCGGTTGGTACTGCAGTAAGTCTTTACTGGAAACAATCTGCTGAAAGGATTTAAAGTTGTCTGTAACAAACAGAATAGCCTGCCTTTATGAGCAATTTCAGGGAGCCTTTTGTACATCAAGAGGCTAGCATGCTGTGCGAGGTGACAGTGGCTGTGCCCTGGGCACAGGGACAGCTCTGGCTGCCCCGTCTCTCCAGGGAACACGGGAATGGCCTGTGAGCAAAAGCTAGATGTGCAGGTATTATTGCAGTGCGGTGTTTATGAGAAACACTGGCATTGCTGTTTTGCTGTTCTAACAGGAAGAAGAATGGGATAGAATTTTTGTATGCTGAAATGTCTTTTGTTTTAAGAAATCACCCAGAATGACAAAGAGACTGTAAGATCAGACTGCCCTCTGGTCTTGGCCCTTGAAAAAGAAAACAAGGCAAAGGGAGAGCAAATCAAACATGTTGTTCAGCATGCAGCATAAGATAGCAACGTATGAAATCAGGCAAGGATTATCATGCTGAAATGCAAAGCAATCACAGTTCACAAAATGAGTACATATGATTTGCTAAAGGTTTCCTCCCAAGGTAAGGGAGGAGGGGTAAAGGTGACCTTCCCAAAAGGGAAGAATTTTTGTCGGCACAAGGGTCACATGTTCAGTTTTAAATAAAGCTTTAGTACCTGTGGAGAATGTTTATGTTGTAGTGTGGGGAATGAACAACTGGCCAGTCTGAGAAGGCATACTTTTGGAAACCTTTAAAGTAACATGTGTACTATGTGTACCTAAAAGCTTTTGTACAATTCGCTCAATTTGCTAAACATTCTCAAATGAGAAAGGTTACTCTGGAGGCAAATAATATAAAGATGTTAGGCTTAATATTAACAGACACTGAAATTAAGAAAGACATTAGTAAGGAGATATTAGAATAAGTAAATAAGTGTTTTCAAGGGTATGGGCCTCTGCTGTACCAGGGAGAGTGAAAGATGCTCCCCCATGGGATGCTCCCCCATCAAGCTTAATGAAAGAACACAACCAGTGAGAACTGAGTAGTACCCTCAAAGGGAAGGTAAGGAAGGAATCAGTCCAATAACTGATAGTACTGGATTAAGGGCTGTCAATAAGATAACACAGAATTTGTACCCTGTGGTAGCAAATCCATAGACCTTACTAGCTTGTTTAACACCTGAGCTAACCTGGTTCACTGTTTTAGGCCTAAGAAATGTCTTCTTTTGCTTCCCTATCCACGAAGCCAGCCAGAAAATTTTTGCATTCAAACACAAGCTCACATAGTCCATGTGCCTGAAGGCTTCAAAATTCCCCACTCCAATTGGAGAACAGCTTGCAAAGACCCAGAGTCCTGGGAAGTTCCACAAGAGGAAAGGAGGCTGTTGCAGTACGTGGATGATCTTCTAGTAGCCACTCGGACGAGGGAAGCAAGAGAAGCGTGGACGGTAAGCCTTTTGAATTTCCTAGGGCTCCAAGGACGCAGAGTCTCAAAGAAAAAGACACAGGTAGTGAAACAGAAGGTAATCTACCTGGGGTAAGAAGTGAGTGCTGAGCAGCAGACTTTAAGGCAGGGAAGCCCTATGCCAAACCCTGAACCCCAGACAACGAAGGAACTGGGTAGTGCCAGCTGTGGGTTTATAATTATGGACTGTTCGCCAGACCCCTCTGTGCTCTTATTGCCAATGGGAAGTGAGATCTCCAGTGGACAAGAGACACCACACGGGCCTTTCGCCAGCTAGAGAGTGCCCTCATGTTGGCTCCAGCTTTGAAACTTCCAGATGTAAGTAAAGCATTCTTTCTATTTTTCCACGCAAGGAATTGCCCTGGGAATATTGGGTCAAGACTTGTGTCCATACCAGAGGGTAGTTGCTTACTTCTCTAAGCAACTAGATGCAACAGCCAAAGGATGGCCAGGTTGCCTCAGAGCTGTAGCAGCAGTTGTGCTGAACATTCAAGAGGCACGCAAGTTTACCCTGGGACAAAAATGACTGTGCTAGTGTCCCACACAGTGTCCGCAGTACTGGAAGTAAAGGGTGGCCACTGACTTTTCACCAGAGAGGTTTCTGAAATACCAGGCCATCATGGTAGAGCAAGATGATGTAGAGATAGTGGTGACTAATATTGTCAACCCAGCTTCTTTTCTCAGTGGAATCAAGGAGAAGCAGTACACCATAGTTGCCTAGAGACCACTGAAGCTACCTACTCCAGCCGCCCAGACTTAAAGGACACTCCTCCGGACGATGCAGAGACCTGGTTCACTGACAAGAAAGCAACATTGCAAAGTTCACAGTGACAACCTGCAGAGAGGTAATAGAGTCTGGACCCTTACCAACAGGTACCTCTGCACAGGATGCTGAGATAAATGCATGGACCCATGCCTTAGAAACAGCAAAAGGCATTCAGAGTTGTGCATGCACATGGAGCCATGTGGAAGGAGAGGGGACTGCTGACCTCACAGGGAAAGAAGAGACAATCCAGCTGCTGGAAGCAGTTCAGCTACCTGAAAAGGCATATTAAGGCACACCAGAGAGTGAGCTTAAAATTGGAGGAAAGAAATGAGCTGGCGGATGGAGAGGCAAAGAAAGCAGCAAAGGGTGAGGTACAGATTTTCCTCAAAGGTAAGCCAGAATACAATAATACTAATCAAAAGAGACGTACAGCATCAAGGGGTGGGCTACCATTGAAAGAGAGCTAGCAATCCCTTCCCATTTTCGTGCTTACTAGTGAAGGAAGGGCACTAGAAAACACACTAGGGCCTAACTGCTTAAAAGCCTTTTATAGTGTGGCTCCTTTCTCGAAATGACCAAGGCTGCGAGTGATACAGAGTGCACTGGAATGAAGTGTTGACTTTGAAGTAGTAATTCCCACAGGCTTTCTAGAACACACATCTGATTGAAAGAATTGTTGTATCGTTGTCAGGAATTTATATGCCACTATCACTCAGGTGAGCTGATAATGTGATCCTTGCCTCCAGACTAACCTCAAAATACCCCCGGGCCAAAACTCGGTCAGACTGGGAGAGGCCATGGGCCTGGACAGCAGCGGCAAATCAACTTTTCAGAACTCCCAAGGAAAGGGGGGTATCAGTATTTACTGGTATTAATAGATACATTTTCAGGGTGGCCAGAAACATTCCCCACCAGAGCTGTCAAACCACAAGAGGTGACCAGATCATTTTTACAAGAAATAATACCATGCTTCAAAGTTCCAGCCACAATATCCTCAGATAAAGAATCATATTCCATTTCCAGAGCAGTGCAACAGATCGGTAGCCACCTGGGCATAGATTAGGAACTTCACACCCCATACCGCCCCCAATCAAGTGGCCAGGTGGAGAGAATGAATCATTTGATTAAGCAGCAAATCATAAGACTGAGGCAAGAAGTTAATCTACCCTAGCCCAAGCTCTTCCACTAGCACTATTGCAAATTCAAACTAAACCTTTTGAGCTAAAGGAATGCTGATTCCTTTTGGAATGCCTTATAGAAGACCATATAGAATACAAGGGGAATGTCCAGAATGTCCACCTACATGGTGGCATTAAGCAAACGGCTCAGAGTAACTGAGAAACATGTGGCTGGAACTCGGAGCAGGGAGTTAGCCTGGGGATGATATATATGTTAAGTCTCTTACAGAGAAGACTTTGGAACCATAGTGGGAGAGACCACTGCAAGTACCTCTCACCACCTTCACTGCAATCAAAATCAAGGAGCAGAATGCCTGCATCCATCACTCTCGGGTGAAGAAGGCCCAGAAGCCCCTTCAGGAGTGACACCAGGAGACAATGAACTGAGACTAAAACTTACTCGGGCAAAATGAGTATATTGCGGTCAGGAGTAGCTCATACTTTAGTGTACAGAATTGTTTTGTATGGAATTATAACTGAAGTTTTAGAACTAGAGAGTACCTCTACCCAAAGCAATGCTGAATGGCCTTGGTCCCTGGCATTTAATCAGCATACTGGATCCATGGGAACACCTTCTGAGATAAAAGATTTAAACATATCTATCGTAGTAATCCACGAGAATCAGGTATGTGAGGAGCAAGAATAGCAAGAACAGGAACTGTGAACACTTCAAGGAATCTGAGGAGAAGAAATTAAAGTAAAGTGCTGGGTCATCAATAGGATGGCTTATGAGAGACCAGATGTAATTAGTGTCTGAACCTCCCCTGGTGTATATGAACACCAGGAAGTCTGTGATAACCTAAGTGAATCAGACGGTTGGTGTAATTTCCCCCTGATACAGCCTGTAGAAGTGACCTGCCTTTGAGCTCGAGTTACTGTCAGACTTTCATTTGAATTCAAAGTGGACACTGCACTTTTTACCACAGCGGGGCCTTATACACCCCACACTAGTTCAGACTCTACCCAAACTCCAAACTTGAACCTAACGTAGTAAAGAATGTGATTGAACAACAGCTATTATTCAATCCAGAATGGTCTCTCAAACGTGTGGAGTTGATAATGCAAATTAACATCTCAAAAATCCAACCAGCCTGCTCCTCCTTCCTAAAAACTTCCTTTGAGGGCTGGACAACATGGTCACAAAAACAGGCATATCTCAGGAGCAGAACAAGAAAGGAAGGAGCCAGCTCTCCTGGTGCCTAAAACCAGGAACACCAAGAAATCAGTTTCCTTAGGTCATTTTCCAAGCTGGTTGGCTGAACCCCCAGGCAATGGCTGGTAAAGGGTGCTGAACTGCAGGTGGTGAATTAACCCAAGCAAGTAAGGTGATTTTCCTTATTTATAGCTATCCCTTTTCCTACTGAGATTTGGATCAGTGACTGTCCCAGTCTGAGGTGGTTGGATTCTGCTTAAAAGAGGTAGAGAGAGACCCCCTCAGAGCACAGCAGCAGGCTCTAAGATTTTGAGCATCACTTTTGTGCTGAGTGTTTCAAGTAGCAGAAACCTGATCCCAGTTTCTTCTGAGGCACTGCAATGAATTTAGGCTCTTCTCTCAAGATTTCCCCTCCATTATCTTCTGCCCTGAACACAGTCCACAGCTTGATCCTAGCTAGGGGCAAAGTGGGTGAGGTTTTGTAGACCAGGAGAGACATTCCTGCTTGCCACACATCTGGGAAATCAAGTGCTTTGGAGGGGGAGGGAGAGGTTAGATTCCCTGAGGTCTCTACATTTCAGAACAAACATCTGTCTCAAGTATGACCTAAACCTCTGTCAGATACACTTGTGAAGTGTGTCTGAATTTGTAGTATGAGCCCAGCACATCCCTCTGGCAGGGAGGGATGATCACGGACAGAAAGCAGTTCCTGCTCCCCATAACAAACATCTAACTGGCATATTAGGGACAAGATTAGGAGTTTTAAATGGAATTGATTCAGAAATACTGATGAATAAACTGGCTGCTGCAGCAGGTAGCCTAACAAAATTGAAGCAGCCTTTATAGTAATCTCTACTGGCATTAGGAACTAGCCAGTGACAGATTTCAAAAGTACTGCCAAAGTAAAGAAGTATGAAGAGGCCGGGGACCAAGACCACAAATTGATAGTAGAAGCACTTAGTATAGTTCAAGATAATGTGTCTTTAGCTTTCAGTTGTATACAAGCACAGTTATGGATACAAGCAACAGCAGCTCTGATCATATAGGAAAGGAGTGAAGGTAATTTTCCGGCTGAAATTCGGAAAATTGAGTAGGATAATGCAATTGATTTTGAAAGGAAGTTTCAATCCTGGTAGACTATGGTGAATTTCACCTATGATCCTGTTTCTAATGTGGCCACTGCCTTTGTGCTTACCATACGTAATGCCACTGTTTATGTTATGCATTCCATCGTTGCCCTAGGATTAAACCATGAAAAAACAACACTCTATCCTTCAGAACACAGAGTGTGGGCACGAAAAGATGAATGAAAAGTGGCAGACAGTAAACTTAGAATCCTGCATTACTAGAGAACAAATGAGATTCATTTGTGAAAGCAATATTGTTAATGCCCAAGATGTGTTTGGACACGGAACAGAGTATTTGCCACTTTGAAATTCATCCAGTCACTGACCAGAAAACTGTGCTCGTATATACTGGAAAGGGGTGTATGCTTGAGAACTGCTTGTGCTGCTGTACAAATTGATAGCAATGATGTTATTCTGTCTAGTAGAAACCATTCTAATCTCTGTGTTTGTAATTTTGTTAAGATTATTGGGTGTGATTTTTCGTATTTGGTACCAGTAACATCCCACCAGCTGATTACAGCCAATTACACAATGTATCACAGACTACTACATACCCCTATTGGGATGAACCTTACATTGGTAAAACAATTAATTAAGCACCAAGACCTATTAGAAGTCTTGAAAGAAATCCAAGAAAGTGGAAAGAAAACCTTAATTACTGTCCAACATGATACAAAGGAGATAACCAGAGTTCTACAAATAATAAAATAAAATATGGATCATCACTGGTGAGATGTGATCTTTGGGTGGTCACCAACTGCAAATGGAATCTTTAATAAGTTGTGCCACCCTATTGTAGTTTTACTAATATTAGTTGGGATAACCTTAAGATTATCTATTACATTGATAATTTGGAACTGGAGAATACTACAACGAATGGCTGTACTAACCTCTTTATCAAACGTACATAGTGAAGCATTAAAAGACACTTATTGTCATGAGAGTTTTCATTAAGTAAAAGAATTTACTTATTTCCTAGGAAAGGGGGGAATGAGACAGAGTAGGGATCCATCCTGAATTAGGTGAAGTGTCTAACAACGGTGAAAAGTCTGTGAGGCCAAAGCTGAAGGAAAAACTTGTATGTCGAGACAGCAAGGAGACAGAGAAAGAAAAACAGAAAAGACCACGAGGTCAATTTGCCCTGACCTAGAAATTCCTCTGATAAAGAAGAACTGGTGCTAAATGTCAAGCGGGATGAATATGTATGAACTTATTGTGAAACTGTATGCATATGCATTTGGAAGGAGGATAAAAGGAGGTCTGAAATTTTCAGGGGTACGCATGCCTTTTGAGGAGAATTTTCTCCGTGTGCGTCCGGCGTCGTAAATAAACATACTGAGCTTTACAACTTTTATAAAATTGTGAGGTTTCTTTTTTTCTCTGCAAAACATGGGTAGATGGCATCCTTTGAATCTGCCAATCACTCAACACCCTTCTGGAATTCCAGGACTGACTGACAGTTCTCGGCAGGGGTCAGGGTGGGGAAAGGAAGGATGATTGAGACACCTGGGAGGGAATCTTCATGGGAGGGACCCGAGGTTCTGAGGTCAACCCTGAAATCACAACGCAACACTGGTAGTGGTATGCCGGCTGGCAGGGTTGCCAGAGGAGTTTCTGGTCAAATCAGCAACTATTGCATCAGTTATTAAAGTGTTTTTGGAGCAAATAATTCCAGGATATGGGATTGTGAAGGCAGTGGACTTGGATGAGGGAACTCATTTTACAGGGGGGTTCTTCAAGGTGAAAGGAATGTTATAGATAAATAATGAGATGATTAGCTCTCGCAATTAAGGGATGAACATTGTGTGAATATTAAGAGAAGCTTTATTGATGTATAGTTATGTTATTGTGGTTTGTTTTTTAGATGTCTTCTGTTCTCCCCATAGTCCCATTTTCCCCTCTGTATTGTGGCCATCGGACAGCCTGGGTTATCTAGGACAGGTAGAGAGAAGGCATGTACATATACCCCTTGCATGGGGCTGTTGGGAATGGAAAAGCTTGTTGCTAGGAGGGGCATGGCATGATAACACCTGACCCTCCAATCAAGCTGCAAGAAAGTGGTCTCCACCAATAAATGGCTGAGAAGAGTTTACTGACAGGCTTTGGGAGGGGCCAAGGTTGCCTGATGCAACCCCCAGGGGTATAAAAGGCCACGAGGGGTGGGGGGGTCCCCAGTGCTGGTTTTGCTTATTTAGTCCTTTTGTTGTATTTTTTGTTAAGGTTTAATAAACCTTTTAAAATTTTTAAAGTGAGGAGTCATTTCTCACAGGAATGAGGGATTTGTCTTTACAAACAAACTGTGGATCTGCTGATAAATCAAGTTAAATACAGAGAGATGAAAGAAACAATGGGAAGAACCAGCATTTCCCCTGGCGTCTCTCAAATTGTTAGAGGACGCAGCCTCCCTTTTATCCTAATTTCCTGACCACGTTTCCCTCTCTCTTTTCCCATTGGCTGAGGTACTTGAGAGATACAGACTTCCCAAAATGCCTAATACCTAAGATCCCCTTCTAATGCATAACCTCCCTTCTTTTTCTTTTCCTTGTGTCAATCAGGGGAATTCCTATGGAATTTATGGTTCTCTTATAGCTCCATTTATATCAAGGACCCACCACCCTGGAGCCCTTGTTAACTTTTAAGGTGGGTCCAGATCAAGAGGAGGTGTGTTACCTGGTAGACACAGAGGCCTCTTGATATACCTTCAATTTTATCACTAAGGGGGGTGTTGCAGTGTGATGTAATACCCTGCTTCAGCTATCCCAGTTCCTTTCCCAGGTGTGCCAATACTTTCTCCCTTCCCCTCCCCTCGCCTCCTGCTCAGAGCTGTCCATCAATCTTGGTATTCCAGCAAGGGCGTCGTGTGATTGGCGAAGTTCAAAAGATGCCTCTCAGCCTTGGGGACATTGGGCCATACAGGTGTCATTTGTCCCCTGAGACTCCCCCCCCCTCCCACCTGGTTGGTGGCATACCTGCCCCTTCCCTCCCCCTCTCCCTGGGGCTTAAAAGACACTGCGACCACGCGGTTCAGGGTTCTGTTGGAGCTGTTGCAACATTCAGAGGTCTGTGTGCCTGGAATAAAGCTCTGGATCAAACCCTCCAGCAGGGCCTGTCTCCTTTTTCCTTCACCATCGCCTAAAGCCTTTCCACCACAGGTAAACGTGAGTTCCTGATTGCCTGGACTTGTCCCAAGTGCCAGCTGCAATATCCAGCTAGCCAAAGGTGTCTCTGAGGTAAAACCACCTCAGCTGCCACCTCTGGTCAAGCAGCAAGAGCCAGACGAGCCCAGGCACGTTCCATCCCGTAATATTGGGATCATATTCCAATAGGGGGGAAAGTTGTCAAAAAAGATCTTTGGTTATTGAAGAGGTTGTAGAAATTGTGGTTTCTTCTGTAGGCTTAGAAGTTTGAAGGCATCTTTCTCTGAGGTAATTATGGAAATTGTGGTAAATGAATTTAAAGATTTGATTCCTTTGTCAACATGTGGTTTAGTGCAGAGCCTAAAGCTCCTGTTTGGAGGGGACCCATGCCCCTGTGCTTTTTGTGGGTTTTCTTTTGAAAAGCAAGAATTGACCGGTTTCAGTCCTGAAGCCAATTCTGCAATGTTATGAACAAAAATTTGGTTAATATTTTTTTGTAAGAAAAAGTTACAAAAAGGCAGCCAGATCTCTGTCCCTGCCAGGATTCTGCGTGCTTTGTTATTGTAATCACGGGTCATTGTAGCTTATCGCTCCTTTTGTATTAGTAAAGGCCCTGGCTGGGGTGGGGCAATGGCCCTTCCCCGAGGCTAAGGTTCCTACCATAGTGAAGACACCTGAGAGGGTGGGGGGGGTTATGCAAAGTGACTCCAAGACCAGCATGCTTTTGGGACACCGGCTCCAAAATGCAACGAAAAAACCCCAAAAACAACGAGCCACCTAAGAGTTGAGAGACTAAAGTGATGTCCGGACGTGAGGAGCCAAGTGCTGAGCCTGCAGAGATGCGGAGCCCCTCTCACCCTGAGCAGAGAGTCGTCCCGACGCCGGGACCAGGCAGGACAGAACCAGAGAAAGCAAGATCTGACGGGGACACCACGCCCTAAAGGCTCCCACAAGGACTGGATCCCCCAGCTCTGCCCCTAGTGGACAGAGCTGCGCATATCCTCCTCCTCTGAGTCGCCCTGGGAGACGCGACAGGGACTGCAGCCCTGCCGAGCTGCCCAATCCTGAGCTGATCACTTTTAATAAAGGCATTAAAAAGGAGAAGAAGTCTCCTGGCCCTGTTTATTTCATGCAACTCCTGTCTTGTGGGGAACCTTCCACCCACCAGTCTGTGGTCTGTTGAGGAGAACTAAAATTGGCAGGTTCTAATCCTGAGGCCAGTTCTGCAGTGGCTGTCTTGTGGGGATGGTGTTGTCCCTATGCAAGCCTAGGTTCCTCTGTGGGGGCTATAGGAAAACTTTGGGGAAAAATATTTTGTTATCCTTCTTTGGTTAATTCATTAGTCACCTTCCTACCCCTGGAGTTGTCTTGATAAAAAAAAAATGGGATAGGGAGCAATTGGTTACTAAAAGATGATTGACTACTAAAAAAGTGATTGATTATTAAGAAAAGCTTTAGGCAGTGGCATTGCTTGCCTCAGAACTCGATCACGTCCAAAAGGAAAACCACTCGAACAAAAGAAGCAAACTGATAAGGCTAACTGCTCCAGGGCAAAAAGCAGAAGCCTACTAAAACCCTGAAATAAAAGCAACTCAAATGCCTAATTTACCAGCTGCAACCATTGCACAATTTCTTAAAAGCAGTCTCACTCCCTTCGCTGAACAATCACTTGGAGGAAACCCCACTGAAAACCTATGAGAAACAACAAAAGTGGTGGAACAAGCACCTCATAGAATAAAAGCTAAAACTCCACCTAAGTTAATGCAATTAACAACTTGTTTAATTCAGGCATATTTTGCTGGGGAAGTTTGTTTCTTTTGTCTTTTCCTGGAATCTCAAACATCCCTGCACTGAAGATAAGGAAAACAGTTTGAGAGCACAGAAACTGCAATTAGAAAAATCACACCTAAATGTGATAACCATTTCTTCACATGGATTCTGTCACTTTGTGTTAGCCACAAGAAGTTTTTACTTCATTTTAATAATTGGTCTAGTAGGCCAAATTTTCACTTTTACAGGAACCTACCAGCATGAGATGGAGCTGTGTGAAAACAAAAGAAATTTAAAGTGCCACCATAATTGTTTGCATTGTCAGTTTGTTAATGTTTGTGATTTGTTTGTGTTTTCATTGCAAGTGTGAAAAACGCCAATCGCTTGTTCTGAAATTTTAAACATTTAAGAGTAATAAAATTGATATAAAAATAGTAATAAAATTTGTAGTAATAAGAATTGGGACAATCAGAGTTAGGAAAATAAAGGACCATAAAACCAAAGAATTACAGACATCTAGGTGTGTTTTGCTCTTTCTGTCAAGCAAAAGCACACCTTGCTAACAAAGGATTAACCCTTAAAAGCAATAGCATGTTGCATACTCATATATCTCATACATGATGCAAAAATTCCTTTCAAACAAAGGGTGTTCTCTTGTTATTCTCAACTTCTGCCCCTTAATCCTGTTGGCTCCTCAAAGTCGGGAAGGAGGTTGTCCTGGGTTGACTATATGATGCTTTTATCCCAAAATGTCTTGTTCTGTTTATGCTGAATAACAAGTTTTGCACCTTTAAGACTTGTTCCAGAGAGTGAAGGGGGGAGAGAAGAAGCGCGCAGTTTGTTTTCATACACTGCACTCACTCCTCCACATTTCTGCTCCTGTACTGCGCAAAACCTAAACAATATTAAACAATGAAACCTCTTGCTACTCCAAAAGAGATTACAAACTCAGAAAGTCCCCTCCCTGGGTTGTGTTATGAACAAAAATTCGGTTAATATTTTTTTTGTGAGAGGGAGTTACAGGGACGCAGCCAGATCTGTCTCTGCCAGGGTTCTTAGTGCTTTGTTATTGTAATACCGGGTCGTTGTAGCTTATCTCCTCTTTTGTATTAGTAAAAGGTCTGGCTGGGGCGAGGTCATGGCCCTTCTCCGAGAGAGTAACTGGTGGGGACCTCCCCAAACAGTGAGGAGAAGAGACCTAGAGGGAGGGGTTATGCAAAGTGACTCCAAAGACCAGCAGGCTTTGGGACCTCGACTCCAAAATGCAACGAAAAAACCCCAAAAACAACGAGCCAAATAAGAATTGACAGACTAAAGTGGTGTCTGGACATGAGGAGCCGATTGCTGAGCCTGCGGAGATGCGGAGTCCCTCTCGCCCTGAGCAGAGAGTCGTCCCAACTCCGGGACCAGCCAGCTGAGACGCTGGGAGGAGGAACATCTGACGGGGACATCACGCCCTAGAGGCTCCCACGAGGACTGGATCCCCCGGCTCTGCCCCTAGTGGACAAAGCTGCGCACATCCTCCTCCTCTGAGTCGCCCTGGGAGACACGACGGGGACTGCAGCCCTGCCGAGCCGCCCAATCCTGAGCTGATCACTTTTAATAAAGGCATTAAAAAGGAGAAGAAGTCTCCTGGCCCTGTTTATTTCAGGTTGCGGCTCAGCTCACTCAGTCTCTTATCAGTCCCTCCGGTGCTGGAAATGCTGCGGCCCAAGCCTGGCCCGGTGGGCCACAGGTGCGAGCTGCCGGTGCTCTTTTGGGTGTTCAGTCCAGAGCAGGTTTCAAGAGGTCCAAAGAAAAGGAAAAAAAACCCAAAAGTCCAGGGAACTTCTTTGCTTTAGCTAGTAACACTAACTAAAAAGCGAAAAAGAGCTCTGTCCCACTGTCTGTGCATCCGCAGACAACACAGTTCAGGAGGAGGAATGTGGAGGAGTGGAGTACAGTGTCTGAAAACAAACTGCGCTCTTCTTGTCTCCCCCCCATTCACTCTCTGGAACACTCTTAAAGGTGCAAAACTTATTATTCAACATAAACAGAATGAGATGATTGGGGATAAAAGCATCATATAGTCAACCCAGGACATTGGGTCTGTCCGACCCTGGCTGCTGTAGCTATCCCGCATAGCAAAGTCCCACTGTAATATATGTTAGAAATAATTCATGCAATAAAAGAATGTATTTTATAAAGATTGTGAAATACAAACAAGTCTCTGACCACAAGCAGCCTGAGAGGTGGATGTCTATTCAAACTCCGAAAGGCCAGATAATTATCGGCATTTAACTTACGAATAGAAGCACCCAGCGCGATGATCACCGATGATCACCGTTACCCCAAGTTATCGGAAAGCATCTAAGAGTGATCATCCCCTGTTGATAACATCGATCAAGATAGCCAAAGTCACCAGAAAGATACATGTGAATACGTGGCTTCCAAGGATTCAATCAACGCTGGCTATCAACCAGGAAACGGCAATTGTCCAGCTCTGTACAGTGAAAGAACCAACTATGAATATACAGAGTTACGAAAGAAACTTGGACTCCTTCACTTCGGGCATAATAAACTGTATAAAACGTCCCAGCTAGAAGCAGCTCTGGTGAACGAGGGGGGATTCGATGCACTAGAGGTCAGATCCAGGTTCACTCAGCGATGATCCCGGGCTCGATGCTGTCTCTTTGGCTGTGGTGGTTTTGAGGACCGTATTTTGGTCGCAGAAAAAGAGAAATAAATCTTTTCACAATTTTGATAATTTGGCTTTCGAGTGATCATTTATAACACCGCTAAGCACAACCTGCCCAGGTGCCCCAGGCAGGCTCCCAGCCACAGGCGATCTTAGCAAGCAGCTTAGCTCTTTTAGTGAGATCAGCTCTTTGGTAATTTCAGCTCTTTAGTGATTTCAGCTCTTTGCTTTCTAAGTGCCTCAGCAGACGCAGGGATGAGAGAGAAGAGCAGTGTGAGGTTCCACAGAGGTGTCTTTATTGGCAGCCTCTGTGAAGGGTGTCAGGTACAGTTCTTCTGCCAAACTAGGCAGAGGCAGGGGTTTATATAGGGTATAGGGGTTTTGGGAAACAGTCCAATAGTAAGGGTCGAGGCAAATAAGACCTGTGTTCTTACACAGAGAAATAACAAGGGTCCGAAGGTGGAAGAGAGGCTTCTTTGGTCCAGTCATCATGACTAGGCATTTCTTATCTTAGGCAAGTGACCGCCAGGGAGGCCTTGCAGGCCCCGTGGCTGCTACAGCCCAGTGATTGGCCATTAACGATTCAGGTACTCTCTGGTGTGGGTGGAAATCTCTGAAAGCCTGCAAAGCTAACACTTGGCACAGATAACAGGGCCTAATGGGCAGATCGCCACAGTTAAACCTTTTGTGTTTTCAGTTTCCCTGGTTTTGTGGGGGAGGGATGTGTTGATACAGTGGGGAATTTTTATGCATTCAAACTTTGTATATGATCCATTGGGACACCAGACACCCCCACAATGGTCCCTGGCTGATGTGCTTCAGGCACTTTCAAGCATTGGAAGGAGCAGCCCAGCTACCAAACTAACACTAGATACAGATCTAAAGCCCCGAGGAACACCCAGCCCTGGTAAAACTGGTTATATTTCCAGTTACTCACTTTCTTATTTTAAACAATGTATTTTGTAGTGAATTTTTGGGTACAGTTATTTAGTACTATATAACTAAATTTTTATTGTTTTAGCCTTCAGTGGTTATATCCCATTGTTTAATTTAGCCAAACTTAAATCTAACCTACAAGAAATCTTTACAAACTGCTAGCAGGGGGTGCGGCACCCCCTCTTAGCTTGGGTTGGCACGCTCTGTGTTAAAATTAACCTTCTAATCTTAGTAACTTGTGAATTGTGATTTTTAACAGGATTGTAACTAGAAAAATTCAAAGGTGTTTGTATAGAGGTGGTGTCTTACATATTAGTAACATAGCAAAACTGCATAGTTCACTGAGAGTAAATAGATAAGTCATAACTTCAAGATTCGTTAGCTCACATTCAAGACAAACCTTGAATGTTATCTGCAGTAGTTATTTGAGACTTAACTATAATTAATATATAAACTCCACTGTCAGCTCTATTAAGTACTTGCTTTTTACTCCATATTTCTAACAAGGTAATTGCATGGTAAATATTTCAGTACAGTTGTTTAATTGCATGTTTTTTTACTTTCGTGTTTAACTGTTATATGACAAATTTTCAGTAACTTCTTTGTAATGATAGAGTCAAAATTACTTTAAATTCTTTTAAGTACTGTTAAGATTAAGTATTAGTAAGACTAAGCAAAGTTAAATTTAAGTATTATTCAAGTTCTGTTATTTTAAATTCTGTTAAGTGCTGTTAAGATCAGTTCAATAATGTTAACTTTAAGTTCTTTTAGATATACTCTCTCTTACATTTAAGTGAAGTTGTGATAGATGAGTAATGCGATGATTGACTCTCACAATTAACAGACAAATATCATGTATATAGGTCAAGAAAACTTTTATAGATTTATAGTTATGTTTTACCCCCTGCATTGTTATCAAGGGACAGCCGGGGTTGGGACATTTTGGAGGGCCAGCTTGTCACTATGGCCACATCTGACCTCCAATCAGGATTTGAGGAAGTAAACTCCACCACTGGACAGTGAAGAAGGAGTCAATGGACAGAATTTTGGGAGGGGCTAAAGGGTTAAAAGGCAAAACCTCCATTGTCTGGGTGTGCACATGGTGGGGAAAATCCTTTGCTCCTGGCACCGTAACATTTTCTCTATTCAGTCTTCTGTTGTATTTTTGATAAGGTTTAATAAACCTTTCTAAATTTATGAAAAGTGAGTAGCCATTTCTCACAGTTAAGTTTTGGTGAAACTGATTTTAAGTTTTGTTAAAATTTGCTTATTTAAATTGCGCAATACAGCTATTTTGTTATAAAAATAAGAACAATCTCTGCTGGTTTATCTTCCATAGGTAGCACTGAAGAATGAGTAACAATTCCATATTATGACTGTTATCAGTTAGAAGTTATTTAATGCTTTCTTTTTTACATTTTGCTTTAATGTCATATGTGCATAAATGTCTAGGAAAATATAACCTCAATTTCTTAAGACAGTTTCTACTGATATATTAGTAATCCTGATTATGTTGTTAATCTTATAATATGAATTCACTGACTTTTTATAACAGGCATTACTTTATTCATTTGCTATTTGTCTATGGTACCATTGACTGTTTAACGATAAAGGACAAAGCCAGCTGATTTGAAAACTTTCACATATGGTTGTATAGCTACTTGTAAGACATATATTACTTTTCTAACTACTATTACTAAGAGGATTCTAAAATATATTAAAGAGACTCTTCCAGTTAAAAGCCTGGACCCTGGCCAAGTCCTAGCCTTAACTAGTAGAGAAATATACCCAATAAACCCAAGTGTTTCCTACACCAAAACTAGACTCGAGTAATTTTGATTTGCCTAATTTGGACCTATAATGGATAAACCTCCTTTTAAAGTGAACTTGGAAATCTTTCCCAGGAGTGATTTTCTAAGCCCTCACTTTAAAAATGAAGCTTGCCAATTACTGCAGACTCTAAGCAATAGTACAATACTTAAGAAATTGATAATGTATTGATTTAAATCACCATTCTATTTTTCATGTGTCCGATTTTCGGCTGTTTGGATGGCCTGGAAAGGCCCGGGGTGGCCTTGGGGCAGCCCGCGCTTCAAAGGATGAGAAGAGGCTTCAAATCTTTTCTCGGTCTCGGTGTTTATTAATTGCTTATCTAAAAAATTTTCTCTCGGCCCGACAGAGGTCTGCTCAGCAGCCAGCCATGAGCACACTCCCTGCCCTCCGGGGCGGTCACCTATCTTTATACTCAAAGTTACGTATACAATATTTATCATTTTTCCCCAATACCTTTTACCCTTATTAACTAGTGCACTTTTAGTAATAACCAATCCCAAAGTGCCACCATCACCACAGAAGATGGAGGAGAAGAAGAAGAAGAAGAAGGACAGGACACACCCCAATTCCTCCATCTTACTTCTCTAAACCCCCCTGTACAGAAATCCTAAACCCTGTGTTTCACTCTCTAATTAACTTATCCTTTCACCATTCACTCCAGTGAAATCCTCCTATCCTCATACAGGTGTCGTCTCCTGTGTAGGATCAAAGTCCAGCCACCAGACACTTCTGGCAACATTCCAGGACTCCCGAGCCCCCCAAGGGTGGTCTCGGTGACTCGGCACCTCAGTCCTGAGGTGCTGAGATCCCACATCTCCCCCTTCTGTTTGCACCAAGAAAACCTCTTTTACTACCCGATTCATGGCACGTTTTAAACATGCAAATATGCATGGGACGACAAGGATGAGGACTAGGAGAAGTATTAAAACATAGAACCCTACTCTTAAAATTTCTCTCCAAATGGGAGAGATGTCAAAGAATTCTACCAGCTGATCGATCCATGATCCTGTGATCTCGCCAAGCTTATTTATGCTGTCCTTTATGTTTTTAATACTTTCATGAATTGACCTTGAATGATCTGAGAGATTCATGCAGCACGTCCCTTCAAACTCTTCACACCCATGTCCATGAGCGAGCAATAGATAATCGATCGCCGCTCTGTTTTGAAGAGTCGCCTGTCTTACACCACTGATGTCTTTTAACATGTCATCCAATGCGACAGACACAGACCGTGCATGTTTGCTCAACCAGCAACCCATGCGGTCGATCTGAGTCAAAGCCACCCCTGATGCTGTTTGAGGTGAGAAAATTGCTCAAGCAATACTCGTTTTCTTGTCCCAAGAAAATATTTTGTCATCGCAATCTGTCGCATATTGTTCTATTGATCTTTTTTCTCTGTGCCTTTTCTCTCTTAGCATATTCAAATCAGGTGATAGCATTGAAATTTCCCCAATGCTGCATGGACCTCCCGTGGCATTAGCAGGAATGCCGTGTCAAATTCTGTCCCCGCAAATCAAGAACAAACCCCGTGGCAATTGCACTGGGACTTGGATCGATCCTTTGGTAGTTTTCTCTGTATATTTACACCAAGCTGATGCATTCTTATAGAACTCATGAATGGGAGTCAAATCGATAGTTTTCGCCTTTGTGGCCTTTGTAGCTTCAAACTGCATGCAGAATTCCATTGTCATGTACCCAAAAATCTCCAGTTCCTGAGGTTCTGTAGAAGCCACAGGAAGTAGATGTGTCCAAGCACACCACTCTTTCACAGGATCTTTAGTGACCTGCGAAATGTTAACTGCGGAGTGCCCTGGAACTGGCCATTCGTCCACTGGCAATCCAACCATGCATGCTGAAAATGGTTTCCCTGGCCTTGAATGTGTCAGGCAAATACTATATAAATTCGCTGCCTGAGCTAAAGTCTCCCATACATTTTGCCTTGGTTTACTAACAGGTAAATTTCCTCCATTGCTTACTACAATGAATGAAAGAATGATGCACATAAGCATCATGAAACTCATTACTTCGCTTTTATGTGAAAATCCCCAAAGTCCTTAGTTTCTTTTTATTTCTCTTCTGAATCGTTCTTTCCAGTCTGAGTCTCGACTTCTGTCTGAGTACTCGTCTCTTTGTTTCTTGGATCAGCGTTCTCGTGTTCTCGCGTTTGGAATGGCTTCACGTGCCGCGCCGACACCCACTTCAGACCTCGATCTGTGGAGATACAAGCGAAACCCTTGCCCCAAGTGATTAGTTTGAAAGGGCCCTCTATTTGTCCTGTCTCTGGGTTTCTGATCAAAACTAAAGGATTTTCCCTTAGCTTTGCCTGTGTGCTGTTTAGAAAATGTCTCACGATTGGTGGATTAGGTTCCGAGGATGAGCTATTTAGGAAATTCAACACATACAGTGCCTTATTTAATTTCATGTGAGGTGTTGCCTCTGGCTCACCCCTTCTCTGTTTGTCCTGAAGGGATTTCAGGGTGTGATGTGTTCTTTCAATGATCGCCTGACCTGTGGGTGAATGTGGAATACCAAACGTGTGTCTAACACCCCGTCTATTCAGGAATTTGTCAAGCACCCTGCCTGTATACGTTGGACCATTGTCTGTTTTTATCTCCTGAGGCACACCTAATGCTGCGAATACCTGCAGAAAATGTCGGCAAGCATGGTCTGCTGTTTCCCCTGCATGTGCTGAAGCAAAGACTGCACCTGAAAATGTATCCACAGAAACATGAACATTTTTGAGCCTCCCAAAAGATGGATATTTCGTGACATCAGCTTGCCACAACTGAAGACTTTGCAGCCCCTGCGGATTGATGGCTCCGGTAGAAGAAGGTGGCTGCGCAAACTGACAGTCTGGACAAGCACTAATGATCTCCCTCGCCTGACTCTTTGTGAGACGAAAGGACTCCATCAGCGCTTGCGCATTCTGATGAAAGAACGCATGACTTAACCTTGCCTGCTCAAAAATGTCCGGCAGTGTTTGCGAAATGGGCATTGTCAACCTGTCCGCTCGAGCATTTCCTTCCGCTAAAAATCCCGGAAGTGTCGTGTGCGCTCTAATGTGTGTGATAAAATACTCTCTTTCCCTGCTCTCTGGCAGTGTTTTCAAGCTCGTCAGATAGGAGTATAAAACCCCATTACTGACTTCTTTCAAGAGCGAACCTTCCAATCTCTTGACCACACCCGCAACATATGCGGAATCTGTCACCAGATTGAGAGGTTGTTCGAACAACTGAAATGCTCGGACAACAGCTGCCAACTCCACAATTTGTGGAGAGCCCTGAACCATCCTCACGTCAGATTCCCAATCCCCTGTCGTTGAGTCTCTCCACGTGATCACTGACTTGTGTGTCTTCCCTGAGTCATCCGTGAACACTGTGATCCCGTCCAAAGGTTCTTCACTTATTCTTGGTTTTGCTTTATAGCATATTTGCAATTGCAGTATTTTATGCTGTGGAAAGTGAACTGTGCAAGTTCCTGGGAACGCTAACAACGCGATTAATAGGTCTTTCGATTGTTGCATTGCCCAATCGAAATAGTCCTGCTTCAAGGGTAATCTGATGACTGAGAATTCTCTTCCTGCCATTGTCAGCAACCTTGTTCTTGCCTTTATGATGGTCTGTGCTGCCATCTCCAAATCTGTGAGAATTGTTTTTGCAGGCCTGTGTGGTAGGAAAATCCACTCTATGATTATCAAAGAGTCCTTTTGCGATTCGTCCCATTGGAAGATCAAACCATGGAACTGTGTTTTCTTCCCCAGCACTGCCAACTGAAAAGGCAACATTGGAACAAATCGATGTGCCTGCCTTTTCTGTATCGCGTCTGCGACTTTCTCCAACTCCTTTTTCGCTTCTTGCGTGAGTGTCCTGGGAGACCGAATGTCTGTGTCTCCTCTCAAAAGATCGAGCAACGCTGGGATGTCGCTGTTTGTGATTCCCAAAACCGGCCTCATCCAGTTGATTTCTCCCAAAAGCTGTTGCAAATCATGCAAATTGCTGATCTTGGTGCTGATCTCCATCTTTTGAGGTTTTATTGTTCTCTCTGAAATTTTCCACCCTAGATATTTCCAAGGTGCAACCTCTTGAATCTTCGAAATACTGATTTCCAGACCTGCCTTTTGCACCTCTGCGATCACACAGTCACGAGCTTCTTGCAGCTCCTGTTGTGTTGATGCTGCAATGAGCAAATCATCCATGTAATGGATGATCTTTACCTTCGGAAATTTCTTCCGCACTGGTGCCAAAGCTCGTGCCACGTACCATTGACAGATCGTCGGAGAATTTTTTAAGCCCTGTGGAAGAACGACCCAATGGTACTGCTGCAGAGTCGTTTCCTTGTTGATACTCGGAACTGAAAAGGCGAATCTCAGAGCATCATCTGGATGGAGTGGAATACTGAAAAAACAATCCTTGAGGTCCATGACCACAAGCTGCCAAACTCTGGGAATCATTGAGACAGATGGAAGTCCCAACTGAAGCGGTCCCATGTCTTCTATGACTTCGTTGATCTTCCTGAGATCGTGTAACAACCTCCATTTGCCCGATAGTTTTTTCTTGATGACAAACACTGGAGAATTCCAAGGGCTGTCTGTTGGCTTGATGTGTCCCTCCCGCAATTGTTCTTGGACCAGGTTTCTCAAAGCACTCAACTTTTTCCGCTCAAGGGGCCACTGATCCACCCAAACTGGATCATCTGTTCTCCATGTCAGCTTCAGTGTGGCAAGTGCTGCAGTGACCCCTACTAAAAATCCACTTTGATCTTCGCGCCCCATTGTGCCAAAAGGTCCCGACCCCAGACTGTGATCGGCTTTTGGACGATAAAAGGACGAATGATCGCCGTCTTGTCTCCTGGTCCCGTGACAACGACAGAATTCTCACTTTGCAGACACAGAGATGCTCCCCCTATGCCTGAGAGAGAACCCAATGGTGCGACCAAGCTCCAACTGCGTGGCCAAAAGATGTACGATATTACCGTTACATCCGCCCCTGTGTCGAGCATACCTCTGATTGCTATTGTTCCGTCCCCACATGTCAATTGGCATGTGAGCGTCGGTTGGTCTCGACCTATGTGCTTCACCCATGTTGCGTGTACTTCAACATGTTCATTCATAGGGAAACCTTCTTCCTCGAAGATTGACATGACCTCTCCAACTGCATGTGGCGGCAATGCGAAGGGTCTCGCAACCACAGTGTTTTCCGGTACGGTCAATGGTGGACAAAGTGCTCTTGCCAATACTGTAAACTCTGTATTTTTGTCCGCTGAGACAACTGTTGGATAAACAATGAGTCCAAGAATACTGCACTTATCTTGGCCAATTATCAAGAAATCTTGTTTCTTGTATGAGTCCCCGCGGATACCAGTTGGTATCTCCGCATGACTTTCATCTAAAAAGCATACTAATTTTGAAGCTGCCAATGCACACTGTGCCCCTGGTGGGAGGAGGTCTGGGTCACTGTGGAATCGACTGAGGGTTTTGCTGAGGGCATCTGCTTGTTGCTCACTGATGATTGTCCCGTCTGCTCTTGCGACACCGCCAGTACTTGTGTCTGAGCGCGCCGGCTCGCGCTGCCTTTGCATTTCCCGGATGCGGTAATGGATTTCCGTCCACGTCTGTCTGGGAATAACATTCTTTCACAGAGTGTCTTCCTTTTCCGCACCGTGGGCAAATTGGCCTTTCCGTCTTCTGTGCTGGCGCTGGCGTATGTGTTTGTGGACAATTCCTTTTCATGTTCCCAAACTCCCCACATCTGTAGCACTGTTCTCTTGGGGGATCGTTCTTTTTCTGCATCGTCACAAGAACTTTGTTGATGTTCTCATCCTGTTGATGCAGTATTTTTTCCAACATCTTTTCCAGTGTCTTGTCCTCTGTTTGCCTTTCTGATTGTCCCTTTAACTGTTTTTCCCATTCCTCTCTTAATTCGTTCTTCACGATCACTGCGACATGCTGAGGTGTCCCCACCTTACTGCATGCCTCCACCATCTCTGCCAAGGATGGCCGTCCTGGCATGGTGCTAATCACCCATTGACAATCTGGGTTGGCATTGCCGAAAGCTAAGCTCTCCAAGAGAGGCCTCTTCGCTTCTTCTATCATCACCTGTCGATCCACAGCTTGCGTGAGTCGATCGATGAACGACATGAATGGCTCTGTGGGACCTTGCCTGATGCAAGAGAACGGGACTTCTGGAGCTCCTGCTGGTGTGATTTGCATGATTGCCATTCGCGCTGCTTCCTTGATGTCGCTTAACACTCTTCGCTGCAGCCCGGCTGCTTGTTCCCCTGGGTTGTCATCTGGAGGATCTCCTGCTAACTGCCCTTCCGTGAGGTTCGCGTTTGGTCCACCTTGATATCTGTTCCGCAATTCAGCAAGATATTTTCTCCACCTTTTTTCCCAGACAAGACTTTGCGTGTCAGTGAGAATCATTGCCACAATACTTCGAATATCATATGGCGTGAGATCATATGTAGTGAATGTCCCTCTTAGTAGCTGTTTGAAGTATTGTGAATTCAGCCCAAAAGTTTGAGCCGCCTTCCCTAAGTCTTTGAGTATCTCATGACCCATCCTTTCCCGCCTTGGATTCTGCCTCTGGGCATCATATGTCACTGGCATTGTCAGATCTCCTGATCCCGGAAATAAATGCTTTTCCTTTGCCAATGCTTTTCTAATTCGCTTCCAATCCATCGTCTTCACCGG
The DNA here is from genome assembly GCF_047830755.1 of Zonotrichia albicollis. Classification (NCBI taxonomy): domain Eukaryota; kingdom Metazoa; phylum Chordata; class Aves; order Passeriformes; family Passerellidae; genus Zonotrichia; species Zonotrichia albicollis. The sequence goes on from NC_133859.1 coordinate 26,017,071, forward strand.
CTCTTGAAATTCCCCTTCTTGAGGTTCCATTGGGATTTGCATGAATAATGGTATTGTGGATGTCATCGGTGATTCATCGCGTCTCATTTCTCGCCTTGAGGTTTTTGGCCTCGGTCCCAAATCCGAAAAGGAAACTCGAGGATCCTGTCGATATTTCTCTTTTGCTGTGTCAACTGAATGCAAGAAGCTTTTTGCTGCTTCTGCTGCTGACAGCATCCATGTCGGAACACCTTCCGATGCTGTGATCCTTATGACATCTTCTCCTTGTACTTGTTCTTCATCTGAGCTTTCATCATCTTCATGAAATCCTGAAGTCGATGGATAATCCCTTTGTTGTGTTGACATTGTCTTCTTTAAAATGCTTTTCTTTTTATATAATGTTGGAAAAAATTGCTGCATTGTTGCAGTCTCGCCACGAGATGGCGCTGTGGCTCCGCCGAACCGATCTGGCATGTCGTGCACTTCTGTCCTCCTGCCACTAGGTGGCGCTGTCACTGGCCTCCCTAGCTCGGATGACAGAGTGAGCTCGACTGCTCCTCTTCCAGCCAACTGCCATGCCGGCGAACTCATTTGAGACCGTGTTTGCTTGGCTTTTAATTCAGCTGAAATTGGGGCTTGAACACCAGAACGTCTCCCTTGAAGGGGTGAGTCTTGGACTCTGAGGGTTTTAACCAAAGGCACCAAGTCTGGAGAGGATGTGGAGCCCCGGGATGTAGAATCCCGAGCATGGCCCCTCCTCGCCCGAGACGTCACAGGGGGTCTGGCCAGCCCCCGCCCGCGTTCTACTCTCTGCGCATGCGTGCTCTCCAAGCCGCTCCCTGTCTCTCCCGAGCTGACATCACTCTCTCCCCCTTGTTCCACCTCCGAGGTCTCCTCCCCTCGGTCTGACTCTGTCTCCTCCTCCTCTGACGCCGTGTCCACTCCTCCCCCCACCAGTGTGTGCAGCCTGCCTCCCGCCGGCCCCCGGGCTGGCTCCGCGATCCGAGCCGACCTCCGTACTGGGTCTGACGTCACAACCGCGCGCCTCCTGCGTCTCACTACGGTAGCCCTTTGGGGCTGCGCAGTTTCCCCCATTTCGCCGCCCGTGTCTGACGCCCCCGCACTGGTATGTGATTCCCTCCCTGGGTTTTTGAGAGTTTCGCCCGCCGCGCGCTTTTCTGCGTCCCTGCCGGCCGGGACGGCCGCCGCCCTGGGCCCTGAGCTGACCAAAGCTGCACCTAAAGACGTGTCTCCCGTTATCTCTTCACCCGCGCTCCCCGCTTGCACCGCCGTAGCCTGGCCGCCGCAAGAAGGCGCCCCCCCCCGATCCCTTCTGTCCCCCCTGCTTCCCCCCTTCCGATCCTGAGTCCCCCGTGCTCTCTGGAGTTTGAGGACACTTTAGGAGTTTCCTGGGGTTTCTGGGTTTTGGGACCGGGGGTTTTAATATTATTTCCTGCTCTCTTTCCTCGAGAGCCCTTTCCCCCTGGCTTCTTAAGGCCAGAGCTAATTTTTTCCCGGAGTCTTGCTCCCCCCCTCCTTCTGAGGGTGCCGCAGCCTTTTGCTGCTTTTCCCGGCATTTCGACTGGACCGATATGCCTTCTAGCATGATTCTTGCTGGCGAGAAGAGCTTTAACGCTGTCTCGTCTTTTTTCGTTGCTAAGAGATATAAATGTCTGTTAATTTCTTGCCAAAACCCCACTTCGAATAGCAGGCATGTTTCTGCTAATGGATAGTTAAGTCTTGCCCATAACAATAACTGTTTTAATTCTCTCTTTGGGATCCCTTCTGTGTATGCTTGTGTCACGCCTTGTAAGGCAGACAAAATTTCCCGTTGTTCCTGGGAAAGTGTGCCCCCCATGTTCTTATTTTTGACCTTCTCACCAAATCTGTCGTCAGAGCGGTCCGGAGGTCTCAATCTCCGTCCAGCAGGTCACGAGAGATGGTCCCAGAGGCGCCTTCTGGTTCCGGTCCGGGCTGCTCTGCTACGAATTGTCTTCGGCAGAAGCTGAGAGATGGAATTCTCAGTGACTGCTGTTTTTTGCAGACTCTCCTGGCCGTTTTTTTTTTCTTCTTCTTTTTTTTCTTTCTTCAGGCTTCTCTCCTCAGGAGTTATCAGTGCTCTCCTGGGAGCTCGTCCAAGGTCGGAGCTGCCCTCTTGGCTCTTCACCTCTTCAGGGCTTCAAGGCTGCTCCCCCCCCAAAAGGGTTTGGTGGGGGTTAGCTCACCCAGCGGACGCCAGTTGTCCAATTCTCGGCTGTTTGGATGGCCTGGAAAGGCCCGGGGTGGCCTTGGGGCAGCCCGCGCTTCACAGGATGAGAAGAGGCTTCAAATCTTTTCTCGGTCTCGGTGTTTATTAATTGCTTATCTAAAAAATTTTCTCTCGGCCCGACAGAGGTCTGCTCAGCAGCCAGCCATGAGCACACTCCCTGCCCTCCGGGGCGGTCACCTATCTTTATACTCAAAGTTACGTATACAATATTTATCATTTTTCCCCAATACCTTTTACCCTTATTGACCAGTGCACTTTTAGTAATAACCAATCCCAAAGTGCCACCATCACCACAGAAGATGGAGGAGAAGAAGAAGGAGAAGAAGGACAGGACACACCCCAATCCCTCCATCTTACTTCTCTAAACCCCCCTGTACAGAAATCCTGAACCCTGTGTTTCACTCTCTAATTAACTTATCCCTTCACCATTCACTCCGGTGAAATCCTCCTATCCTCATACAAGTGTCGTCTCCTGTGTAGGATCAAAGTCCAGCCACCAGACACTTCTGGCAACATTCCAGGACTCCCGAGCCCCCCAAGGGTGGTCTCGGTGACTCGGCACCTCAGTCCTGAGGTGCTGAGATCCCACATTCATGTACGAGTAATTGTATGTATTGTCTGATTTATTTTTACTTAGTATAAGTTTATTGTTTTCTTACTTATTGTTATGCTTTTATGATGCCTTCATGTTCATAATGAGAAACACATGTTATTAAAAACAAAAAAGTAGGGGGGAATATAGCCCCTCCAGAACTTTACACTATTTACACTAAAAATTTTTGAATCAAGTAAAATCAAATTTGACCCTTTGCTTTCCTAAAACACCCTTGGTGGAACCCCAAGAATTAGATCCCCTGGGTTCTGTGAAAATGGATTTTTGTGTTACATTTAAGTACAGAATAAGAAATCAGTCTAAAACTTTAAAATGTTTCTCTCTATCACCTCGTGTATAAGAATCAAACCTTTTGGTACAATTATACTTCTGGCAGCCTTTCTAAATCCAGTAATGCCCCCCCCCTCTCCTGCGGCTGCCATCAGTAATGTTTTTAGTTTATAAAGATCAAGCCTGAGCCTTTTAGTGGCTGGAGTTTTTAGCTAAAAGATTCTTTTTAGGATGGGTATGTATGTGATGATTTTGATAATAATTGTATTAATCATGATACTTTGCTTTTTTCAATGTGTACAGAGATTAATTATTAAGGCCATTGAAGGAGTGGTTTTGGTTGAAAAAAGAAGGGGGAGATATTGGGATACACAAGACAGATGAGGGACTTCGAACCTGGTTAGCATAAGAGATTTGATAACAGGATGCCTTGGCAAGAGCAAACAGAACTTTGAGGATTAAATCAAGATTGCAAGAAGATTCAATCAGACTGACTTACCGGAAAAAGAAAATTACATCAAGACTTCTGCAAGTAAGAGATGCTTAAAATGCATAAGTTTGTTTATGTGATTTTTAACCCAATCATTGTAGTAGAACATTACTAGCCTCCCTAAAATAGTATATAAGCCTTTGTATCCCACAATCAAATCTGATTCTTTAACCATCACACTCAGTCCCTGTCTCTCTCTCTTCATTGCCGATAGTGACTTTATTCTGAAAGAGGCATCTATTGGCTAAATAGAACAGGAG